>NC_134111.1:58572500-58904000 GCF_040939455.1 Microcebus murinus
GGCCAGGGTGGCCCCGCCGACCTCCAGGGGCTCCCGCGTCCTCTCCTTGTCCTGCCAGGAGGGGGGTGTCTGGGCCTGGGCGCGTTCCAGGGGCTGGGGGTGGCGCTGGGGGCCTGCGAGACCGTGGGCGTTGGGGGCGCAGGAGCGGAGGGCTGAGAGCCGTAGGTCCCCGTTAGTTCTGTTAGCTCTGAGGCCCTCGAGAGGCTGGGGAGTGGGGGCGATGAGAGGCTCCAGGGAGGCGGTTGGGCTCCCTGGTCCAGGCCGGAGGCTGGGGTTGCCCCGGCTCGACAGGCGGGCGGCGGGGGAGAGCCGGGAGCAAGAGAGACGCTATTAAAATGCCTTGCCGTCGCCCCGAGCGCAAAACCCGTCTTCCCCAAATCTCCAGGGTTTGCGGCATAATCTTAATTAAGATAATTGATTCATATTGCACCTGCGAGAACAGGAAAAAAATTGATTTCAACCCCCAGCCCCACAAATCGCTTAGAGCTATTGGATGGAGCAGGACGCGGCTGTGATTTGGGGAGTGATTTAGTGCCGCGCTTCCCCAGCTCGGCCTGCCGGGGCCCTTTTATGTATTATTTACGTCCTCCTGGTCCTGCTGGGCCTTGGTGGCTCCCCCCCTGGCGCCCACAGTCCTCGGAGGGACTTCTTCTCTGATTCCCTGTCAGGATTGAGGGGCTTTCTATCCAAACGCAGAATCAGCAACCTAAAATCAGTGCAGTGGGAGTATCCTGGCAGACGAGGGTCAGGAGCACTTGCTCAAGGCCTGGTGTGTCTGATAGGCTGTGTGTGCAAATGTGCGTCAGTGTGTGATTGTGCTGGAGTGTGCAAGTGCATGTGAATCTGCGTGAGTGTAGGAGCGTGTGTGAGATTGTGTGTGCGTGTGAACTTGAGTGTAAGTGTGGGTGTGCACGCGTGTGTAAGGGTGTGCAGGTGTGAGTGTGCATGAGCGAGTGTATGTTCACGGGCGCACCTGCTGTTTGTTGAGTGAGGAGCATGAACAGAGGGCGCACACCTGTTTCGCTGGGATTGAAGAACAGCTTGCGGTCCAAAGGGGACCGCAGGGCTCGGGAACTGACAAGCACGCAGTATTTGCCAACGACCTTTGCCTTAACAGAAAGAAACAAGCAAATAAAAATCCCTGGTAGCTGGGTATGGCTTTGGTAGCGGAGAGCCAAGACACACCGACGGCGCCTGAGCGTCCCCTGAACAATGGCTGCTGCCCTGGGTTAGGGGAGGAGGCCCGGGCAAGTTCCTAAAGGCGCGGGAAGAGCGCAGGCAAGCCAAGTTTAAGAGCTTGTGGAAGAAATGACTTCCTCATAGTATCAGCACCGTGGACAATTCCCACTTCGCTGGCTCTGAAATTTTTCCTATTAAGATTAAGCAAACTTCCCCTTCCTGCCGGCCTTCCTGCTCTCTTGCCTTCCTGCCTGCCAGCCTGTCTTTCCTCCCTCCCTCACTCCCTCACTCCCTTCCTTTACCTTCTTTGCCTTTCTGCCTTTCTTTTCACCTTCATTCCTTTCTTTTATTCCTGCTCTCTTTCTTTCAAAAAGCCATGGACCACCTGTGCCTGAACTTTTAGTCAGGGAGCCCTATAAGTCTGCATCTAATTAGCCCACCTTTTCAAAATAAGTTTCCTGACAAACTAGACATCTAAGTTTAGGGGTGGGGGAAGGGCTTAAAGTATAATTTGAACTGGCTTATCTGAAACAAAGACAGAAAAATCAGATACTAAATAACTTTCAAAAAGATAGTAATTATTCTAACATTTACACTTATTTGCCATAGAGCTTCAAAACCAAAATGAATCTCTTATTTGCTGTCCACAGAAATAACAAAATATCTCTAAAATATTTTTGATTTTGCTTTTGTTTTATGACGCATAAATTTTATTGAAAACATAAATCTCTATCACCAGCATTTATTTTATCAACTCTCCAGTTAGCTTATAGGATAAACAACTTCTATTAAATTAATGGAAAAATAAACCAACAGACATTAAATGGCATTATTTGCTCAGATTTGGTGAGCCACACTATTATCTAAACATAGGAGATTTAAAATATTGCATATTAGTACACATAACTTATTGAAAATATACTGGAAAAAATCAAGTAGATATGACCCCAGGAAAAGAAAGCACTTTTGGTAATTTAAATATGTTAGAAATATACACTATTTCTAAGTGTACAAACAGGCAAACATACACACTTATTGATACAATTTTCAGAACATCATCATTAGTAGCAAACAAAATCCTTATCAAGTATTATCCAGACTTCACTGTAATGGAAAATATAATTATTTTTGATTCAAGAATTCACTCTTAGGGTCTCACTTTCTTTAAATAAAATGTTTTCTTTTTAACAAATGCATTTCACTCGAATTAAATATTGATAATTTGACCTTTTATGTCTTTAACTAATCAAAGAAGGAAAATTCCAAATGTAGATCTCTGAGTTTGGCCCTGGTGGGTCTTTCTGCTTGAATAGGCACTGAGATTAAAGGAGTCAAACTTCCTCTTTCACTGCTCTCTCTTTGCACTAATTGCTTATGCAAAAAATGCAGATTTGTATTAATTAGTAACTCCACTGATTAGTTCTGTGGTATTTTCACATAATAAATCATGCTGCAGACATGAATTTTGGCACATCACCCAGTGGTGGCTCGGCTGCAATACGGATTTCTTATTAAAATAAAATCTCTGACTAAATCTACCTTTCGGATGCAGGTACCGTGAGCAGCCACCTGCTGGGAGCACCTGCCATGGGAAATTACTTTCACTCAGTGACAAGCCACTTTGGGGGCCCAAATGGAACAATGTGATTATGAGGTTAGGCTCTGATAATAAACAAATAAATAGTTAAACTGCATACATACATACGTGACACAAATGTGCCTAAGCTTTAGGCATTTTGCAGACAATGATGTTATAACAGAGGATTTACTTGTAATTGGACTAGATATTTAAAAATAACTTCCCAAATTATCAATAAATACCTCGTTCTATTTTCCTCCTTTGAGATTTTTGCTCCTTTGTAAGATGGTGTGATATTCCAAGACTCTCCTATAACTCACACTCATTGGCTTATCTACTCCCTAGCCAGACAAGCTAGTTCTGGAAGAAAAAGGACCACAAAAGCATCAGTGGAGGAATGTCAACGCCAAGTACCATCTCAGAGGGAATAGGCCACCCCCAGTTTCCTAGCATAGGATGAGAAGCTGTGAAGCCAGACACCCATATCATTATTTAGCCATCATTTATTGAACCTTTTAAATGCTTTGATGACAAAGGAAAAAATTCATGCATTTTGTGTTCTTTTAATTTATTTTATTAGATATGTAGAACTTTTTTCAAGGAGTTAAACCAAAAGTCAGGAGAAAAGATATAATTTAAAGCAGCTCTCTAAGTCAAACATACTTTTTCTCCCCTTTGAATTCACTTCTTAGGGCTTCACGTGGACAAGATTGAGTAATCTCTTAAGAGAAAAAAAAGCCTAGACGTTCATGTTTGTCCCCAATGCTGGAGTACAGAAGCTATGTAGAGAGCCAGGAATGGGCAAAGACTCTAAAACTGCCTCAGGTTTTTTTTTTAGAGAGAGCTTGTCTCCTCATTCCCTTCCTTTCAGAAACTGCTGATTCACTGGGAAGTAAACTTACTTAGCAAATAAATCTATATTGAGCGCCACTATGTGTCAGGCACTGTGCTACAAGGGGCTAGGGGCACAGGGCTAAATGGAAACAGACAAGATTGTGCTTTCCTGAAGCCTTCTATCAAGTGGGAGAGATAGACTTTAATAAGGTTCACTCACAAGCGAACGTGCACCTACCCAACTTGAAACAAACGCAGGAGCACTCAATACCCAATCTAACTCCCTTCTTGCATGTTTTCTCTAGAGTAAAAAGGCTAGAACGCTAAAACAAAGACATAAATGAAAAATGTTTCCTATGCTCCCCAGATATACTATACGTTCTGCTAATCAGATGCATTAGGCTTTGATTCAGAACCAAGTTACATGGCGTGGGGGTGGGGGAGAGCCAGGGAACCGGAGATATATTTGGCTGGCACAAATTCTGGTACAAGGTACTGAAGACGACAAGTGTGGTATTGGCTCTGATTTGTCAGCTTCTTTCCAGCAAAGGTAGAAGCTTTCTTAACAGCCTAGTTTTGTGATATGGTTTTGGATACCATTCCTGGAACTTTAGGCTAGAGTCTGTTTCCTCAAGCCTCCTAACACATTTCTGTGCATTATCTATACCCATCGTGAAAATCAATTTGTACAGATTCCAGCAAGAGGTGACTATATTGTCTGCAATTAAACTCTTCCTTGTTTGGTAATTGGTACCAGAAGTGTTTCTGGGCAACAGAACAGTAAGAAAATGGGGATATATGATTGGTTGATTAAAAAATTATGATTGAGTTTGAAGGTTTTAAAGGAGGAAATGATAATAACCCATGGCACCCAGGATGAATCAGCTGACTAACTTATCACTTGTGGTCACCTGGAATGAAGTCGTGCACCAAGTGGCTGCTTCAGTGGACCATTATGGGAATACAAGGAATATAAGGAATGCAGAGGTAGGTTGTCTGCTTTCACCTATACTGACTTACTTCAAGGAAGTAGATGACTTACTCAAGACACAGTAAAAAGGAAAAAAATTACTATGGAATTTCTACAATTTCCCTAAAAGAAAATCTAGTGACTTTACCTGCGGAGCTGATATAGCCAGTTATTATATCGAACATAGGTTGTTGAAATACAATGTAGTTCAGTGGTATTCAAATTATGGTCCCGGGATCAGCAGACCAGTAACAACCAGGAACTTGTTGGGCAAGGAAATTCTTGGGCATCATCTCAGAACTACAGAAACAGAACTTTTGGAAGAGGGACCTAGCAGTTCAAAAATCCCTCCAGGAGATTCCCATGCCTGCTAAAGATTGAGACCCACTAGTGATTCTCAATGCCCCACTACCCCTGCCTTCCATTCTGAGAATTGTAATGACAACCTTTGGGAGGATTTAGAAGGCCACAGCTACTCTGAGTACTTCAATTCCACTGAAAGCCTCCTTTTCCAACATAAGCACTCCCTCCTGCCGTATCTAATTAAGCTGGTCCAGGTTGGCTTAAAGGTTTGTCTGAAGCTCTCAACTTGGAAGAGGATGTAAATTCTCTTTGCACCCTACTCCTTCCCTTCCTCATTGGCTCCAGCCTAAGACTAGTGTTATATCCTAAAAGAGATCAGGTAGAACAAGAATTATTTTATACCCAGGAGAAGGCTAATAAGTAATTGAAAGGTTTTGTTCATTTATATTGCCATAAATGTGGGGGCAAATGTGTGGGAATAGATTTTGAAGATGGTAGCCTAGGGAGCATAGAATATTACTGTACATCAGGCTGAATTTATGAATATAATTGTAATTATTAGGAATTCTGGATTCAAAGTGCTGCTGAAACCTCTGGGTATAGTTCTCATTGTTTGCTCAGAAGGTTGACTAAAATGTGCATTCAAAGCCAACCTACATTGAATGAGGCTGAAATACCAAAAATTTCTTGACATGATGTAGAAAAAGCGATCCAAAGTTTTAAGCAGAAAAAGTAAGCATGAATTCATTATGTGCAAACTTCTTACCTACCTCCTAACTATGCCTAACACTCAGGCATTGCTTTAAAAATATCTCTTTCAGGTGTGGTAGCTCAGGCCTATAATCCCAGCACTTTGGGAGGCCGAGGTGGGAGGATTCCTAGAGACTGGGAGTTTGAGACCAGTCTGGGCAACATAACAAGACCTCAATATTTCGTGAGCCCTTGTCTTATCAAAAAAAAAAAAAAAAATTGCTGGGTATAGTGGTGTGTGCCTGTAGTCCTAGCTACTTGGGAGGCCAAGGCAGGAGGATTACTTGAGCCCAGGAGTTCAAGGTTACATTGAGCTATGATCAGGCCATTGCACTCCAGCCTGGGCAACAAAGCAAGACACTGTCTTTAAAAAAAAGAAAAGAAGAAAAAATCCCCTTTGGGCTGGGAAGGAAAGTGGACAATGTTCCTATTAAATAGTGATCCCTGATAGTAATTGTAATAAAATGTTTCTAAGATAATAGGCCAGGGAGCACACATAAGAGTCAGAGGGAAGGTAGGATTTTTACCATGAAGTACAACAGAAATGGAGTAATGATTGGAGGGATT
Organism: Microcebus murinus; assembly: GCF_040939455.1. Classification (NCBI taxonomy): domain Eukaryota; kingdom Metazoa; phylum Chordata; class Mammalia; order Primates; family Cheirogaleidae; genus Microcebus; species Microcebus murinus. The sequence goes on from NC_134111.1 coordinate 58,578,683, forward strand.
TAATACAGGAAAACCTGTGGCAGTGTCTTGACCTTTCATTGAATCCCTATAATTGCATTAGGTCTGAATAACGGCAATAAAAATACTCGAATGCTAAAACCTTATTGAGACCTGGCATAAATTACCATGATGTCATGATGGCTGCTCACCTAGTTCCCAGACTTGAGTTTATCACCAAACCTTGGCGATAAAAGAAGCCAGGTAAACCTGAAGAAGAACCTTGTTATATCATTGCCAGTACATCCCAGCCTTCTCCATAAGTACCTTTGGTCATTCACCAGGGTCACTGTGTCGGGAAAAGGGAAACAGCCAGGTCTTTCAGGGAGTACTGGCTCCTGACGGTGAAGTAACACTGTGCCGAATGTCATTGTGATCTATCTGGAGGCATGTGGGATACATGAAGATTAGGTGACAATTGGATTTGGGGGCCTAATTCTGTCACAATGGCATCTGTGGATCTGAAAATCCATACTGTGATTGTTCCCACATTTCCTGTATCTCGGGATGACTGAAGGTTAGTCTGAAGTGTTCAACATGCTGGAGGATGTGAATGCTCTTCATATCCCACTACTTCCCCTTCTCATTGCCTCCAACCTATGGCTATATCTGACCCCCAAAATGAGGGCTGTGATGCAACACAAGGCCAAATATTGAGCTTCCTGTTCTTACCAAAAGTAAAACTGCACACTGGGGGACTTGCAGAGATCAGTCCAGTATCAAAGCTTTGAAAGGTGTGAGGAGATATGGCAGCAGCCACTACTTGTCCCCCAATAGCTTTACTCACCCTTTTTAATCATAGAAATAATATCTCCAATTTTCAGCTAGGATAATAGCCATTCAGAAGAAAGACTAAATTTTCCTGCCACATTGCAACTGTGTATGCCCATGTGACTGAGTTTTGGCCAGTGGGATGTGAATGATAGTTGATGAGAGCAGTTGCTGGATCTTGTCATTTTAAATGAGCCGATGTGTCTACTCCTTTCCCCACCTTTATTCTGGCTAATGTGAAAGCTAAGGTACCACCATAGGGACAGTGTGGCAATAAGACAGAAGGAATTGGATTATTGATAGAACCACCACATTAGTTCTAGTCTGCTTATCCGAGGACTTTCATTTGAGTGAGAAATACGTTTTTATTTTATATATGCCTGTATTATTTTGGGTTTCTCTCCAACAACTGAACTCATATGCTAACAAATATAGGTAGTGATTCCTACCTATAACAAATATAGGTAGTAATATGTCCATTAAAGAACACTTTTCCCTACCTTGTGCAGATGACAGATGGGTTCTGGAGAATGACAGTAGACTACTGTAAACTTAATCAAGTGTGGTTATTTTTAATGCAGGTGCTATTCCACATAATCTCTTTTAGTTGAGTGAATCAACACAATCCTGACACCTGGTATTCCGCTATGGTAACAAATTTCTTTTTATCCCAATAAACAGGGAGCACCAGAAGCAGCTTGCTTTGACACATTCTGTTTCAACATACTAACTCTTCCACTCTATGTAATAATTTAGTTTTCAGGAGCTTTGGTCATGTCACCGTTCCACAGGACATCATGCTTATCTACTACAGCAATAATATTACACTGATAGATATGGATGTAGAAGTGGCTGACACCTTAGATGCATCATAAAGGTGCATGATTGCCAGAGGATGGGAAGTAAACCCAAGAAAAATTTCTGGTCCTGTCATCTCAGTGGAAGTTCTGGGGATCCAATGAAATGGGGCAAACAGATATCTCTTCCAAAATAAAAGGCAATTTGTTTCACTTTGCATCACCTATGACCAAGATTATTATGCAGAATTTTCCTCCAAAATTATAACACTGGATTAAATAAACTAAGTTAAAGAGGAAGGAAAGGTACACAAAGTCATTGCTCTTATCCATATTTAACTAACTTTTTTTTTCTTGGTGGTTATAAATAACTTGTACAAATGAAATGAAATATGAGAGAACCAATGTTCTGCATAGTTTGAATAAATCCTCCACAGTGTGGAATAGGAAAGCCATAAATAATTTGTACTATGAAGAAAATCTATTGTTTGGATAGTTAGAATATAACTTTAACAAATGTGACATAAGGAAGTCAAGGAACAAATGTGCTTGGTTAAAAGAAATTAGACAAGCAGAATAAAAAGAGATAAAATATTCATTTATAAAATTCTTTTAAAAAGTGAGAGACCCTTCACAAATTGCTGGTGAGAATATAAACTAGTATAGCTACTGTAGAAACAATCTGGCAGTTTCTCAAAAAATTAGAGTTACCATATGACCCAGTAATTTGACTCCTAAGTATATCCCTAAGAAAACTGAAAACATAGGTCCACATAAAAACTTGTACACAAATATTCATAGCAACATTATTCATAATAGCCACAAAATGGAGACAAGACAAATGTCTATGAACTGAAGAATGGATAAATAACTATGGTATCCACACAATGGAATACTTTTTATCCAGTCATAAAAAGTAATGAATTACTGACAGATGTTAACAATAAGGATAAACTTTAGAGACATTATGCTAAGTGAAATAAGCCAATCTCCAAAAGACAAATGCTGTGTGATTCCACTTAAATGAGGTACCTAGAGTACTTAAAATCACAGAGATAGATCTCCGCTAGTAAGGGAAGAGAAAGAAGAATAAATACCTAATGGGTAAAGGGGCTTCTTTTCAGAGTAATGAAAATATTCTGAAATTAGATCATGGTAATGCTTGCGCAACTTTGTGAATATATTAAAAACCACTGAATTGCACACTTTAAAATGGTGAATTTTAGGGAATGTTAATTATATCTCAATTTAAAACATAAGTAGAAAATGCAATTGCAATATCTCTTCTCTTGCCTCATGTGACACCATATGATTTCCTTCTGCCTCTTAGACCACTATGAGCAACTGTGCTGGTTGCTCTTTTGCTCATCCCTTAAATCTTAGTTTTCTTCAGGACTCTCTCCTAGGCTTTCTTCTGTTTACTTCTTAAATAATCTCTGCATTAGGTATAATAGTCAGGCAGTCATTGCTTTGAATAGTAACTCCAGTAAATATCCTTAGATTCACATTTACTGTAGACTAGCTTAGGCTACCACCTCTCATACCCCAATCACCGTGGCCACATGTATGTGAGCTTTTATTAGGCTTAGTATTGGGTCTCATAGTCAATCCTTGGGGCCAGATGTACTCACAAATAACAAATGTCCTTGTTGATCACCCACTCCTACACCTTTAATTTCCCTCCACAGGACAGTGGCTCCAAGATCTGCCCAGAAATTAGAACTTATATTATCCACTCCTTGCTAAACAATCCCCTGCAAGGGGATTCCCTGCAAGCATGTTAAAATCAATGTGTCTGAAGGTGAACTCTTTATTCCCTCCTCCCCCAACCCCAGCCAGGTCCCTGTCTCCTCTCCGTTTCCTACCTCAACGAATGCCATCACTGTTCACCCTGGTTGCTCACACTAGAAATCTGCAAATAGCTTAACTCCTGACTTCTTCACCTGAGACTAAAATCATTCATCTATAAAGTCTCATTAATTCTACCCCTACTATCCTTGAAATCAACCTGTTCTCTCCATCCATGTTTCTCTTAACTAATTTCAGTTCCTGTCTTGATCTTTAGCCTGTATCACAGCAATAACCTCTTTTAACTTGATGCCCAGCCATTATTTCTGAGTTTTAAATATTTTGTTAAAATACATGTAACATAAAATTTAACATCTTAACCACTTTAAAGTGTACAGTTCACTGATATTAAATGCATTCATATTGTTGTGCAACTATCACCACCATCTATCTCCAGATCTCTTTTAATCTTATAAAACTGAAACTCTATGCAATAATTCTCCATTTCCCCTCCCCCTAGCCCCTGGCAACCACCACTACTTTCGTCTCTATGAATTTGACTACTCTAGGGACTTCATATGAATGAAATCAAACAGTATTTGTCTTTTTGTGGTTGGCTTATTTCACTTAGCATATGTTAGAATTTCTTTCCTTTTTAAGGCTGAATAGCATTGCATTGTATGTATGTACCATATTTTGCTTATCCATTCATCTGTCTATGGATACTTGGGTAGCTTCCACATTTAAGCTATTGTAAACAAGGCTGCTATGAACATGGTTGTACAAATATCCCTTTGGGATCCTGCTTTCAATTCTTTTAGGTATGTACCCAGAAGTGGAATTGTTGGATTACATGGTAATTCTATTTTTAATTTTTTTGAGGAACTGCCATACTGCTTTTCATAGTGGCTGTACCATTTTACATTACCACCAACAGTGCACAAGGATTCCAGTTTCTCCACATCCTAACCAACTGCACTCTTGTTATTTTCTGTTTTTGTTTGTTTGTTTGTTTGATAGTAGCCATCCTAATGGGTGTGCAATGCCAGATACTGGTTTTTATCTTCTAAACTCTTTTCATACCATAGCCAGAATGACTTTTAATAAACACATTGTGACCATGTACCTGCCCTGTTTAAATCCTCCAGTGGCTTCTCATTGCCTTCAGGATATTCTGCCCTACATGTGTCTTATGAAACCGTTCATGATTTCCTCCCTGACTTACTTCTCAGCTGCTCCATTTTCCACCTCTGCCCCTATAGCTCACCCCCCACTCCCTATACACACATACACACTCTGCCTTAGTCACTCCGAAATTTGTTCAGGTCTGTGGAAATGCTACATTGCCCCTCATCTCCAACACAAATCCTTCTGATAGATGCCCTTTCTTCCTCATCAACCTGCTAGCCCCTGTTTATCCTTGAGGTCTCAAGACAGACAGCATTTTCTCCAGAAAAATTTCCTTGATAAATTCCCTCTGCCAAGCTACGTCGGCACCCCGAGTGTGTGCTCCCAGCATACTCTGTCCTTGCCCTACACAGGACTCGATTACACACCCTAATTGTCTGCTTGCTAACCACATTCCCTCTATTCCCGTACTGTCCAGGAGTATGCGGCTCTTAAACACTAACTGTTACTTTTGTGAATGAGGAACTGAATTCTTAATTTTATTTAATTGTAATAAATTGTAAGTTAAAATTGACACCTGAATTAATCATTGAAAAATTTTAAAGTATGTTTGGAACAATGCATATGCGAGTCTACTTTTTCAACTGTAAGTTTATGAAATCTAAATACAGATGGAAATTAAGTATCTGGATTGAGATGTGCTGCAAGTGTAAAATACACTCTGTTTTTACAAAATAATTTACAAAATAATGTAAATTATTTTTACAAATATTTTTACTTTTTTTTTTTTTTTTTTTTTTTTGAGACAGAGTCTCACTTTGTTGTCCAGGCTAGAGTGAGTGCCGTGGCGTCAGCCTAGCTCACAGCAACCTCAAACTCCTGGGCTCAAGTGATCCTCCTGCCTCAGCCTCCCGAGTAGCTGGGACTACAGGCATGCGCCACCATGCCCGGCTAATTTTTTATATATATATCAGTTGGCCAATTAATTTCTTTCTATTTATAGTAGAGATGGGGTCTCGCTCTTGCTCAGGCTGGTTTTGAACTCCTGACCTTGAGCAATCCGCCCGCCTCGGCCTCCCAAGAGCTAGGATTACAGGCGTGAGCCACAGTGCCCGGCCTATTTTTACTTTTTTTATATTTTTACATTGCATAAAAATTTTTACATTATTTTTACAAAATAATGTAAAAAAAACCCAATACTTTTTTAAGTCAAGTATATATTGAAATAATATTTTGATATATCAGCTTAAATTATTAAAATCATTTTTACTTATAATTCAGGCACGTTTTACTGTAGCTGCTAGATAATTTTAATTACATATGTGGCTTACCTTCTATTTCTATTGGATGGCACCAACCTAGACTATAAGTTCTCTAGGGACAAGAATCATGACTGACTTATTTACTTATTTAAAAAACTTTTATAACATTCCCCATATGTCAGGTATTAATCTATGCATTAACTTAGAATTGCAGGCATTAACTCTTTTAGTCCATATAACCTTTTGAGTTAAGTATTATCATTATCCAGTTATCCACGTGGAGAGATTTGCACAGAGATTAACTTATGGAGCTGAAGGTCACACAGCTGACCTTATGGAGTTAGACTGTAGAGAGGGTACAGAGACAGACTCTCAATAACTTTGTTATACTGTTTCTTGTTTCTTTTATCACAGGTGTCTACAGGAATAATTACTATCCAACTTTTCCAATTGACATAATAAATTGATTAATTAATCTTTTAAAAGTAATCACTGTTTATTCAATAAGTACTCATTGAACTCAGTGTCAAGTACTTGTGCTCAGTGATGAAGATCCTAATGTGAATGAAACGAATACTTGACTTTTAAAGAAACTCTTTCTGGTGGTGGTGACAGCCATATACTGAGATAATGATCATACAATTTATACAATTCAAATATACTATTTGAGAACACATAAAGGAGCACCTATCTCAGCCTAGAGATGAGGGACGTGAGGGGAAGAGTGAGTGACAGTTCTTAACGATGAGTAGGAGTAAGCTAAAGTTGGCAGGTGGAATTGGAGAGGTTGGTGAAGCTGCATGGAGCTGGGGATACGATGAGCAGAGGTAAGGGTGTTGATCAGGGAAGTGGTTTAAGGCAGTGAATAACAAGTTCAGATTTACCTACATAAAAGATCATTCTGGATGAAGTTAGAGAAGAGATCAGAGGGAAATAATTATGACTTAAAGCAGGAAAATAATTAACACAAATCTGTTGCTGCAGTCCTGAGCACAGATGGTAGTAGTTTACACTGAAGTGGGGGCAACAGTCAAGAAAGAGACACACTTTTCGGATATTTAAGGGGTAGAAGAGACCCAATTTGATACTTGGTTGGAAGGAGGGGGGGTTGTTGTCAATACTGCAAATTACTAAATCAATATTTACTTTCACTTTTTTTCTGCTAAAGGAAGCCTGGTCTTTTGAGGTGCTGATGTGCCCATCTTGAGTCACTGGAATAATCCAGTCATAACAATCTCGTTCTCTGTTTTCTCAGTCTCCCTTGTAGTGGGGGTAGTCCTCTGGCCTGTCCTGACAAATAAGTTACAAAGAAAAGTTTGCTGGGAGCTTCCTCTGAGAAAGCTGTTTCCTGGTAAGAGAGACTCACATGGCTGCTGCTGCTTCAACTTTCTTGTATTCCTTGAAAGGGAGAGCGATGTGGCTCTCCGTGTGAATTGTGGAAATATTGCTGGACATTTTTAGGTTATTGAATCAACACCACAGCTGCTTACCTGGAACCTACGATGTGAGAAAAAGAAAATACATCATTTAAGCTGCTGTAAATTTGAGTTGTCTGTGACTTGTAGCTGGACGCATGCCCATTAGATATTGGGTTGAATGAGAATCGTCAAGGGTTTTTCTGGTTTCTGACTTAAGTAATTGGGTGAATGATGCAGGGAATCCTGGGAGTGGAGCAGGGTTAATAGGAAATTTGTTGGTCTACAGATTGTTGATACCAAGTTTGAGGGCTTGGGTATACCCAGGTGACAAGTAGACCATTTGATATACATGGTCAACATCTAAGAGAGAGCTCTGGCCTGGAGATACAGATTTGGGGGTCATTTGCACATTTAGTGTCAATTTATCTAGAGAGATAAAGATTCAGTAAAAGAAATATATTGCATATGAAATTGTACCTTCTGAGTACAAATACAACATGTGTTTACCAGCCTCACCTCAAGATATGTGGAGCTGGGGTGTTAGCTGGCTGCCTAATTTAAACATAGGATATAACATCATTGAATGTAAGCCGAAAGCACGTAAGAAAAGAAGGAAATCCAGTGACAATATCAAGGTTTGTGTTCCCTAAAAGTAGACCCTAAGACAAAAATTCAAGTAGTTATTTGGGAAGTTATCCCACCAAACATAGGTAAGGGAGTAGAGAAGTGATAAAGGAAAATGAAGAAAGTTAATAAAGGGAGTGTTATCAGGCAATTACTACTAACAGGCGCTTCATACTTTGAAGAAATCTTGGAGCCATATAGAACATATGCCTCGGAGTTCTCCTACCTGCATGTGAGAGCTGAGGTGTGTATAGACCAATTTCTGTGAGTTATTGCTGAAGGCTGTTCCTATGCACATGGGAAGAACAGGCTCCACAATGAGATGCAGGTGCTGGCAGCTGCAAGTCTGTCTAGCGTGCACTATAATGGGAAGGTCCAAGGGGCTGTGGGTGGGGCATCAACAGCATCTGACATGGAGCATAATCAAAGCCAGGAAGGCCTTGGGATAAAAATGGTTACATCCCAGAGACAGGCAAGAAGAGTTGAAACAGGAGAGGAGACAGAATCTGATGAGGGAGTTATTGAGCTAAACAAGGTGTTTGCAGTGACGTAGAGCATGCCAGCAGCCTTGGGCACCAGCATGAAGGGATCATTAGAAGAGCTGGCCTGCCCTCAACTTAAGGAACACTATGCTATAGAACTACAGCTTTAGTGGCATTGGAAGAACAACTCCAATGCTTTTACTACTAACTCTTAATTCTGAGTAGATTAAAAATGCATTTGGTTCTGCTGTATTAAGGATCTTTAAAAAAATAGTCCTTGAGAGAAAAATAGAACAAAGCAGCAAAAATCTCTATCCACTGCTAAAATATTTCCCTCCATCTGTTTCAGTGGAAGAAAGATTCTCATTGAAAATTCTCTTGAGCCTTTGAAAGGTAAATGAAAAGTATTCATATTTTTGTGATAATTTGTTACTGGGTGGCTTATCTTAGGTTCAATGCCAATACACTGATGATCTTGAATATTTTTATATGACATCCCAGAAAATGCCAGAAAATGCTGTTAAACTCCTGGAAGGATTAGTACATCGTGATGTGAATTATATGGAGCCAAAGGAGCACCTCGTCTGTAATCAGAGATGAAAATGTCCTGCAGGAAGTCTTATTTTCCATAGCCTGCTTGTGAAGTTTGTTTTTGATAACCAGATAGCCTATATGCAATCATATTTACTTCTCATTGAGTTTGAACTTTTGCCCCTTAAGAATCCAAAAGAGGCTTATGTTAAAGGTTAGCTGTTGTACCCCGATGATTTAGAAGACAATCAGAATCAAATGACCCAGCATTTTATATACTATCCATCCCCAGGGTCAAACTTTCCTGCTGACTTTTCAAATGACCCTGAATATGACAGAAAAACTGAAAGTTGGTTGATCCTGGAATGCTTCCTTTGAAAGAGAATATATGTTAGATGTGGCTGTAAAACACCAAGAAATTGAATTGGCTATTCTGAAACATCTTACATCTTTCATGTGATAGCCCATCTGGCATGGTGATGTTTGAAACACCATCGCAGGATAACATGGTGGTGGTCTGGCTTTGACATAAAGCCTGATGTGTGTAGAACACTTTGTAAACATCTCAGAGAATGAATTCTTTTTTAATAGAAAATCTCAGTTCCTTGTAGCACAATGCTCCGACTACACACAACTATTTTTTTTTTTAAAGAAAGCGAATACAAAAACTCTTTGTGCATTCTCTCTGAATAACTTTCCCCAAATGGTGATAGAACTTAGCAAAATCATGTTCAAGTTAAGTAACTGTGATAAACAGCTTCTTGAAAGTTGTGATTCAAGTAAGAACATTAAAATATGCATTGTTTTCAAGCAGAAATTGTCATAATTGAAAGAATTATTGTGCCATACGTACTGTGAATCTTTCAGTTTCCTGTTGAAAAATAAAAAAAAAAAACAACCCAAATCAAAACCCAATAAAACACACAAAACAAATGTACATTAAAAAAAAGCCAGCCCAGTAAAATTAGCATTAGGCAAAGTCAGAAAATATAAAGTTAAAGTTCAACACCCTGCTGTCCTGTTTTGTCTCAAGGGGATGAAGTTTGTTTTGAAAGTATCTGCCACAGAGCCTGTCATTTCCTCCCCCTGCTCACAGAAATGATGCTGACTCAAGCCTCCTTAAAAAAGAATCCTTAATACTCAAATTTTACCTACTCACTTGGTGTGAATGACAAATTTACATTCTGGTTCAAACAAAAAATTAATAAAGGGAGAGAAAGGGGGGGGGCATGATTAGCATTTTACAATTCATTTTAAACACAAATCCTGGCCCAAAGTACTATATTGGGGGAAGAGATGGAAGGAACAAGAGGACCCATTATGCATTGCTTCTATTCTGCCTTTTCTCCCCAGACACAAATTAATCCTAGGACCTTTCCTAACCTACAGCCCACCTCCCACTGTCTATCAGAGCCCAACTTTCTCTCTCTCTCTCTCTGAATCTCCTCTTTTGTAATCTATATTAAGGAATTAATATATTCCTGAACCACACCTCCAGGTAACATATTTGCATTTTAAGAGGGACCTTCTGGAGATAAAGCATTTTCCAAAGAAATCACTCAAATGGAGGGAATTGTGGGTGGCATAGTAGGCAGGCCCTAGATAGATGTGTTTAGGAAAGCAGGTCTTTCTGAATCCTCTACATATTCCACCCAAACCCGCTCCGGTGTTCTTAGAATAGGGTTTCCCAAGGTATGTGTTGCAAAATCTTAGTTCTTTTAATTGTTATATAAGAGATGAATTTGCATGATCAAATAAATTTGGGAAATGGTTTTTACCATGCCAAACCTTGGAGGGTCACAATGACTTTAACAGAGTAAAGATACTAAGAAATTCTGTAGTAACTATCATGTTATCTCACTTCCAAGCAAATAAGATATCCTGTCACTTTGTCATGGATGTTGGCAGAAGACATGAGATTCCTCGGTCAAAGACAAAGAACATTATTACAGCACTGCAAGTAGCATGAGCATCATGATTCATGGTTCCTCTTTCCTCCCAAGACTTATGAGGACCAGCAGAGGGGACCCAGTGATGCTGCATGTGCAATGGGTTTGTATTGCAGCCAAAGAATTCAACTTTGAGCTTGGGAAATCCAACATTTTTTTCTAGCAAGCCTGCTCTTCTCCTGGAGCAAGACTTTACCTCTTCCCTCAAGATTGACTATTGGAAGGTTGCTCACTGCAAACACAACTACAGGAAATGTCCCAGGAAATGAGTTATCAGGGTCCTGCAATGTTGACATAGCAGCAAGGATGTACAGGGATACTCAGGGACCACAAGAGACTGCTTCTCCTGACAATAACAAAACCTGCTTGCTTTTATTTAATCCAGAATATTTTTGACCAGAGAACAGCATTCAGTGGAAAATATTTTGAGAAAGTCAATTTCTATTTCTTCACACTTTTGGACTCCGTATAGTGGAAGTGGGTCGGGTAGTTTTACTTTAGGTTCCTTCTTGGGGTGTTTTTAAAAATTCTATCAATATAAGAGAAACTTTTTTCCAGCATGGGACCAGGATTTTTTTCGAGGATTTACCACTTCCTCCAGTCAGCTTGTCTTTGAACCAAGTCTGGGATGCATTAATGCTATTTTTTTTCTGGTTAAGATATAGAGCAATCACTTTCAAGACCAAATAGAAATGACTGTAGCCTTCCCTGTCATTAGTTATAAAGTTTTTTTGTTTTTTTTTTTGAGACAGAGTCTTGCTTTGTTGCCCAGGCTAGAGTGAGTGCCGTGGCATCAGCCTAGCTCACAGCAACCTGAAACTCCTGGGCTCAAGCAATCCTCCTGCCTCAGCCTCCCAAGTAGCTGGGACTACAGGCATTCGCCATCATGCCCGGCTAATTTTTTGTATATATATTAGTTGGCCAATTAATTTCTTTCTATTTATAGTAGAGACGGGGTCTCACTCTTGCTCAGGCTGGTTTCGAACTCCTGACCTCGAGCAATCCGCCCGCCTCGGCCTCCCAGAGAGCTAGGATTACAGGTGTGAGCCACCGCACCCGGCCAGTTATAAAGTTTTATCATTTAGGTTTCTGTTGAATGGACTTTCCACTGGAATTTTAAGGGCCATCTCTTTTCTAGAAGCTCTGTTCTACTTTGCCTGGTCTGAATCTTTCTCATAATATGAAGAATATTTAAAAATATAATCCCCTTTCCCAATTCTAGAGATCAATCCTTTGAAACAAAGAAGAAAATTATATAGCTTAGTTTATATTCATTCCTTGGCCACCTTTTTCATCTTTCTCCTGAATCTTGACCATACCTCTGCCCTTTTATTCCGATCTCTCCCAGTTATGGAGAATTCTTCTGGAAGTCATCCTTTCTATTCCCATCTCTCTCTCTCTCTCTCCTTTCCCTCCATTTCTGCAGGTATGGATGCCTATTTTAATTAAATTACCATGTCAACTTTTCTTATCTGTTGAACTTCACTCCAGGAATATCCAATTGATGGCTGTTCTTTTGTTGTTCCTTTCCTCAAAATTTATCTTGTTTATTTATACATAATATTTGCATATATTTTTGAGGTTCATGCGTTATTTTGATACATGCATATAATGTGTAATGATAAAATAAAGGTAAATGGGATCACCTCAAACATTTATCTTTTTTTAATGTTGGGAACATTCCAGTTCTATTTTGAACTATGCAATAAATTATTGCTCAAACATTATCTAATGTTGAGCCTAATTGTCACCCATATCCTCACCATTCTGCCATTGTCAGAATGTCTCTAAATAGCAGCCTCTTCAGCCTCCTTTTGAAAATTGTACCTGCATGACATCTTTTTTGTTGGTAGGTCTTGTTTTGTAATGATAAAACGGCATGAGTAAGTCTTTCAAATATTGTACTTATGCTCCCAAATACAGCATTAGATTTTTTCCCCTTCCTTTTGTCTTTAATTAACTAGGATATTTATATTCTACCAAAAATTCAAGTTTTGGTGTATTAAGATATTTACTTTTACTTCTATTTTGCACTATAAATGATCATCCTCAATTTTCCCTGTAACAATATTTCACATATTCACAAAGAGCTATGCTTAATTGCAGTGCAATATGATATTCCCTTGAAATTAAAAGTGGTGAGCATCTGTTTGCTCATCTGATAACTCCAAAAATGGAAGCTGAATCAAACATCTATGATAAATCATTAGCCATGAATCAGTCTTACATATTGTGAAACTGAATGTTGTTTTCCCCTGGAGTTGTTGATCATTGCAGGGTGTTGGAATTTTACAAAATGGCCCCATCCTCATACTGCAGTCATTTAATGTGATTCTTCTTTGTCATTTCCTAGGTAGGAAATTGAGCTCTGTCTAAATGCATAGCTGGTTTGGCTTTAGAAACCTCACATTTCTACCCAAATGATCAAGCCGGTCATACAGCCAGGCAACTACGTTTGTTTTGTCATGGAAGGTGCCCTAGTGACTTGAGGGAATCAGAGTCTGTCTGAGTGTCTCATCAAGTAACAGAAAGATAAGGGACCTTCACGCTAGGAGCTGTTTAGGTGGAGCCCTTTTTTTAACAAGACTGGCAGCTTGTTAAGGCATTTGGCTTCATACCAAATGTTCTCTTAATTTTCAGGAAATTTATTATTTGGAAGCAACTAAAACTTAAAAGGTCTCAGCAAATTTCTGCTTTTATAATTTCATGGGAAGATTTATTTTTAGTTCTGATTTCTCCACTCCCTTATCTCCCAAAAGTTATACTTGTTCTAAAAATAGGAAATGAAAGTCATCAGAGAGAGGGAAGACATTCCAGGTGAAGATAAAATTCTCCCCACTCATACCTTAGAATGATTTAGTACCAAGACAGAGGAAAAGAATAAGTCTACGAAAGGGCAGGGCTAGGATGAACAATTCCACTGACTACCTTGTGCCCGAACCAAAGAGACAAAAATCCCTGCCCTTAGGGAGCTTACGTACTGGTAGAAGGAGACAGATGATAAACCATGAAAGTATATTTGATAGCGGTAAGATCTAAGGAGAACAAGGAAGCAGGAATAGGACAGAAACATTGGCCATGAGTGGGGAGGGAATAGATTGGATGGCCAGACAAAACTCCACTGAGAGTCCAGCATTGGAATAAAAATTTGAAGAAGGTAAGGGAGAGAACCACACAGAAAGCTGGGGGAAGCACATTCTAGGTAAAAGAAATAGCAGGTGCAAAGGATAGAGGAAGCAAGTTAGAGGGACAAGCAAAGAGGTTGAAGCAAAGAAATGAGGGAAAGTTGCAGGTGACAAAGTCAGAAAGGTAAGGTGATGGGGCAGATGATACAGGACTTATAGATCATTGTAAGAATGTTGTATAGGATCAATGCCCCTGCTTTCACAGAGTTTATAATCTAGCAGGGGAAATATAAGTAATTATGATAAAATGAGATGACTATTAACATAAGGAAAGTATACTCTATGGAATCGTAGGGTGGTGGGTGCTAATGTACTCTAGTGTTCTTTCTCCATGGGGACATAATGTCTGCGCTGATATCTGCAGGATGAACACAAGTTAGATGGAGGTGTGGTGGCTGGACTTGCGGAAGAGGGGTAGGTTGCAGCTGTTGCTAGGGCACAAGCAGGAGCAGGAAGAATAGTCTTGAGGTGAGCATTCTAGGCACTGGAAAGGCATCTTATGACTGAGGCAAAAGAAAAAAATAAAACTGAGTGGAATAGAGTTGCAAGATGAAGCTGGAGACATGAGGGCAGCTGGATTATAAACAGCCTTGTAGGCTACAAAGGGTTTGAATTTTATCTGAAGGCACTAGGGAGCCATAGAAGATCGTAAATAGGGACACTACACAGATAAGTTTGTCTTTTTGAAAGAGCACAAGGAGCAAGCTGTGGTAAAGGGGAAATGATTAACACACTCCTGCAGCAGTGCAGGGAGGAGGTGATGGTGCTTTTGGACTTCACTGGCAGCAGTGGGAGTGGAGAGGCATGGACGAACTTGAGACATTTAGGAATTAGGATAGATGGGACCGGGTGATTGATTGGATGTGGGGTTGCTGGTGCGGAAGGTTAAAATAGAGAAAAGAATCAAGGGCGTCATTCAAGTTTTTGGCTCCAGCAACTTGATGGATGGTTGGTGCCACTGACTACAAATAGGAAACAAAGGAGAACGGACAAGATTAGAGATGGACGTTGGCTTTCAGAACATGACATTCATCTCCTTCAAAATAGCATTGACTGTGGTTTTCTTTCCTGTAATTCTTTCCCCTAACTGAAAATTTAGAGATGATCAAATAAGATTATTCTTTGGGTGATTTCATTTCATCTTTATATTTAATACACTAATATCATTTCAAGATACCATTTTCTACAGATCTTTTTGTCTAAGTCTGTGTAGCTGTTAGGCAGTGAGTAGTTTCAGGAGGAATCCCGAAATAATGCAGGCTGTACCATACCTGAGCACGTGGCGCCATCTTCAGGACAGTTTGTGAAAAGCTGCTAAACCAACCAGGCTGAAAGGCTTCTCTCCGCAGAACACTCTTCTGTCCAGTGAGTCTGACTCCATCTTGTTTGATAATAAGAAGCTGGGGGAAAAAAAAATGTTTCTGCCAACTCCAATTGTGTGACCAAATCCTTTATCTTCACGAGAGCTGTAGTTTATCACAGGATATAGGAAAGATGGTAGCAGACTGTCCTTCAAAATCCTCCCAGTCTGAAAGTGTCTGCAAGCTGGAAAATGAGCTTTTGCTATGGAAGAGACTGGAAAAAGAAATTAAGGCAGCATCACTTCAGGTTTTCTGCCTTCGTGCTTATACTCCATTGGGACTTGGCAGGTTTATGTATTTATGTTCTTCACTAGGTGCTTTATTAAATGTATAGCCAAGTTGAATTTATCTCATGCATTTAAAATGCTTTACAAATTAGCAGATTTTGCACCAAATTTTTCCTTCAGGAAATGTAATCTTATACAATCAATCTCTACTCTAAAAATAAAATGCTGTTAATAATAAATCAATAGTATACCTAGAGTTAACCACATGAGGAGTACTAAAAGAGCTCATGAGATGACTTGTTTTAAAAATCCTCTCGGCTTTTAATTATTCTATTTGAATAAACTGCAGAGTTGGAGTATAAAAACACGTGCATACATGTGTTTATCATAATGTACCTGCCACGTCTGTGTGCAGGATGCCGTGTTTAACCTACACTGAGCATTCAGCACAGCCTTGGGAATAACTGGAAGAAAAACTGCTTGTCTTTTACGTGGAGGCAAAAAGTCTACCATCTTGCAGCACCCACGCACAAATGGGCTTTCTTCCTAGCCTTCACGCGTTAGAAATGTATGCCTTTGGTTGAGGAACCTTAAGTCCCAGAGTCCCTCGTAATCCTGAAAGAGGCAATGCATTAATCTAAATTCCATTTCTAGATAAATGGGGGCCCAGGTCACCCCCTCAGTGATGGGTTTGGGTTTCCTAGAGTCCAAATTGGGCTTATGAGGGGTGGGAAAGGAGCGAAGATACAGAATGTGTAGCCAATATGGTATCGGATAGTAATTATGTGATTACAATGGGCCGGGTGCTTTACGTGGGTTATTTCTCTTAATACTTGTAACAACCTATGGGTACTTTGTAAATGGGTGGGTACTTTAATCATCTGTGTTTTTCAGATTAGGAAACTAAAACAGAGAATTTAAAATAAATTTGCCCAAGGTCTCATATTCTCCTTCTAGTAAAGCTATGAAAATAAACTCTAACTTAGGCATTCTCTCTCTAGAGCCCAACAAGCTTCATCAAAACCCCATAATGTCTCTTAAACAGAAAACATCCGTAGGCCACAGACCTGACATACAGCCCCAACCAAGAATACGCTAATAGTCAAAGCCGACGGTTCAGAGAACAGGAAGTTTGGAATTGAGGGCAGCAGGCAGAACTTGGAATGGCTCCCCCGAGGTGTAGAAGTTCTTGATAGCTTCAGAGTCTGCCTGGGCCACATACAATAATATAGGTTCTTAAGAATTCAGAGAGTGGGTCTAAGAGAGGTTGGAACTCCAGTGATGAGTGGGTGGGGCGCCAAAGAATTCACTGCTGCCCCCGTCGTGATTCTTTTAGGCTCAAGCCTAAAGAGCCATGGTCTCTGCAAATGAGGTTGACAACACATACTTATTTCTGCAGAAGCAGAAATAACTAACATTCTTCACCCTGTTCAGTGAGGCAGAGGTGGGTGCCCAGAGCGTGGTGCTGCCGAGTTCACCTGAACAGGCATAG
This sequence comes from Microcebus murinus, assembly GCF_040939455.1. Lineage (NCBI taxonomy): Eukaryota > Metazoa > Chordata > Mammalia > Primates > Cheirogaleidae > Microcebus > Microcebus murinus. The sequence goes on from NC_134111.1 coordinate 58,595,695, forward strand.
CTGAGGTACTAGCGCTTGGAGTCTGAATGCCTGTTCCAGGCTGAACCCCGTCATTGAATGTGTGACTTGGGGCAATTCATTTCAACTATTTGATCTTTAACTTCCTCAGCTAAAAAATGGCTGTCACAGCTACCGAATAGGATTGTTGGGATATCAAAGAAGTAACGTGTGTGAAACACTGTAAGATTTAATGCTCACTGAGGGCCTGTGTGTGCTAGACATGAGGGATAGAAAGGGAAGGCACAATCCTTGCTCTCCAGCAGTTCCCCATCTCATGATATTTATTGAAAATGTTAGCTTTATTCTTGCAAGCCCCTTTCCTTTCTAATTTTCCCTCTCGCCCCTCAGTTTGGATTTTGTCTCAGTTTAGGTTTCCTCAAAAGGGGACCCTTCCTGAGACAAGGATTTGCATTCAAGGGGTTTATTTGGAGGTGCAAATAAACACAAGTGAGGTGTGGAAAAGCGATATGGGAAAGGCAAAATCGCCAATAGAGGGTCCATTATCAATCTGGCTACCACTGCAGGCTACTCTGGAAAATGCTGCAAAACACATGACTGAGAGGTTTCCCACCTGAGGCACAGGGGAACTAGAGTATTTTTACACCAACTTCCATCCATCATTGGTAGAAGATTTCTTTTATAGGGTGTTTATCCTTGAGCATTTTCAGACTGCAAGGTGTACAGACAGAGCGCCTCCCAGCTGTTTTTGATAAAGACCTTCAGCAATGGAATGGAGATACTGGCAGTCAGAAGATTGCTAGTGCACACTGAAGTCAGAAGAGACAAGGATGTGGACAGCGTCTGCAGAAGTGGCCCATGTGTCCAAGGGTGCCTGGCTGGGCCCATTCTCTCCCTAGCACCCAAAGCAAAACCAAGAGAGAAGAATCTTCCTCTACTTCCAACTATAAAGAAAGGGAATAAGGAGGCATGTCAGTTCCTAAAAATATGTTCCCATTTTCTAATGGCAGCATTGACCAATGCATGAATCATTGTGCTTTTTCAGAAATTTGGCAGAACTACAGGTCAATAAAACTATTGCTTAACTGTTGAACTTTCAGCAATGATGGAAATATTCTATATTTTTACTGTCCAATGCTATAGCCACTAGTCACATGTGGCTACTGAGCACTGGAAATGTGGCAGGTGTGACAGAGAAACTGCATTTTTACTTGTATTTAATTTTAATTAATTTAAGTAATAACATGTGGCTTGTGGCTATCATATTAGACAACACAAATTTTGAGTATTTAAAATTATGCTTTATTATTCATAAATCATCTTAATAATTTTCTTCATTAAAGGATAGAGGTAAATCAAATAAGTTATATGACTGTTAAAATCAATATTAAGTTGATTTTAACAAAATTAAATCAAAATTGAGCTGAGGTCACAACCAAATATTACCATTCTAAATAGAAACTCTTAGGATATGGAAATAAATGTGAAATCTTATTAACATTTATTATAAAAATAGATTATAAAAATTTTAGCAGTCAAATTTCTAGAGTTTGACAAAATAGTGCAGAAACAATAATAGCAGCTCCATTGCACATTGATGATTCTAAATCAAATGATCACTTTGGACTGATCACCATTGATGGAAAAGAAAGATATTTCAGGGCACATGATTTTTTAAAATAATTTTTTCTTTTTGATCTCCCTATGTCCATATTATTATTTAAATTTCTATAAACATTTGTTGATCCAAAATTGATACAGCACACTTTACAAAGTTTACTAGCTAATGCAGTCTCTCTTGAAAGTCATATTAATTGTAATCTAGTTTTCCTGGTAACTATTTGAAAGGTTTTAATAATTGTTTTTATACATAATTAATAGCTTTCAGGATCATCATCATTATTGCCATACTATACTCTTACAGTTTGTTTTGCTATAATATGTGTTTCTGCAATGTGAGTCAGTTCATATGCAAGTGGCATCAGAGAATGATGTTATCTTGGAGTGCACATTGATTCCCAGCATATTGCTGTTTTGTACCATATCTGAACGTAACCGCATCTCAATGCAAAGGGCACTAAACCAGCCAAACATCCCGACTGGGTTGCACTGTGCCCATTCATCCACAGCCTCCTCTTGGCTTGCTCTGGCAACCTGCTCTCTCCTGGAGATGCTCATGGTGTGGTTCTTCCTGCTCTTTGTGTACTGTTCCCTCATCTCCATAATGCAGCAGCTTCAGGCCCTTCTTCACACCTCCTTCCACAAGCTAGTTTTAGGGTTCGTTGTTGTTTCCAAAGTCTTATTTATACAGCGATATTTCTGTATTTATTAGTTATTTAACATTTTTTTTTTGAAACAAGTTCTCATTCTGTTACCCAGGCTAGAGTGCAATGGCACAATCATAGCTCGCTGCAACCTCAAACTCCTGGGCTTGAGTGATCCTTCTACTCATCCTCCTGAGAAGCTGGGTCTACAGGTGCTCATCACCATACCCAGATAATTTTTTAAAGTGTTTTGTAGAGACAGGGTCTCACTATGTTGCCCAGGCTGGTCTTGAACTCCTGGCCTCAAGCAATTCTCCTGCCTCTGCCTCCCAAAGTGCTGAGATTATAGGTGTGAGCCATTGCACCTGGGCTATTTAACATTTTTAAAACTGTGCTAAATTTTTGCTAGGGCTATTAATGTTTTCGTTACCATATCAGTTATAAAGTTTTATATATATTGAGTGGAAATTGCATGTTTTGAGTGGCTTGACCCTGATGCTATTTTTCCCATAAACCCTATGATTTTTAGTGTATGATTTTGTAGAATTGAGATGGTTTTTTCAAGAACACATTTGTTGCATTAAGGCAAAACAACTGTACATTGATTTCTCAATTGAATGAGAGAATAGCAATAAAAACAACACAAAACCATAAAGAGGTCTAGGCTCCAGATTGCATTTAGAATGATTACCTACATTTGAAAGTGAATATGCAGATATGAACAATATTCCAAATTATGTGCTTTGTTTATATTACTGATCTTGCCAGACCAATTAGATATGACGGTAACTTCCCAACAATCACTTGTCACACGCAAGCCCTGGGATGTCAGAAATTACAGTGAAGTTGGTTATTCATGATCTTCTAAAAACTAGACCAAGACAAAGAAAAGTATAGATTTGGGCTGAATATATAGATCAAAGATGAAGTTCCATGGAAAGAAAGAAAAGAAAGAAAAAAATGTACATTGACTTACATAAATCATATGTGTATATTTGTGTGCATATGTATGTTTTTTTTTTCCTTTTTCAGCTTTTGTTACATGTGCTCTTTATGTTCCAAAAAACCTAAAGAATATGAGAATATGACATATTTCTTCCAAGCCCCATCTGGGAGCCTTTTGGGCCCAATATAATGCCCTTTCTTAGAATATATATAAGAAAAGAGTTCACGAATGGCATGCCCATATTCAGGAGTCCAAGTGCTTTCTGTCTCAGGTAAAAGAAGTTTGCTACCAAGTGGTCCTTATGCAGAAGTTGTTTTCTTGGTGTGTGTTTGTAAAGAGGGAGTATAAAGATTAATTCATATATATTAAATTCAGTTAATTGTCCTTAAAGTATTTGTTTATTGAGCAAGGCTACAATAAATTAATATCCCTTAAAATACAGGTGCATTAATTTGAGAGTTACACACTTTTAGCTGCCTGCCATCAAATTTGGGGGTTCTCACTGGCACTATACTCAAGCGTGCTGCCCAATTACAAACAGTAGAGGCCAAGACACACTTCAAGCTTAATGCAAAATGTTTTCCAGGTTGGCATCCACCACTCCAGGTGCATCTTCAGGTCAGGTGTTTGGAGATTATGTCTGAGTTGTTGTATTGGGTAGGAAGGCAGACTCTGGAGTCACATCACTTGGGTTCAAAGCTCAGCTATGTCACTTCTCTGTTGTGACAACTTAGTAAATTACTTACTATCTTTGTCTCAGATCTGTGGTTTAAGTGAGAATAAAATAATTCCAATTATATTGAGTTGTTGAGAATATTAAATAAAATAAATGTAAAGCAATTAACATAGTGCTTGGCATATAATAAATGCTTCATGCATGCAAACCTTCATGATGATGATGTTTTCTGAGTGTTTTTTTCCCCACATTAGAAGCGAAATCATGACTGTAAAATAGTTAACATTGCAAGGGGGCTCCCAGCTGAAAAGGCATACAATATTGTGACCACTGGAGTCAGAATCAAGATAATCAGTCACACTGAAAAGGGCAAACTGATCACCAGCATTGATTGGCTACTTTTCCTCCTTGGGAGCAGGGCGTCTGACCCTATGGACAAGAAGATGTTACATTATGATTTGGCAAGAATTCCTGTCAAAGAGACCATGGAAAATAATGCAACAAATGGCTAGAGGCTAACGCCTAATATGCAATTGGATACTACCAGTGACTTTTGGTCTATCTCATGAACAAGCATTTTAATATATTCCTTTTCCCATAGCCTGTATATTTTATGTACACATTCATGCAGTATACCATAAAAGGACATGATATCTATGACCACATGTTGAGAAGCCATGGAGGGTATAATTAAAAGCAGAGGCTCTGGCTTCAGACTTCTGGCACTTCCATGAACCAGAAAAGTGTGACTTTGGCCAATTGCCCAAAACTGTGGGTCTTGGTTTTCTCATCTGTATGATGGAGATGGTAATGATACCTACTGAACAGTTTTATTATGAGGACTATAAAATTTAATCAACATAAAATACACAGTGCTTTGTGCATAATTAAGTAGCCAACAAATGCTAACTATGAATAGTTATCAATCATCATTTATTTTTAAGCATTCAAAAATAATCCACCATTTTACAGAGACTTAAACATCACCTAACCAGAGACCCTGCTTTAAGTGTCAGGTCACATGTTTGAAAATGAATGGAAATGGCAATTAAGAAAAAGGCAAGGAGCAAGTTTCTATTTCCATTTCGTTAAAGGAAGCTCATTAGGGAAGAATGTCTGCAGCTCTTAAGGAGAGAAGATGAATGGTAAGTAGGTTTACTCTTGTGGAAAAGAAAGATGAATAGTGGGGGTAGAAAAATAATATGATAAACGATGTGGGCTATCATGGGAATGCCATTAAAATTGCAGCAGTCTTGACAATCCTAGTCGCTATAATACCTAAATGCTAAAATATGAGGGGCTTAACACAAAAGTATTTCCTGTTCATGTCCCAGCCCAGCAGAGTGGTTCCTGGCTGGGAAGCTCTCTTTTAAGTTGCTTCCACCTGTAGATCTACCACCTTCCACATGCAGATCCCATGGGTCGCCCTGCAGGAACTTCTGTTTTAACTAACTGGGAGAGGACATTGCATGGAATATTGGAGGTGGGAAGTTTTTATAGTGCAGGCCTGGGAGTGCTGCTTATCCTTTTGGCCCACATTCCACTAGCCAGAACTCAGTCTCATGACCTTACTACACCTAACCGTGTGCCCGAGAGGAAACGATAGGGGTTTGGAAACACATCATAGCCTCCGCCTCAAACGCTTTTGTGCAACATGACATTAATTGCCTTTCTTAATACAAACGAATACAAATTCATAATCTAACTAGGAGCAAGAGAAAACTGAATTGTATCTGGAGATTCAGGGACCATTGAACTCAATCTACCTCATTACTACAGAATTAAGATCTATGGATTAATTTTTATGCAAATCAAAATTCATCTTCTTTGGAAAGCCCTTTCATGATCACTTTATACGAACAATAGCTAGCACTTAGTTCTTACTCTGGATGATGCACTGGGCTAACAGCTTTATATACATTATCCAATTTACTTACCTTTATTACACTTCTGTGAAATAGGAATTATTATTTCCATTATATAGAGTAAGAAATTGAATCCCAACAAATGTCCTGACTTGCCCAAGATCATAGAGGTAGTAAGTGATGGATCAGAGATTCAAACATAGGGTTGACTCCCAAAGCCATCAGACTGTACTGTCTCCTGTGACTTCAGATTACCCATCTATTCAGAATTCCTTGTGTATACACATTTGATGTTCCTATCTCTCTATGCAAACTTTGGTGGATATGTTTACTTATAAGCTGCATAGGTTAACTTTTGCTGTGTAACAAATACTCCCAAAGTGCAGAGGCTTGAAACAAAAATAATTTGTTATCCCTCAAGGCTTTGTAGGTTCACTGGTTGATTCTTCTGTTCTAGCTGAAGGTCAAAGAAGACCTCTCTCATATGCCTGGGGCTCTGGTGCTATCAACTGTGGTATCTCAATTCTCCTTCATGTGGCCCCTTTCTCCATGGATTTTCCTCTTCCAGAACTTCTCCACATGGCCTCTTTTTAAGGGCTTGTCTGGGATTCCTTACAGCCTAGGGTCTGTCTTCCAAAAGGGAGAAAACAAAGGCTCCCAGTCCTCTTAAAGGGTGAGGCCCAATACTGCCTCTGTATCATTTGCCTCCATTCTGTTGGTTAAAGGAGCCATGAGGCCAGTTCAGATTAAAGAGGAAAGAGACTTCACTGTTTGGTGGGAGGTGCAGCAATGAATTTGTGGCCATCCTTTAATCTACCACATAGCATTCTTTGTATGAGTGTCAGGCACTATCCTCCAACTAAACACTTGAAGGCCAGTTCTGGGTCTTCTTGGTATTGCAATTTGTTCTTAGCACCTAGGACTATGCTTAAAATGGGTCTTTAAAATGTTGATCAAATGACAGTAGGAAAGCCATAATCTAAATCATGGTGGGAGAAAAAGCAAGCCAGAACACTCACAACAGAACACAGACCTTCAGGGCATCTTAGGCTGTGAAATTTGGTAAATAAGTTTTTGCAACCATTTTCTTTCCAGAGAAACTGTGGGAATGTGCCTATATCTCTTTATGGGTTCTGTGCTTCTATGCTCACCTAATTTCAGATGCTCACCAACCTGTTTGGGCTGAAATACAGAGCCTTATTATTGATTTGCATTTGAAAGCCATAAAAAATGGTACATTTGCAACTTAGGACAAATGATGATTTAACATTATATGATGAATTAACAATTCCATGAGAAGATTTGGCTACAATAAGATCTCTGTCCATTTTTGTTGGTTGTCTCTTAGAAGAAAACAAAATTGCAAAGGACATATACAAAATATATCTTGGCTCTCACATGATTTATTTTGAAGCATCGGTGTCTATAGATCTCACCTCAGGCATAATAATCTTGCTTATACAGCACAGCATCAGCATTTAATTGTTCACTGCTTTATAAGGGATGTTTGCTAGGCAAGGCATTCACATACATCCATACAAGCCAATAAATAAGATAAAAAATAAAATAGGATAAAACTGTGCAAACATGAAAGAATGAGACTGAATAGAAATCAGCAATTGGGTGACCTTATTAGTAAAATACAGGGATGGCTCTTGAGAAAGTGAAATAGCTTAGTTAAATACACCCTGACTTTCTTTGTATTAGATATCCAAAAACATGCACTCACATATGGTTTGCTGTACTAGAAGCAACTCCTTTTTCTTCCATTTGGGCCTCTTTCTTGCCAAGATCCTTGTAAGCAGATAATGACAAAAATTTATGAGGGTTAGATCCAAAAGCAAAGGCCTGGGGCATATCGTTGGGAAGATAAAAACTGTTCTTTTGGGAGTTCTCTATTTCTTTATTACCTGAGAAAAGATGGACTAGTAATTGACATGTGGTTCTTGACAGATGTTGACAAGGAAAAAACATGTAACTAAGCCCCTTGGAGTTTTTGCAAAGGATGATTATGATGCTTGTCTTCATGTTCCATAACCCCAAGAGTACAATAAAATATCCCCCCTTACCCTAAGTGCCAAACAGACATCCATGCAGATGCTATAGGACTATATCAGCATCTGGCCAAAGAATATTATTCTCTCATCTCACATAAAGGACATACACAATAGAGACCATTGGACGTGGAGTGAGTGCTTTGATATATTCTATTGTTAATCTCTCTTGAAATAGATTGATTGCTATGTAGAAAGAATTCACCAAAAATTTTCCTTTTTAACTGTCAGAGCTTAGGCGTGCACTATAAATTAAACAATTTATTGTTTTGCTCCAAAATAATATCCACATTTTATTTGATAAAATAGTATGATGACAGGAATATTAACACATATGCTATTAGAATAGCATTGGGTAAGAATAAGAATTAGACTTAGAAAGGAAACATTTTCTCCATATTTGCCAAACATCCAGATGAAAAGTTGAAAGATTGTCAGTTATGCAGATGTTCTAAATATCCAGATGTTATGCAGAAAAGATATTTGGCAACAAATGAAACTTTATACACCCATATGTTTCATTCTAGTTTAATCTTGTAGAAAATTGTAAAATAATGGAAATTACAAGTATATTTTAGTTTTCAAAAATAAAAGTCAAATATGTTTGAATGTCCTCAGGATATGAACAAGAAGAAAACAGTTTTTCAAAAAGTCAAGCAAAATGTAGCAATGCTATTTTTACATTTCTTTTCAGTATGTTTTTAGTAGTAAACTAAGAATCCCTAGCGTTTTGATGAAAGAAGAATTCTGATAAATAAAATATTACATTGATCTGATTTCAGTACACTTTATATTCTTTTCTCACTTTATATTGCTCCATACTTTCATATTATGGCCGAATAATGATTTGAGATTTTAGTTTGTTTTCCCCTTATTACTTTCAAATTTCCCTTTTCTCCTTATATTAACACCAGCCGCCAACTCAGTGGTTCCTTACCATAGAAGGGGTGCATATCAGAGTGAAAACCATAAGTAGCCATAAACCATCCTAAATTTGGTTTCCAAACATTTAAGCTTTGAAGAAAGGAGCCCCGTTAAAATAGGGAAAATAAAGACTTGCACTCTTTTGACACCCAAGACTGTGAACAGATACACACACTAAAACTGAACAGTACATGTAGACATTGTGCTATCACGATTGTATCAGTCAGCTAAGGTGGTGTCTTAGTCTTTGTTGCTGTAAAGGAGTAACTAAGGCTGGCTAATTTATAGACAAAAGAGCTTTATTTGGCTCATGGTTCTGCAGACTGTACATGAAGCATGGCACCAGCATCTGCTTTTGATGAGGGCTTCAGGAAGTTTCCAATCACGGCAGAAGGTGAAGAGAAGATGGCTGGAAGAGGGCACATGGCAAGAGGTGGAGGAGAGAGAAAGAGAAGGAGGTGCAAGGCTCTTTTTAACAATCAGGTCCTCATGGGAACTAACAGAGTGAGTCTACTCATCACCACAGGGAAAGCACTAAGCCTTTCATGAGGAATCCACCCCCATGACTTAAACACCCCCTACTTGGCCCCACCTCCAACATTGGGGATCAAATTTCAACATGAGATTTGGAGGGGATAAATATTCAAACTATACCAGGTAGGCTTGGGTTTGCTTTAGGAACAAGCAAGTCCAAAATCTCTTTGTAACAAAAGGTTATTTCTCACACTACCTGTCTGCCATGGGTCCTCTCCACTGGATATTTAAGCAGAAGGAGTAGTCCTTATTTGAAACACTGGCTTTATTGTGACAAAAGGGGAAAAGAGAAATGGTGAACCACATAATGGCTCTTAAAGCTTCTGTTCAGAAGTGACCTATGAGTGAGTAGAGTGGTCACTTCTACTCACAAATAATTGGGCAAATCAAGTCACATGGCCGAGCCTGATATCTGTGGGTAGAAAGTATAATACAATCCACCAGAAGAGGCTCTATAGGAAAGGATCTGGCAGGGAGAGGCAACACATTTTTTTACTTCAATACAACTTATCATAATTATCATTTTAAGCATGCATCATGTGCTTAATTATGCAGATCACTGGGTTAGATGTGTTAAAATAGCTATTCATTTATGATATTTTTCCCTATGGGTAAATGTGAAATATGAAAGAAAATACTACCTAAGATATAGATAGAAAACAGAATGAGAATAGCAAAGCAGTTTTGGGTGTTTCCAGATAGGGATGCAGTATTGTTTTTATAAATCCTAAATGGAAGGAGAGTAAATTCATGTTCAGAGTGGAGGACAAAGAATAGAGGAAACTGATCTCCATGTTATCAAATTAGAAAATGTTTGTTAAGGAAAGGTTTGTGCTTTAGGAGCTGTTTGAATGGGGGAGAAAGGTAATAAGTGATGAAAGCTATTATATTTGAGTGCCTTTTTATAATTTATAGCTGTAATTTTATCTAATACTGTTAGCAACCAGCTAAGGGAAGTAACATCACTTCCATGAAAACATGAGGCTCGGGGTGAATGACTGGCCAACGTTTTCAAAATAAGAGCCATAACCAGGATTTGAGCAATGGATCTACTTGTATACATGTGTGCTTTGCATGCTGAAAAGGATGAACCAAGAAAAGCAGGTTGTGTACCTGAGAATAGGATGCAAAATGGGGGAAGAAACTGGAAGAAAGTAGCCTTGGTGAAATGTTGGATTCTGTTGGTGGAATTCTCCCATGAGAGAAAGTGAAGGAAGTGGAACAGTCATCTTATACCACCTCAAGTATTTTGAAGCTCTTAACTAGTGATATGGGAAGAAGTACAAGGATTTATTCAAAACATACTTGTTGAAGACCTACAAGAAGGATGATAGAATAGGAGGGGCATTGCTGACACAGCTGTGGATGTGAAAGAATCTAGTTGGGCTGAAAAGTTAAATGTAAAACCATCTTAACTATTTAATTGTAATTTCTATCTTCCACATTCAGCTTCCTTAGGCTAGCAGGATATTAAGTGGAACTGTGTGTTTATTTTTTGGAGTTATGATAAGAAGAGATTAGAATATGGGTTTTGGTTTTCTTTGAAGAAGGATCTTCTGGTTCCTATCATTAATGGAGAGAGACAGGGTACTAGCATTGTTGAAAAGGTTTGTGATATTGCCCACATCTGGCCAGGGATGACAGTGGGGAATGCTGCAGTGGATTTGGTTTCTATGTTAGTTCAGGTCTTTTGAGAAGCAGTCACCAAGATGAGACTAGACATGTAAGACATTTATTTGGTGGAAAGTTAAGAAGGATAATGGAGATAGAGCAGGAGACAGCGGAGAAAGCATTCAGACTATGATGCAGGTCTTACATCTGTGAAAGAGAGGGAGAAAGAAGAAGGATTGGGTAGAAAGAGGCTCAGATTACAAGGTAGTTCGAAGAAAGTTTTGGCCAGGCTTAAGGACTTGGGGAATTCTCAAACCAAAAAGGCCAGTCAGGAATTCTGTGTCTATCAGGAATGGGTTGGGAACAGTACCCTCATTCTAGTCAGTCATTGGCTGAGAGTTCCCTGTGGGAGGTGGAGCCCCAGTGTAAACACACTAATGGATCCGGAGGATCTGGAATTGAGGCTATCAGTCAACTATGCTCCCCACAGCAGGAGATCTGTGCCACCACAGTTCACCCCTTGCACTGCATGGACCTACTTCTCCATTCAGGTTTAGGGGAAGAGTTCCTCCATGGCTCCTGGGGGTCTCTTTTCATGAGGGGACTCTTAGGGGGATGTTAGTGGGACAGATAATGGACCCTGTCACTGCAGATGGCCTCAGGGCTTCCATTGGTACTCATCCTCTTACTTTTCCATTATGCATTTACTCTGAATTAAAAGAAAACGAATGTATGCAAGCTCAATCCTTGCTTCCATGAGTATCTTTCTCACTAATTGTTTTCCCATTGTGTTTTCACCCAGAAAAGCAGGTAGCTGAAATCATATTCTACGGTTGGTAAAGGGACATCATTTGCCATGCTTTTGATTACATAATAGACCATAATTGGATGATTAACAATTTCTGTGACATAGGAATGTTTTCAAGAATTAGAGATGTTGAAGTAGAGTGGCAAATCACAGTTATTGTCATGTATTTGAAAAACTGCTATATGTATGAGCAATTAGACTTGTTCAAGGTTGTCCAGAGTATAGAAACAAGAAGTAAAAATTACAGGAAGGCATATTTTGATTCAATAGAAATACAAGTTTTATGACAAAGCTATACAAAGTTAGAATGGGTTTTATCTAAAGGCAATGAGTGTTGAATGGCAGGTTAAACATTGGTGTGTATAACAAGAGGCTGCTTGACTAAATCTTAGATATGTTTTAGAAAACTTCATGTACTAGGGAGGGGGAAGTAGAGAGATCACCTCTGAAATCATCTAAGAAAGCAGCATAGTGCAGTGAAAAGAGCAGAGGTTTAAACCAGAACCTAATAACCATGTCAACTTTGGCAAATTGCATCATTTTTCTCCTCTACAAATAGGAATGATACCAACCTTGTAAGGTTTTGTAAAAGCCTAATATAATAAAAATGTGTCTAATAGATTGCTTAGTACATAGCTATGTTTAACATTTCTTATTATAGTCTGATTTTATGTAATTAAACCTGATGAAGCTGCTAACATTTGACCTTTTTAGCCTATAAAAATGGTGATTTCAGTGTTGTATGAAAGGAGAAAAAGTTAGCACTCTTGACAAGGAGGGAAGAGGCCCTTAGGTCTGATAACACACATACAGTTCAGGCATTGCTACCTACCCATCATTTTCACAAGTTTCAGTCAGACTGGAAGAATAAGGTTTAGTAATCTATTACAGTGCATGATGAACACAGTCAATAATAATTTATATTTCAAAATTGCTAAAAGAGTAGATTTTTAATGTTCTCAACACAAAAAATGATAAGTCGGTGAGGTGATGGATATATTAATTAGCTTGATTGCATCTTTTTTTACGTAGATCATGCCATCACATTGTACCCCATAAATATATGTAATTATTATTTATCAATTAAAATAGTTCATGTGATTTAACCTGATATTCTCAATAAAACTAGGTATAATTAAATCCCAATCCCTAAGATTCTAAGATTCAGATTTAAGATCTAAGGGTGAGAATAAATTGACATTTCTGTAAATCAGAAAATCTCTGCAAACTGTGGTATGGCTCGAACAAGTGTTGGCGCTTAAGTATTTGTACTCCACCATAGGGTAGAATTGCAATTTTCTATTATAATTACTTTCAGCTACTGAAGTCATGTCGGTCAATTTGAGGCATATACATAGGTGTATTTTAAAGCAATCTATTTCCTAACATAAGTAAGTGTTTGGCACTTTAATTATAACTCATCAAGAAAGACCATCTATTTACCTGTCTGTTGATCAAAATTTCTAAATTATAAATGGAGGGGAAAAATGTGAATACCAGTTGTACTTAAAAGAAATAACAATAATTTACTTACACAAGAAAATTATAGAGCACACATAATAAGCTATGGTGGGTAATGTTTTGGTAAACCAATTGCATATATTAGTCATATGATTATTCTAGAAGCTGTTTTTCTAACTACTCATATTAAAACAAAACAAAAAAATCCCACTACCTCGATTCTTTGCTCACACACACACAAAGATGAAAATAGTAAATAATTAACTAACTAAATAAATCCTTTACCTGTAAATGTGGCTACTAATAACTAATAATTTATGGCTTAAATGATAATTTAAACTATAATATAATCTATTATTTTAGCAGAGATATCACTGTTATTGTAATGGTTCATTTATACCTGGAATGTCAAAAGAAAAATGGATTTGTTTTTACATGGTAAGTAGGCACAGGCCTGAAAAGTAGAAAGTTTCTGTGCCAGCAAAGCTGAGCAGATTAAGCCTCAAACATTTAGTCAGGAAATTTTTAAAATTTCCCTATAGATCAAAGCTAAGATTACTACCAAATTCTATGAATCAACATTAAAGTCATAGTTGAGTCTAAGAGAGGGGACAAAAATATAGGGAAACAAAAAAAAAAAAAAAAAAAAGAAAAGAAAAAGAAAGTGCAGCCAGTTGTCAACCTAAAAACATTGCAGATGGTTAAAGTCAGAAGTCACATAATTAACTAAAAGAGCTAAAGTCCAAACCACCAGGCAGAAATTATGAGAATAACACAACTGGGCTGCAACCCCCAAGCTGGAGATAGAAGCCAAGCAGAGGTGCCTAGAGTCACAAAACTCAAAAGGCAGTTGTTGAAACAAAGAGAGCTTTTTGTTCCCTGCCCTTTTAAAAATGCAGCAGAAGATAATTAATGGCTGGGCCTCTCTGGCATGGTCAGACTGGAGACAAGTATGAGCTGATTGAAAGTTGCACCTGTCCAACAAGATGAGGAGACATTCTGATCCCCTAGAGGTCATTGTAATGGAACACGAGCATGTAGACAAGTCAGCGGAAATCAGACAGACTCAACACTCTTGGACTAGCTCACCTTGACCAGGTGACATTTTTTTGCATGTTTTCCTTATTCCAGTACAGGAGAAAGAGAACCAGGAATCGGAGTTGTTATGTATGGCAAGTTGACATTCTTCTTCTTCTTTGAAATAATATCTCTTGTACTATTTTTAGTTACTGGCATTAAGGGCCGGACTCCAGTTCTCTCCTCGGGGAAGTAGGAGCGTTGGGCCTGTTTAGTTCCTTGGATTCAAACCAATGTGAGAGAAGCAACAAGTGAAAGGGAGAAAGGATTTAATTGACAGTTTGTAACTTCGAAACACACCATAATCCATTTCCAATTCCACTGAGAACACACTTGTTTTTCCTTGGCCTCTCCTTCCTGATGGTTTTCCATTCCTATCCTTTGCATCTGCAGAGTGTACATGAGAGACTGAGAGGCACCTCCAGCCATTCTCCTCCCGGGATGCTGGCAACACATGCCCCAGAGCTTCAGTTAGTGCGTTCCTAACTTATCAACTAGTGGAACTCCTAACATCCCCCCCTAGAGATTGTATTAATCTAATGCTATTCTCTGACAGGAAGTTTTTCTTCTGATATTATCAAAAATTTCCTCTTCCTGACTCCATCTTACTGTTCACTCCCATAGTTATCTCTTTGTGCGCTGGAAAATACCCCATCCCCAACAGTTTTCTATTTTTATACCTGGTTTAGTCAGTCTATATAGTCAAATGGTTTATATTTAGCTCTTCCTAAGTTTCTCCTATTAGTCATTCAAACTCGTAAGTCCCTTAGTCATTTTTGGTGGGTTGGTTTTCAGTTTCTTGATGCTTGGCCTAAGAATGAAAACAGGATTTCCAGGGTAGCTCACAGGGTGGGGTCAGATACATTAGTCTATAGGCTGAAATGATTCTACATATTCCTTGGAGACCAATCTAATTTTTCATCCTTTTTGAACCCATATCTCCTTTGGCCTCATGGAATTGGTTTTGAGTTCCTTCTATTAAAAATACTGCCCTATTTTGGAAAATGGTTCCTATGATATGCTGTTATACCTAGAACTTAACACTATCCCTGATACATAGTTAGAACTCAAGATATACTTAATAAATGAATGAATTAATAAATTGTTTAACATTACTGGTAAGAATCATTTCTAAATTAGTTTTTTCTGAATATATAAGGTTTAAATTTTTTTCCTATTTTTTTTTTAACACTTCTTAGTGTTTTACTTCAATTTAGATATGTTATCAATTGGGCCATTAGAGTACAAACTCATCCCACCCAAGTGCTTATGTTTATATTTTTATATAAAATTTGTTCAGCCATATGCCTTGATGTGATTTTTGCCATAGGATTTCTGGCTTGGTAAATGACTTTGGAAATCATCTAGTCTGATTCCAGCATTTTATAGACTTTAAACATGACACCTAGAGAAAACTATAGGAGATATGATTTAAAAGTTTTCTATTATAATTTTCTCTTTTGCTCACACTTTATTCTTTGTGCTTGAAGATAACACCATGTTATGTTTCATGGTCAACTCTTTCATACCACTGAAGTATACCTTTTTTCTTACATTTGAAAATGTAGCTGCTGTTTAAAATGGCTTATCTCCATCTGTAGTTCAAATTCTACAATTGAGAGCTGCAATTGCTAGCTCTCTGGCAACCCACTGATCATTCCTGAGCTTTCCCAGATGAACGTTGTAATTCTAGATAATTAGAAGGTCAACCTCTCAGAGTTTTGAGACTTGTTATAGGTCCATAACCAGTATCCATCTGAGGTTCTTGCTGTGGTCTCTCTCCTGCACATAACTATTTTCCTTGGTATATTTGCACTTTTGATTAGACATGGAATTCTGAAGTTGGTCACTTGGTGGCACTGTAGTAAATAGCTTGATTTTCTTGTGTATTTTTCCACTGCCTTCTTAGCTTTTGTGTTTAAATTGCAGTTATATGAAATATGGGCATCTTTTAAATTCTGCTGCAGGTGAAATGATTTAATGGCTCTTGACTTCTGGATTAATTTTAAGCATTAGAAACATTGTAAAAACAGACTCTTGCTAATAATGATCATTATCTTGTAATGGCTTGAGGCATAATCATTTACCAACATTAGCCAAGTGATTAAAATCCATCATGAGTTTAATTTGAAAAGATTTAGTTCCTATGCAATAAATGGCTAATGATATTAGCCTCATCTTTGTAAGGTCAAAATTTATCATTATATGACTTTGTACTTTTACTACTTGATAGAAATCTACTTTTGTTAACACAGACCATATTATCCTTATTGTTTACCAAGCACGTGGTGTTTTCTATATTAGTATTGAATTGGGCCATATGGTGCACAATGTACAGGTAATCATCGCTTTTTTTTATGGCCCTACTATTTGATAATTTATTATTTCACAAAGCAAGTGACCTTAACAGATGTTAAGATTAATTATGGTGGTAAGTCAAAACTGTGGGGAAAGGGAAATGTTCCAGTTTTTATGACTCATTTTTATCAAAACTAGATATGATATTTATAATGATCAGATCTTTTTGATGTAATATTTTCATAACTTTGTAACAATGACTTTAAAAAGTGTCCAACCTTAAAAATTAGTAATAATTCTCCCTAAATTTTCTCTTTCAACTGACCAAAAAAAGGAGAAAGGATTTGGCACTAAATTTTTTTCCACAAAGAGCCCGCCTTTGGACTTGAAATTTACTCATTTTGTCCATATTTTCTTTGATGAGTCATGAAAATATCTGGACCTTGAAGGTACTCCACCTAGCAGATACCCCACAAGGATAATGATCTTACTTCCAAAAAATTAGAAGGGGAAAAAATGTACAACAAACGACCCCCCAAAACAAACAAACTTTGGCAACTGGCTGGAAGGGAAAAACCTGCATTTCTTAATGGGTATTATTTCATTTCCAGAAGTTTCCCCCAAAGGAAGCAACAAAGTAAATCTCTCACACTGACAGATACTGTAGATTAGCCTTCCACAGGCACACTGATGAACTGTCATCTCTATGGCTATGTTAACTGTGTCCTCAAAACAAGTCAGTCTTGTTATTCTCATTTTTTAAAGAGCCAGAGACCCACGATGGGGAATTAACATGCCCAAGATTGTTTCGGGAGTGGGTAGAAAGCATGTCATTGAGCCAATAAATGCTAATGTGAAAAATATACACTGGCTCTGTAATCAGTTTCCTGTAACTGTTTAAAACTCCAGTTCTCTAAAATTACTAGTCCGTGAGTAAGCCAGAGGTTTGGATAGGTAAGAGGTTAAAAAAAATAAAATTCCCCAAGGACAACCAGATAATTTAAAACTTGCATACAATATTTACTATGATATTTTAATAAGGGAAAAAATTGCAAATTTTCAGTCAAATTACAAGCGTTGGTAGTTCCACTTAGCTAAAGCTATTCATTCATTCATTCATTCATTCTTTCTTTCACTTGTTTATTTAAAGCATAGTGTGAGCACCTGCTCTATACCAGATGCTGGGTATTAGGAATACTAGATAGTTAGTATAGCCAAGGTGATCCCCCTAGTAATTCATAGTACTGCAATTCCTACCCAAATACTTGTGTACATGTTTAATTAGCATGTTTTCTAGTTAATAGTAAAATCAAAATACAGAATTTAGCCCTGAATGTTAGAAGAGAAGCAACCATAAGAGAGAATCTAGATGAGGAAACTGAGTCCCAGAAAAGTAAAATTACTTATTTAAGATCTCATAGCTAGACAGTGGTAAAAAGAATCTGAATATAACTTTTTTTAGAGTTCATTCTATTATACAATACTGTTTCCCAAAGACCTTTTAAAAGTTTCCTGGGTACATCCAAAACAAGAATTTTAACTCCTTAAACCTGTATACAATATGTGTATACTGAGATAAATTTTTTTTTTCGTCAGAGGGATGTGATAGTGATTTATGTTTGTATTAATGTCCATCCCAATACGAACCACCCAGTAAAATTTTATATGACTTAAGAAAATTGTGCTCTCTGGGTTTTATGGAGCTTCAATAATGACTCTAATGCTTTTATGGACTGAAAAGTTTCCTTTTTCAAATAAAGTAAAGGGAAAAAACACATCCTTCTACAAGAATTAGTGGCTATAAATTTGTTCCATGGTTACAGATTTATTATTTCTAATAAAATTTTTTAAAGTGCTTTTGTGCCTGCTGTTGTTTGAAAGATCCTTGCTCGAGTTGTTTAGCAACTTTTAGCCAATAAAATTTCACAAATTCACACTTCAAGTGTTATAAAACTTTTCTGGCTAAGGTGGGTTTTTTTAATAATTATTTTAATATTTTGAATATTTAAAAATAAAATAATTTGTGGTGATGATATTAAAATGATACTAAGACAATCCAGAGTATGAGCAAAATGGAGGCTGGGGACACATGGAGACAGGGAGCTGCTGGTCCATTAAGGCCGGCATGTAATGGTCTGACCACTTATCTGCTTCATTTCCTGTGAGCCAGACATGATCACATCAATTTCCTCTAGAAGCAATTGTTACACAATTACAACTTTGAGGGGGAGAAAAGTCATTTTAGACTCCGAACAACCAGGACTAGGAGTTAATTGAGCCCCTCCATGAGAAAAGGACAATAACTGCTACCTTGTTTGGAAAATTTAATTGTGAAGAATATGGTGCATGCAACATTGTGGAAGAGACCTCACAAAAAAATCGGAAATTAAATCACATATTTTTTATTGTTTTTGTTGTCATTTATTAATTTTTTGTTTGGAATTTCATGGAAAGAAATTCTGCCAAGGAAAGAGAATTTAAGAATTTTTGTCATAATATCCTGAAAAAAATGAATAAATTAAAAAAAAAGAATTTTTTTTCCATTTCTTTCTAAAAATCCCCAAACAAGAAAAGGTCCATTTTTGACAAAATATGTATGTAAAAGTTTGTCTTTATGCCCATACTACCAGTCTCAGCCAGGAGAAACAATTATGCTAACTGTTGTGTTCATTTATTCATTTTTCTTTTAACAGTTCATTGCTTTTCTCAATTACTTTATTACATCTCTAGAGAAATTATAATTTAAAGTTGCCCAGATTTGAACTTTATATAAATAGATTTGTATGTTCTCTTTTGTGATTTGCTTCCTTCACTCAGCATTATGTTTCTAGGTGCTTCCACGTTGACACATGCAGGATGAGTCATCCCTTTGCACTGTCATATAGTTTTCCATTGTATGACTAATAACACGCATTTATCCATTCTATGATTAATGTATACTTGAGTTGTTTCCAGCATTTTGTTGTTGTGGGCAAAACTTCTTAAACATTCTTCTACATGCCTCCAGATGCACAGGTATAACAGTTTTTTAAAAGTTGTATACCTAAGAATAAAATCGCTGAGCCAAAGGGTTTTTTTTCTAAAGTAGTTGTATCAATTACCCATCCACAAGCAATGGGTAAGAGCTCTGTTTCTGTAACCTAGTCAAGACTCTGGACACGCTTGAAGCTCTGGCAGACCGGGGCAGGGGGAGGGGGGCAGGGGCAAGATATGTAACCCTAACAATATTTGTACACACAGAATTTGGGAAAAAATAAATTAATTAATTAAAAAAAATTTCTTGGGTATAAGCTTCCCATAAAAATTTTATGTTCTCTTTTTAGTACCACCATTTATTTTTTATGATTAATTGTGAAAAATTATGTAAAGAGAAAAATAAATTATATCTATAAAAAAAATTTAAAAATTTTGCCCAAACTGAAGAGTAAAAAGTAGTATTTCATTGTGGTTTTAATTTACATGTCTTTGATTTCTAAAAAGTTTACTTATTTATGGTTTCCACTCACTTTCCTACTGCATTATTCATCTTTTTCTATTAACTTGTATATTTTCTTTAAATATTCTGGATTCTAATTCTCTGTTGGTTATGTATTTATAAGTATCTTTTGCCAGTTTATGACTTGTATTTTTCTTCTTTTTTTAAATGATATACATTATAAATAGATGCTCTTAATTTTAATGTAGTTAAAATTATCCATCAGTTCCTTTATAATCTGTATTTTTTTATGTCTTAAGAAATTTTTCCTTATCTGGAAGTTTGAAATACCTTTTTTTTAGCTCTAAAATTTTTATTTTCACCTCTAAGTCTTTAATTCATTTGGAATTGATTTCTAAGCATGACGTAAGGAAGGAATCATTTAAAAAATCTATGTGGGTAACTAATTGTCTCACTTTGTTCTGCAACATTGTGTCTTTTTGATATTAAATGAACAATCTATAAGGTGAGAAATTAAAAGAACTCTGATTTGTAGGAATTCAGTTCTTCCAGTGCTAGGCAAATTTAGAAATAACAGAAGCTGGGTAAAGGGGGAAAAAAGCCTTTATTGAATAATTTATGCTTTCCCCACTGACTTGTAAAGTAAGCTTGGTTTTATATATTAGACACCTTTATACATGTGGGTGTTTTGAATATTCTAATCTGTTGCATTCATGTACTTAAAAAAAATGAATACTTACTATTTGCCAGGTAGTGTCCTACACCCTGAGGATACCCTAGTGAACAACAAGAAGCAATCTATGCCTTTGTGTACTTTACATTATAGTGAGAAAACAGGACAAAGAAATACACAAGTAAAATATACAGTATGGTAAAGAGCTATAAGTTGCTAAGGAGAAACTAAAATGGAAAGGGGAATAAGGACAGTGGTGGCGATGGGAGAGCAGACATTGCTGTTTTACACAGGACTCCTCACTACTGAGACGGTGTTTGAGATGAGCCCAAAGCACACGAAGCAAGGAGTGAGCTCTGTCATCACCATTACACCAGTGATATCCCATTAGCTACTGGCCTAATGGCCATCGTTCTGTGAGTACGACAGTCCAAATTTCTGTGGCTTAATAACAAATCCTAACACCTAACCCAAGTCTTCTGCCTATGTCTTCTTCAGTCGCACTTCAGCTGTTCTTGACCATTTACTCTCCCCTGTAAGTTTCAGAATCAACGTGTCAAGTTTCACAGGAAAAACAAAACAAACAACAAAAAAGCCTGTTTGGATTTGAATTAAATCTGAAGATTAATTTGGAAATAACTGATATCTTTATACAATTGAGTCTCCCTTCTCATGAATATGATGTATCTTTCTATTTATTTATCTCTTCTCTAATGATTTTCAATTGATTATATAATTTTTTCTTTCTTTTCTTAGATTTACTCTCAGGTATTTTATAATTTTTGTTTATATTTTAAATGGTATATTTTCATGGTGGTAAAATATACAAACCATAAAATTTACCATTTTAACTATTTTTAAGTGGCATTTTAAGTGCCACCATTCAGTGGCTTTAAGTACATTCACAATGTTGTATAACCATTACCACTATCCATTTCCAGAGTAAAAATTCTATACTTAATAAACAATAACTCCCCATTGGCCCCTCCCCTGATAAATTTGCCTATTGTAGGTTCCTCATGTAAGTGAATTAGTGGATTATTTCACTTACCATATTTTCAAGGCTCATCCAAGTAGCAGCATGTGTCAGAATTTCATTCTTTTTTAAAGGCTGATAATAATCCATTGTACATACATACCACCTTTCATTTATCCATTCATCAATGGATGGACATTTGGGTTATTTTTATCTTCTGGTTATTATAAATAATGCTGCTATGAACATTGGTGTGCAAGTACCTGTTTGAATCCCTGCTTTCAATTCATCTGGATTTATACATACAAGTATAATTCCTGGATCATATAGTAATTACATGCTCAAATTTTTAAAGAACCACCAAACTGTTTTCCACAACAGCTGAACTCTTTTACATTCCCACCAGCAATACATGCGTGTCCCAATTTCTCCATCTTTCGATTTGCTTACTGGCCATTTGTATATCTTATTTGGAGATAGGAATAATTCAGTTCTTTGCCTATTTTTTAATTGGGTTGCTTGGGTTTTACTTTTGTTGCTAGGCTTTTGGTACTGTATCCAAGAAATCATTGCTAAATCCAATGTCATGGTTTTGATACATTTGAGTTAATTTGTGTATATGATATAAAGTATAAATAGTATATTTTTTAAAGAAAGCATTTTCTAATGGTTTCTGGTATATGTAAGTCCCATTAAGAATTTCTACTTTTTTAAACATATGCATACACAACAATGCAAAATCATAATTACATAGTTCAATAAATTTCTACAAAGTGAACAGGTCTATGTAACCAACACCCAAATCAAAAATCAAGCACCTTAGAAGCCCCCCTGCGCCCTCTCTCAGTCACCACCCACCCCATGAGTAACCAGTATCCAGACTTCTAATACTACACATTACTTTTGCTTGTTCTTGAACCTTGAAAAAATGAAATCACTTTGTATATGCTATTGTTATCTGACTTTTTTTTAAGCTCAAAAATACATTTTAAAATTCACCCAATTGTTGCTCACAGTTATAGTTCATTCCTCATTACTCTACAATATTTCTTTGTGGGAATACACCACATTTAATTTAACTATTCTATTATTGACGGGTATTTCTAGTTTGGGACTATCACAAATGGCACTGCTATGAATATTTACATACATTTCCTTTAATGAACATGTATACTCATTTCTGTAGGTATATATCTAGAAGGGGAATGACTGGGTCATAAGTTACATATATGGTCAGCATTCATATATATTGCTCAAAATTTTCCAAAGGGTTTGTCTGGCACACACCTAAGTTTTACTCCTTCTTAGAAGAAGAAAAGGGGTAAATCTCTAATGACAATTTCAGGTTTTCTAACAGATAATTAGAGAGATTGCATGCATGTGGCGTATTTCTGAGCAAGGAGCCTTTCTAACTCAACCTCAATCATACCTGCTCACTGAGTCAGCCATAATTAAAACTCCACCTTATTGTTTTGGGGTTCAGGTGGTGAATTATTGAAAAATAGGTAAATTATAGAGAAATAAAATCTGGATGAAAATTCACAATGAGTTCTAGAACTTTGGCTCTTTTTGATGTTTAAGGAAGGAAACCGTGCATACCAAAAAAGAAAGCCTGCTTTTTAAGACATTCAGTTTTTTCAAGGTCAAGCACTTCTGTACAGTAACAACAGAAAGTGGAAAAAGAAGGCTTCATGGGCTGGCTCTTGCCTACATCTCCAGCCTTATTTCTCTTGCTATTGCATGGAGCCTCCCTCACTTCTGCTATTCTGCACTGCTTTCATTTCCCCAAAGCCATATCTCTTTGCTTTTATGCCTTTGTACAGACTGTTCTGCCTCTGCCTGGAATGTCCTTCTGCTCTCTTCCTCCCTCACCTGACTAACTTAAACTCATTGTTCAGCACTGGGTTAAGCTTCGTCTTCCTCAAGAAGCCACTACTTTCCCTTTAAAGTGCATTTATTGAAACCTTAAAATCTGTACCCCCATAATATGCTGAAATAAAAAAAAAAGAAGGCACTACTAAGGGACGTGTCCATTTTCTGTGTCAATTGCTCTAATCTGTGCTATAACTGCCTATCTACTTGCACATCTATTTGTGTAATCCTTGCTCGTTCAGGGCAAGGATTTTATTCTTTATCATGTTACAGGGCACATCTAATTAACATTTGCTAGATAAATGAATGTTAAAATATGTTGCTTTGTTATACACCCGGGGTATCACTGTGATGACTGCCATGTATCCTACACCTTAGGTCCCTGAGGACTCAGCGTTCTTGGGAGTTGCAGTGTTGGTCTCACTGGAACCTCTGAGGGCTGCCACTTCTTATTATAACTTTTAGTATTATTCTGCCAACTTCGGGTGAAATTACCATGGACTGCCCCACCCTGTGCTCAGGCATTTAAAGGTTAAGAGAAGAAATTTTTGTATTCAGAAATGACCTTGCTTCTGGAAATCTCTCTACTTGTCAGACTCTGAAACCTATTTCAGACAGGATGTGTAGAAGGGAAGACCTCGTCCTTAATAAGCAAAATTTTCATGGGCTATGTGTACTGTCTTATGCCTAAGTGCTGGTAAAGATGAAAATGTCTCAAGTTCAAATTATGAGCATTATAGAATGAATATGTTATGGTAGCTTTTTTCCTTCTGCTAAGTCATATAGTAGAACTTGAAGCTTCATTCCTTGGCATGTCGGCCTTATATAAGAGCAACAGTCTTTTCTCCAAAAGATGCACCCACAATATCGCTCATCTTTGCAGGCTGCTAGTGTGCTTTGCATAGTTTTCTCTGTTTCATCCTTATTGGAGGCTGGCATATAAATGCTTTCTCCGATCTTATCACCGCTGCAATGCCTTCTTGCACCAGAGTGTTGCAACTTTGATTTCTTTTGCCTCACTGAGCATGTGATTTGGTGGAACTGTGTCAGCAATGACATCACCACCACATTTTCTTTGGTAGTTGACATCTTAGGCTGTCAATGGAAGCATTGTGAGAAATCATACAGGGTCAAAACCCATTTCATTCAGACAATTTGTACAGGACGTGGGTTGAGAATTCTTGAAGACCATGCTTCATAGGCTGTAAAGAGAATCTCAAATATGATGTTCTTAAGTTCAGTAGTGCTATTGTACAGTCCACTTTATTTCTCTTTGAGGGTGGAGGTTAAGAAGGAACTGATACAAAAACAAAGATAAGTGACTGAATACATTCTATTTAATGATGAGTCACAGCAGATAAAATTATCTGAGAACTACTTGTTCTCAATTTTGGCAGGACACTAAGTTTCAAATGCATCTATTGATATGACAGGAATGAAACATCCCTGAAAGTATTGGTAGCTGCTTTAGATGTAGCAGCATGGATTTGTTTCTTGTGCAACTCTGCAAGGGTCAGATGGATATTAAACTTGCAGATGAGGCTATCTTCAGAATCTGAATAGAGAATGACAATTCTATGAAACTTCTGGGGACCTTTTAGTACCTCTGAAAAATTGGTGATGTGTCTTCATCAAACCTTTCTCCAGAGATTTTTTTCCCCATGGTTCACATGGTTTTTGTTCACACTGGCTCTAATTGAGAGTGGATACAGGGCTATTTAAACATTTACATACGGATTCCGACACAAGATTCCCCTGCTCTGAAATGCCTCCCTCAAGGACCTAAAATTCCCATCCTTTGAGACATTTCTTTGGATTAAGATATAGTCTCCAAAAGGTTTCCATAAGAGCTTCCCATTAAAACACATTGGAAGAAAAGAGAAGGCATCAGGCCTAGCCTTGTTCCACAAAACATATTAACCATTAGCCATATCAATATGTTGGGTTTGTTTTTGCTTTTATTTTTGCTTGGTTTGGTTGGTTTTAGTTTTGTGTATAATTTATGGGAGCCAGTAGTTGGCATCTTAGAAACCAGGAAAGAATACATGAAACAGATGAGGCAAGACTTAGCTCTTCCAGTGTTTAGAAACTTGTTCCACTTCTCCTTAGGGTAGCACTAACACTGAAAATGCAATCTTGAAGCAGAAAGAAAAGTAGCATCCATAGAATAGAACTCTAGATGTGTCCAGAAAGCAGGTGAGGACGCAACTGCTGGGAAAGAAACCTAGAAAGCAACTGAAAGCAATTGAAATCAACCCGATGATAGTTTGGAATCAGAAGAGAAACAGCATAATCCCTAGACTGGACAGTGGACCCTCAGACAAGATGCTGATGTTGGCTTCTTCGTGTTGTGGCTGAAATAAACGGCTTCTATGTATGCTGGGTGTTGAATAATTGTGGGAATGATGAACCTCATCATGTTTTCTTGAGGATGCCTTTTGTTCCAGTGCCCCAGACATTTGGAAAACAAATGTTTAAATTCAGAATGTAGGCTGTGATCAAACTTTTGGAAACTCAACCAAAATTACAGCTATCCTGAAAACACTATCTTTCCCTATCTCTCTACTTTTACTCAAAAATATTGATCAAATTTGATCAAATGACACTGAGTTCAAATGCTGAGTTTAATTTAAAAGCCTCTTAACCCAGTTACTGGAACTCTCCAAAGCCTTAACGTGTTTCTGGGTGGATTTACACAGTTTTACAGGCCTCCACGACAGGAACTGTGTGGAAGCAGGAATGGGGTGTTGCCACACAGAGCCATTATCTTGCTAGATACAGCCCTAATCTGTTGACCATGGCATGGCTCATGTGTCATTTGAAGGGGCTGTTTTTTCCTGAAAGGGAGGGACATTTCTTTTTTCTGGGCACAAGTCATAAGTCTAGGTGTTTTCCTGTTACATTTTGAATTTTCTTGGAATCTTTATACAAAGGAATTTTATAGTAGTTTCCATTAAATGCCTATAAGGGAAAAAGAAAGCATATCTAATTCTATGACTCTGAAAAGACAAGGAGTATGCACAATTTCATTTCTTTCAAATAAACATAGTCACAACTTTATATTACTTCTCTGAGAAAAAGCCACTACATAAATCCAATAAAGCTTAAAGTTCCTTATCATGGCCATTTTATCCTCTGCAAAGGAGCTTTCAACATTTCTGATGATCTGTTTGTTCTGCATTTAAAAATTAACCCCCTTCATCTCTCCCCCCCCCCACACCAAAATACCCCAAAACTGTAGTAAATTCATTCTAGGGAGAAAACCCAGAAACCCAAATAAGACATACATGGTTGAAAAAACACATGTCAAACTTGGAAATTTCTGAGTCTCATACACACATCATTTAAAATAGCAACAATTTTAGTAATCTGGACCTAACTCTGCCTTTCTGTGTATCCATGAACACACTGTCTGGTTTAAGTGGGTATGGGAAGGGAAATAGAAGCAAAAAATCAGGGCTTCATCTAATTTCCCAGATACTGATTCACATATTTTTCTTTAAGTCTATATATAAAAAGTGGGTCTGAATGTATGTGTATATAAGAGAACTGTGATTACTTATTCCTGGCAGATCAGGGTTTATGCCTTGGGTTTGTTACCTTGGTGTACACTGTCATTTTGCAGTCACCTCTATATTACCGAATGAAGACTTTTCTTGAAAGAATGTGGCCAGGCAACACATCAGTCATGACTTCCAGAGGTAGAAAGTGAGGCATGGTGAGACAGGTTGAATGCCTTTTACAGAGTGGTGATGACAAAAACTAAGATTCCATACTCAGCATTTATTCTCCATCCTTCCACTATCCTATCGGAAGTAACATTTTCACTCTTTATAACTCTGGACTGACTCACAATGTTTAAATTTCCAGAGAGATGCATGAAATGAAAAATTCAGGGCCCCTACGTTTCCACCATTGATACTACGGCTCTGAAGGAATTTATAACTTGACCCTGAGAACAGAATGGACATAGGTCAAAGAAGGTTAACTTAATATGGTCCGTGAGTCGTAGCATATCCAATTCCTTCTTAAATGATTTTCATTTCCAGTCTGCAAACCTCTGCAGGGGAACTTGTTGCATAAGTTTACAATGTTATGCCTCTTCTAGTTTTACTAAGACTATCCCCTTTAGGCACCAAGGAAGACTCATTAATTCTCAAATCCCAGGATAGAATGAACAAGGCCATTTTCAAATGCACAAGTCTATCTTCAATCTGTTGTTATCATTTATTATTTTAGAGCATTCCATAATCTCCCCTTGAAGTAGCTGTTTTGTTCTATACAGAGCTTCTAAAAGCCCCCACTCCACTCAGAGCTACCCCCTCTTCAGCTCTTCTCTTGCTCTGCATCAACCCATCATAACCATTAGCATCATAACCATCTTATGATGCTAATCCACTGCTAAAAGCCAGTGATTTCCTGACCCTTTCTGAGCAGAGTACAAGCTATCTTTTAGAAGTCACTGAAGAATAAAAAAAAAAAAAAAGCGAATGTCATTTTTACCAAAGGCCTCTTTATAAAAGAGCCAATTGAGCTCCATACTTATTGGCCTAGTTCATTGAATCCCTTCCTTTTTATATTAATAACATTCCTAATGTAATAATCTAAGGACAACTGAAAATTCAACTCCATTCTTCATTGTAGGACTGTGTCTTTTCTCACTCTGCTTCATGAAGTCTGGTGGGGCATAGTACTCTCATTGAATTCAAGAGAAGTTTAATGCTTGGACCATTCCAAAGGGTTGAGAGTAATATTAAGAGCTGACCACAAATTAAATAAACAGGAAGTGTGTGGATCTTAACTGGAAATGTCTGCCATATTCTCTCACCCTTGAATCTGTGCATAGCAGTTGTACACTAAAAAGTCTGGTGAGTGTTTTCAAGCCATGCTGGTAATAGTACTCCCTTGAATTCAATGTGAGTACTTCAATGGGATGGGATGATATTTACATGCATTTTGACTTCTGTGTATGCCCTGCCCCTGCTGAAACTGGTTGCCAAATTACTCAATGTCTTATTGGCCTTTATTTTTGTTCATGTTTATCAAGAACTTTTTATATGCCATTGTGTTAAGTGCTTGTGATATTCACCTTTCTTTAGTTCTCACACCAGTGCCACGAATTAAGAAACACTTTGTTCCGTATTTTGTAGATGAAGGGACTGAGGTTTACATGTCACAGCTAGCATGGGCCAGGGGTGAGATTTGAACCATCAGTCTGAGACCAGAGTCCACATTCTCACCCACCATGTGAGGTGATGTCTTCATTTCAGGAGCCTGGTTTAGCCATCTCATGAGCTCCTTCAGGCCAACAGAACACTGGTATCTAGCCTAGATCTGAGGAATCCTGTACCATGCAGCCATTATATGGGTCACATATGCTAGAGGAGGTGGGAGATAATATACAAAGTGGTATGCCACCCTGTCCTTGTACAGGGTTGTCACCTTTCCTAGGATAGCTCATCACAAAATCAGAATCAGGTTGGTAAAAATGTTATAAATTGAACCCAAAGGGCTACCTGGTCCAAATTTTCTCTCTAGAGCAGAACAATTGACACGTAAAACAGGTTGGGTGAACTTTTCCTTAGGTATGAAACACAGTATGATTTTAGTGCAAGAACACTGGCTTGAGCAACAGGGGATCAGGTGTTAATCCCCACAAAGTAGATTTGTCAGGACCCAATTCTGTTCATCTGTAATTGCAGTACCGAGGAACTGGTTCATTCATTTCTTCAACATGGACTTATTAATTGCTTATTATAAACCAAGCCCTATGCTAGATGTTGGGATATCAAGACTGTAAGACATAGTTACTCCCATCTAGAAACGTATAGTTTAGTAGGGGGAAAACAGACAAGTAAGTAATCGTAATTCTGACTGGTGAGTGCAACAATGGAAGTATACAGAGTGTTCTGTGGAAACACCTAGAAAAGGAACCTGGCCCAGGCATGAGTGGAGGCGTTCGGGCACAGCTTCCTGAAGCAGATGAGTGACAATGGACACAAGTCCTGGAAGGAGGAAAACAAGTGATGCAGATCAAGAGAGGTGAGAAGGGGTGGGTGGGAAGGAAGGGGACAAGGCATTTCTGGGGAAAGGAAAACATACAGGGCCTAAGGATGAGAGGGAGACTGTAGTGTTATCTGCAGAACTTCAAGGAGCTCAGAATGACTAGAGCTTCGTGGGGCTGCGAGTTGTAAATGCGCACACCTGTGTGCACATAGGCTGCGGGTGAGGAAGGGTAGTGATTAGGGAGGTGGGGCGAGATGGCACTGCAGAGCTAATCAGGGACCAGTGGGTGACGAGCCTGGGATGCCATGAATGTTCTCACCCAACAGCAATGGGGAACTTTGAAAGAGTTTAAAAGGAGTGATGGCACAATTAAATCAGTATTTAAAAGGCAGTCTGGAGACAGTGTGGGGAATAATCTGTGGGTACAAACCTGGAGGCAAGTAGATTAGATAGGAGGGTGTGGTACTGAGCTAAGCCAGTGGTTCTCAAACTTGAGTGGGCACCAAAATCACCTAAGGGGCTTGTGAAAACACAGATTGCAAAGCTCCAGCCCCAGAGTGTCTGAGTCAGGAAGTCGCAAATGTGGCCCGAGACTGTGCATTTCTCTCAAGCCCCCAGGTGATGCTGATGCTACTTGTCCAGGACTACACTCTGAGAATCGCTGTTTGAAGTGATGTTAATTGCTAATTATAAAATTCTGGGATTCTTCCTTAGGGACCTGCAGGCTTTGCTTAAACAGCAATTTTGCTTTCATGAATCTATATTTTTGGAAACACACTAATTCTATCTAAAAGACTGTTTCATAAAATGAATATAGGTCTATTGATAAATGGAACTAATTACTGTTGTCCTAGATCATTCTTATTTGTTTCAATTTTGTTTCTTCTATTTTCCCAAATGAATTTTATTTGATATGCCAGAGAAAAAATCTCATGGTACATCCAGTAGTTTGCAACAGGATTAAAAGGCTGAAATGCCACTGCAGTTGACTAAATCCTTTGTCTGACTGAAATACAATAGACCAATTGAAGGCTGTAATATTTGGGCCCAGATTTCAGAAATGAAACCTTGTTAGGGGTGGAGTCTTATCTGCTTTAAGTGGATTTTAAAAACCCACTCCTCCTATTTTGAGGCTGGGGGAATATAAAAGAGATTATAACTGCAAACTGCATACAAACACGGTAATCACAAATACCTTTTCTTATCAACTATCTAAGAAAGAACATTATATCAAAGAGAAACAATGCCTCTTTAGAAAAAAAAAAGGAATTCTGTTACTTTAGAACAAGGCCTGCATGTCCCTAAGTCTCAGTATAATTGAAACAAAAAAGCTCTGTGTTAAATCTTTTTGTCTAAAGGACAGTGAATTTGTAAAACCACCAGGCTGCCCCTTCTTAATGGTGGAGTATTCATACTGCTGAATAATTTTAGCAGCACGGACTCTGTTGGTGTTGAAACATATGCCCATCTCAAAAGAAAGATGTGGTTAAAATAAACAGTCAACATGTAATAATTTACCAAGACATCTCTTAGGACTTCCAGGAATTCTACATGGATTCATTCCTTCAACCTGGAGGTGTGACTTCAGCAATTCTTTGATCTCTTGCTATCAACTGTCTTTTTCAGAAAGGCTCAACTCATTGTTTGCCCAGAGTGTCCCAGTTAGTTCATTAACATCACGGTTCCCTTGAAAATGTGATGATGCCTCCATGTTAATGAAAAATATTAACCGTCTACATCTTAATGGAAGGTTAACTGTGGATAGAATAACCAACGAAAGAGACTAATGAAGCTGATTCTATCAACTCAGGCATTGTCTTTGCTAAGTAACTCAGTTTGTGAACTCATAATTAGTTTCACTAGAAAGGATTACAGCATCCCAAGCAGTGGGCCATAATTATAATTACAGGTGTGGCACAGACTACAGGAGCTGATGAGCTCATAAAAAACAAAGATTTGCTCTGCCGGGTCGTCTATCTTCACTAAAGAACAAAGAACAGCAGCATATATGAGTTACCATGTAAATAAAGTGAGCAATCACTGCCATACAACAGAGTGTGTGTTCTTCAGCCAATATATACACTTCTCTGTTACGAGGAACTTTTCTCTACCACCTCTGTCCTTTCCCTGGTGAAGGTGAGTGTTGCTCCTCTGCACCCTCCTGACCTCCAGCTGGTGGGCAGGGGCTGAATGGGTGACAGTAACGAACCTTTATTCCCCCCATCTTTCACCACCTCCCCCACCCCAGTCCTATTTTACAACTATCCCAAGAGCACAACATAGGCAACGACCTTGAATGAGAATGTTAAGACTTAGCTCTCTCTCTCGGCTAGCAGGGGGACAGTACAGCAAACTTGTTCTAGGGCTCAGATACAAAAGTGATAGGCAGTGATTTTATTTTTCTTAAGAAAGTCCTCTTTTAGTCCAACAGTGAATCAGGTTGGAGTTTTGGCTAATGGGAGCAACATACTTCTTGACTTCCAGATGTTCCCCCCACTGGCAAAGTGAATCAAAAGAGTACTGCAATTATGCAAATGATCAAGAAAGAAAGAAAAAGCTACAACTAAATATCCTGCTTGCCTACATCTAAGTGGGACGATTGTACCCCCTTTCCCTATTTTGTGTGTTTGTGCTCCCTAAGATTGTTTTACTCCAAGTGGGCTGGATGACGAAGGGCAGTGCTGCGGACCCCACAGGGGTTCTGGTTCCAGTACTGCCCTCTGGAGGACGATCGTGAAGTGGGTTAGAAGTGCTTCCAGGCAAGCGCGCCTTCAACCTGCTACTGTAGTGTCTTGGGTATTGAAGGCAGTGAAAAGGATGCACAAAGAAGCAAAAGGAAAAATAAGATTTAAAATGACCAAAAAAAAAAAAAAAATCCTTAGGAAAGGTACAGATTAATCCGTGGCCTCCAGATATCTCAGAAGTGGGAGGGGCTTTAATGACCATGTAAATGATCTCCTCCCTCCCTCCCTCCACCCTGATGCTGGGCTGTATCTTATCATAATCTAGAGATCAGTGAAAACGAGGGAGGCGGCGCTTCAGCTCTCAGGTGGCTGTGCTTCTAAACCCACACTTGGGAGCGTGCACGAATCTGGAGAGGTGGCATGACTCTCATCTACATCAGCCTTTTATTGTTCGCCGTCAATAAAGCACTGGAAAAGGAGCACAGCCTATGAAATCACCTTCACTGTGGCCTTTAGTGCTGATGCTTAAATTAAGGTCAACCCTTACTTTCTATGTACTTGGCTTTTATAATAACTTTCCACGGGGCAATATTAATATAAACCATTCAGAAACATTTCCTGTTAATTACTGTTCATTCATTTCCAATTAATGTGTGCTAGATGAAAATCCCACCCAGACCTCGACTTCCAGAATATTTCGATGAACCGCTTGCTGCCACGTCTGAACGCCAGACTTCCTATCCGATTTCCGACACTGCATGAAAACACCGTCTGCCTGCCGCGGGGTCACCTGCCCTGTCCCGGCGCGTGAGCCGCAGAGAAGGCTCCTCTGCCCCTTGCGGAGGGACCGCGCCTCTCCCCGCAGCACGCCGGCTTCCTGCCCGGCTGGCTGCAGCTTCTCGGCTCCCCAGAACCCGCCCCCCCTTGTCTCTGCAGCCCCAAACGAGGGTGCCTGCAGGCGATTCCACAGGGTGACCCCTTTTCACAGCAACTTGGAGCCAAGTAAACAACTAAGAAACATAGAGGTTTCAAAGAGGCCTGTCTGGGGCCTCTCCCTCCCACGCAGAGGTTCGAGCGACCTCCGGCCCCAGCCTTCTTCGCTTTCCCAGGAGAAGCCAGGCACGCACGCGCGTGTTGCTCTGTCCCCTGGGACCACCGCCGCCTCATGTGACACACACGCACGTGGGACCTGGCTTTGTGCGTGTTCCCAGGCAGAGCCCTCTGTCCTCATTCCTTTTTCTGTATGGCCAGTAGCAAACTAATCAGAAAGCCAGGCAGCTTGTCCTGAGAAACAACAGAAGTCACTGTTGAAAGGAGCTTGCCTCTCCTCTTTAATAGCTTTCAAGGGGCTTGGCTTTCTTTGTCCCACTGGCTCGAGGGGATAATGCTGCCATTCTTTTCCTTACAAAGTCAAGGCCTTGCTTTTGATCAACCACACTTGGTACACACTGAACTTCCAAGCCCCCAGTTGCCAAACCAATGTTTGCGAAGTATTACAGGCATACAATTTTCTATGCATTAAAAACATAGAAATAGAATTACCATATGTTCATTTCTATACATATTTTCAGCAGCCCCCCCATTCCTAAGAGCTGCCCATCATTTTTTAAAGCTCTTCTTTACTTTAATAAATGGCATCCCCCAAGCCCTATTATCAGCTGTCACCCTCCAGTTAGACGCTCCATATCCAAAACCCAATTTCTGATATGAAGCAGGTTTCTTTGATTTAAGACTTTGATTCACATACAACAATAATTGAGGAAAGATGAAAGAAGCTTACTTTGTCCTTCTTCAAAAGTTTCCTTTGTAGTTCTCCCCCAACCTTACTGTACATGAGCTTATAAATATGTACTTCTAAACAACAGATCTGCAATTACTAACGGGCCATCATAAACAAAATGAAGTTACCTTTATTTCTGCTTTTAGTACTGCTAATAATTAATATGCTCAGTGTTTAATTTGCTCATTTCTCACAGCAACGACTCTGAGTTTGGGTGCTGTTATTATTATCCTACCTTAAAGATGAGGAAATTGAGGCAAGAACAAGAGCCAGAGAGCTGATAGAGGGATGGTGAGGGGGATGTCAAGATTTGAATCCAGCTAGATCTATGCATTTGAGTGTGATGATTCAAGAAAATTTTCCCTTTCTAAAGGCTATCCCAGGGTGAGAATTTTGTTAGCTTTCTCCTCAAACTCAACTTTCTCCCTTCTCTCCCCTAAAAGAGTTTGGATTTACCAGGAAATGATATTAATACTTAAAAATCAGGGTTAATTTTACTCTCCCAATTATAGCTAATGATAGGGTGGCCTTGCTAATAAACTATCTAGCAGAGAAAAACTAACAGAGAAAAATAAACAGAAAGAAAAAAGAAGAGTAAACCCATGGCATATAATTGCCCCTTTGAAGAGAAAGATCACAACACACAACAGCCCCTTGTAAGATTAAACACCTGTGGCCTAACTTGTTGTTTCTAAAAGTTTGTTTTTTAACAGCCTTGAAGAGCCCTGAGCAGATTGCAGGGATACCATCTCCTCTGTCCCAGTTCTCACCAGGTCAGATTCCAAGGAGACTGATAAGCCAGCCTCACAGAAAAGAAAGGGGGGGAACTGATGTAGCCATTTCACAGTTGCTTTTTTGCTATCAGCTGGCAGCAATCACTTTTTTCCTTTCTCTGTGTCACCATAAAAACCCCAAACCCCTTATCCAACCTGCTAGCACTTTCTTTCTTTCTCTTTCTTTCTTTCTTTCTTTCTTTCTTTCTTTCTTTCTTTCTTTCTTTCTTTCTTTCTTTCTTTCTTTCTTTCTTTCTTTCTTTCTTTCTTCCTTCCTTCCTTCCTTCCTTCCTTCCTTCCTTCCTTCCTTCCTTCCTTTCTTCCTTCCTTCCTTCCTTCCTTCCTTTTTCACTGAGCCCTTTCCCCCACCTCTAAGGGAAAGTAAAATAAAGTTTTACTTCTTTCTATCCTAATTTTTGTGAGAATTATTTTGCATCTTGATTTACAAGTCTATACTCTAATAGCTAATAATATCAGACTTTGTGTCTAATACTTTGCTACACTTTTGGTTTGACACAAAGAATGTCATAATTATACTATTTATACATTCATGTTGTCTAAGAGATTGGATCTGCTACTTAAGGGAGCAATCTGCATGTGACATTAAACATCCAGAGGAAGCCACTATACTACCCTTGGAGAATGAGTCACAGATTAATGGGACAGGTAGGGATGGAGGTGCTTCTATTAATATGTTGCCTTCAGTATTCAACTAATTATTTTCTTGATGTTTTCAAGGAAGATTGGCCCACCTAGTGGGAGAAAGAGGCAAAGCCTTTTAGAAATAGGCCACAGGCTTTGTGTCTGTGGAAGATATATCATAACACTTTTTCATTTGGTTCTCTAATCTCAAAGTTGTATAGCAGAGGGAGAAGATATAAACATCTCTATTTAGGGGATGTTATAATTAAGGACTAATAACCCTTAATAATTTTATGAGAAGGCAAAAACCAAAATGTTAGCCATAGTCTAAAGCAGGGGTCCTCAAACTACGGCCCACGGGCCACACGTGGCCCCGCCGAGGACATTTATCTGGCCCCCAGGGTGTTTTTCCCGCCCCCACTGCCTGTCCTGCTTAGCAGCCAACTCGTCCCAGGTCCACAGTGCGCATGTGTGGAATGTGCCCCCGCTCTCTCCAGAGGCCCTTCAATGGTCTGAGGGACCGGGAACTGGCCCCCCCCTGTTTAAAAGTTCGAGGACCCCTGGTCTAAGGCTTACCTTATATCAGTGGTTTCTAAGCAGCAATGTAAACATATCTATGTTTCTGAAACCACTGGGTTGTCTTTCAGATGTTAATGGAAAAAAAACCCAAACTCCGTAAAATAGTTTAAAGAGGTTTATTCTCTGCCAGATGTGTGTGACTGGCCTAGAGCATATGGCCTCAAGAGGTCCTGAGAAAATGTGCCCATGGTAGCCGGGTCGCAGCTTGGTTTTATACATTCACAGAGACAGGGACTATGTGTAAGACCCTAAGTCAATATATGGAGGGCATACATGGGTTTGGCCCCCAAAAGTGGGACATCTTAAAGGGGAGGATGGTTACAGGTTATAGGTGGGTTTAAAGATTCTTCAATTTGTCATTGATTAAAGACATGTAGCTTTGTCTAAAGGCTTGGAATGTTTTAAGATAAGGATGTCTACTAATCAGAGACCGCATGCCTCTGGACCTGAAACTCCAGTGATCTGTTGAGTAAATTGATGGCCTGCAGGTAAGGTTTAAGCTTTGTCTCCTATAGCCTTAGGTCTGTTAATGAGTTACTAAAGGATATCTCCAAGAAGGGAGGGGGCATGATGAGGCAAGTCTGACGATCCTTCTCAAGGCCAGCAACTCAGCTTTAGGATATTTCTGGGGTCCCCTTGGCCAAAAGGGGGTCTATTCAGTCAGCTAGGGGGTCTTACTATTTTATTTTAATTCACACAGATGCAGTGAAGTTTTTGTGTAAGTCTTTCAGTTGTAAATGGACAACTACAAGATTGTTGTAGGCATCCTGTTTCTTTAAGTTACCCACAGGTTTTCTTGTATTAAAAATGGCCTTATACAAATATTAAACAATTGGAGTGTTGAGGAGAGCCACTGAAGGTCTTGGTTTTCATTCTTGCAGCTCCTTCCACTTTTCAATGTGGAATAATATAGTAGTATTTCTCAAATAATAAAGAAATCCTTTACAGAAAAAAAAAAGACCTCCTTTAATGTTATGAGTGTCTGTGTGGGTCTTTAATAAGCATAGGCGGTTGATGGCAACAGGCCTTTAGGCACATACCTAACAAGGCCTTCAGGCTTTCATTGTTACCTAATCCCACAGGATCTGTCATGTTTTATTGGCTTCTCTGTTTAGTCATTGTATGGTTTGGCACCATAGTGAAATTTCACATTTTTGGAAACAATAGTGTGAACAAAGATCAGGTTTTTCTTTCTGTTATGTGTTATTCGATGTGCTTTGAGTGCTTTAAAAAAAAAACACCCTATATTCAGGCAATTATATAGTCTCTCCTATACTAGCCCAGTCTTTTGATCAGAGGTGTTTCTTTCATGATTTGGATTTGACAGCTTTATGAGTAGGGAGAGGTGTGACTGAACTCATGGAGGAATTAAGTTTGTGCTAGTAGCTTAGAAGAGAGGGAACAGGGGTATTCATTAGAGCGGAGCCAGAAAATTGATTAGGATGATTTGCCAAGTCTATAACATGTTATAGCTAGATGTGCGTGTGGGGTGTGTGTGTGTGTGTGTGTGTGTGTTTGTGTGTGTTGTGTTACATGGCCTATTAATTCTTTAATGTGTAGGCTGTAGGAACTGGTACATTGGCAAAGGCATTGCATTTAGTATACGATAGGCCTTTAATGTTAGAAATCCCAACTTAGGCTTTTTTTTTTTTAATATAAAGTTTCTTTTCCAGGTAGTCAATCAAAAATTTTTTCCCCCTCTCTATCCCTAAGAAAGGACTATAGGGAAGAAAACCTCTCAGAATAATGGTCTTTTGTTTTCTAGTTCTCTCTGATTTTAGGCAAGAACATTTCAACTCCAGTTTTGAAATTTTAAAATGTTTTAATTTA
This sequence comes from Microcebus murinus, assembly GCF_040939455.1. Taxonomy (NCBI): domain Eukaryota; kingdom Metazoa; phylum Chordata; class Mammalia; order Primates; family Cheirogaleidae; genus Microcebus; species Microcebus murinus. The sequence continues at coordinate 58,633,422 of NC_134111.1, forward strand.
GCACCTATTATGTACCAATCATTGTATAATTAGGCTCTGGAAACACAGAAGAAAACAATCCTCTGATTCCAAAAACTTTCCATCTTAGTATTGGAAAAGATTGTTTTTAATAATCTAGATCATATTTAAAATTTAAGCTTAAGTGTTACAAATTTTATATTTGAATCTTTTGTTATCTGGACATATTTTATAGCTTTCTAGAAAGGAAGTGCAGTCTGAGGATCCAGTGCTCCTGCTTATTTTTTTAATAAACAACTACAGTTTTTGTACCTAATTATCTCTTCTTAGCTATCATATATTGATTAGTTTTTGGAGGGCTATGAACAGACATGAACGTGGCCTTATTGTGAAACTAGTGTTTTATTTCCTGTGGTGTTTAACAAAGTAGCTCCAAGACTAAACATGAGAAGCTACAGCATCCTGCCGGAACGTGGAAATGGCAAACTTGCTAAATCTCAGGGAATGAGCTTTTGAAAACTTTTACCAGTATCTGATAATTCTTAGAGCTATTTTGGACCTTAGCTGCCATTGTCAGCTATGAAACTGGTAGCTTAGAGACACAAGAGAGATGTATCATCCGTCTCATCTTAGCTATATTTCCTGGAGTCCAGGAAGCAACTCAGATATTTCTAAGCACATTAACCCCAAGGTTTTTCTCAGTTCACTTAAGGGTTCTGAGTAAAGAGATCTTACTGATTTATACAGAATTCACAATTTCCTAGACATCAAGGCTAATTTCAAATTCTATTAGGGTGTTTTGATAGTAGTTGAGCAGCATTCTGGCGGGAGACTGGGATGCAGGGTGAAATTTCACATCATAACTGGATAGAAGTTTGGAGAGATGAGGGGTGTACACGGAGGTTAGCTGTTGATGTATCAATGCTCATAGGTATGCATTAAGTGTGGGTCTTCACTTTGTCTAAATTCATCTTCAACATGTCTGGAATTGTTAATCAGTAGATCTATCTTTCAATCTTTCAAAGACAAAGGAGAGATGTAAGCCCTACTCCTTATTTCTAGAAACCACCAGGAAGAAATAACATTTCCATATGTATTCTCTTCAGTTTGCTAATTGCAATCTGATTCGTCGCTTTATTTGTCATGAATTCACTTCTGTGTCCCCATCTGAACACTATTGGGTTTTTTAAAGTTTCTGGATTCTTTTCCCTGAAAGAATTTAAGGGAGCTTATAAAAGTGTAGCCAATAAAGTTATATTTTTTACTTCAAGACTCCTGTCCCAAATGCAAGAAATCCTTAGGGTTTACTTTTAAATAATCATGCAAAACTTCTGAATAACCAGAAGTAACAGATATGCAGCAAAAATAAATTTCACTTTCTGAGTGGATGTTGTCCTGGTGTTACCCTCACAGTGAGAATCAAGAGGAGTGTGCCACCTGAAACTGGGCAGAGCCACTGGGCCAGCCAAAATCAGTACAATACGCCCAGGAGTGTTGTCAGAACACTCTTGATTTCACCACCCTTGGGTGTTCACACGGGAGGATGCCACTGACAGGTATGCAGCCAAGCGGTAATTGTTAGGTGTCACCTTCTGCTGGGAAATAAGAGAATTAAGTAATTGCTTTTATGCCACCAATTACAGATACCATGACCTCTCTTTGGGAAATAATGCCCCTTAAACTGGACCAAACCCACACTTTATAAAATATAAATTTTTAGGGTTCTGCCTTGTTTAGCATTTGAGATTGCATTTTGGATACATTTCAAAGGAACACAGCCAACTTGGCTTTACTCGAAGACTGCCCAGCCAACCTGGATCCCATCAGAAAGTAATTATTCAATCTGAATTTTTCAGGGCCCTATCTTCGCCCTCCTATTTCCTTCTCCATTATGTTGCTCGTGTTCAGAGCTTATTACTGCTGCCAGCAGATATGTTGGCTGAAACTGTCAGGAAAAGCAGAATCAGTCCAAATTGAAGGTTGCTAGGTATATAGATGAAAGATTTGATGGGGAAGGAATTATGGTTTAAAATAAACCTTTAAAAAACTTTCAGATTTTATTCAACCATATTATTACCAATAGCAAAAGCAAAAGCAAAAGGACTTTTTACCTTTTCACTAAAAAAAAGCACTTTATGGCTTCTCTTTGGCATATCCACATTGCCAATATTACTACTCTTGAGCTTTGGGGCCATTATTAAGTAAAATAAGTGTGATTTGAATCCAAGCATTGCAATACTGCTGTAGTCAGTCTGATAACCGAGACGGCTACTAGGGCAGGTGTCATCCACAGCATGGATGCACTGGACAAAGGGATGATTCATGTCTTAGCTGGGATGCAGTGGAATGGGATGGTGTGAAATTTTATCAAGCTACTTAGAATGGCATGCAATTTAGAACTCATGAATTGTTTATTTCTTGAATTTTCCATTTAACTTTTTTGGACCATGGTTACTGCAGGTACCTGAAACCAAGAAAAACAAAATTGCAGATAAGGAGGGACTACTGTATTCTCTTTTCTTTATTGACGTCACCAAACTCCCAGTTATCAAAATCAGAAATTCGTAAGTTCATTTTGCATCCCTTATCCTATCAGTTGTCTAGACTCATTAGATTTGTCTCCAAATCCATCTTGAATGAATCACTTTTTTTCCTTTCCTACTACTACAACCTTAGTTCTGGTCTTGTTATCTCTTGCTGAGAATTTTCTAACTGTTCTTTCTTCCTCTAGCCTTTCCTATCAAATCTATCCTACACAATACGATCTGAAGGATCTAACAAAAATACAAATTCAAACTATTTTGCTCCCGTGCTTAAATGCTTTCAACAGCTCTTCATCATCTATACTATCCTATAGATATTATAGGATGCATTTTAGATGCTTGATACAAAAATATGATTCTCCACAAACTGCATCCCATTGTTCTTTCTCACCACTCTCTGCTGTACTCTAAGCTTCCACATCAACCTGCTTATTGTTCTCTGCACATGTTGTATTTATAAGACTTTTGGTCACGTGGTTTTATATTCTTGGAATGGCTTCCCTCCCTAATTTGCCAGTGGCTAATTCATCCTTTAAGGCTTAGATCTGGTGTTATGCCTGCCCAAAATTCTTCTCCAAAACCTTCCAAGGAAGAGTACCCTTATTTATTGATACTATAACACTATGTTCCCAAATATTGCAGTGCTTTACAGCATTAAAAATTATAAATTTTTAAATTGTTTTTACCACTAAAGTATAGATTCAAAAGTCAGACTGTTTCATATTACTGTATTCCATGTGGCTTCCATAGTACCTTGCACATAATAACCACTCAGCAAATGTTGGTTGACTGCACAACGGTTGAATGTACCTTACCCAAGAGTCTTGGGCACCAGTATCTGTTGGTTTCTGATTGCTAGATCTTTCAGTTCTTTAGGATCTTTTTCCAAGTGCTATATAGTTAAGATGCCTTAACAATTACAACTCTTTTAAAGAAGCTTTATAATAACAGATCGTGTAAGTTTTAACTCTTCCTTCTCAGATAGCTAGGTCCTTCAAGGGCTTTAAGTTATATTTTTATAAAAAGTTATATGTTCTCTGCCAACACTCTGGAAATGCCTATAAAAAAAAGGAAAGAAACTTCAACACACACTTCTACTAACTCACTGACCTGCCAAGTTCCTTCTGGAACGATAAGTTGCCAAGCACCAGGCACTGTAACTTGTCATCCCCAGTGAATGAGAGGAAGAGGTGGTGTGGAAAGAACATCCTGTTGTGCAGAACCTCAGTAACTAAAGTGTTGTCATCTCACGTTATCTTTTTTTCTCATTAGTGCATCTGTTCAATCTTATGCTTCCCTGCATGCCACACGGTTGAATTAGATCAGTAAAATCCAGCTGATGCAAAGAAGCTGGAGCATAAGAGAAGCAGGAAAGTTTAAGTGAATTCCTTATTTCATAGTCCTAAGTGGTAATAAATAGCAGCACAGGAAACACATGGAGGTTTCATGAACACCGTCTTCTGGTTCCTGAAGACCTCTGAATGTTAGAATGTTAATCCTGATGTCTTTTCCTTAGTCCACCTGTCTGAATCCTGATATTACTAGAAATAATTTATTTTTCTTTTAGAAAGATACATTTGAAAAATATCAACCGATGTATATGCGAATTCTCATTGATAACAATACTTGTGTTCTACAGAAAGAGTTCTACTAGCTACCTGACTACCTACTATGTATCAAACATGCAGTATTTGCTTTACATATGTTCTCTCACTTAATTTGCACAAGATTCTGAAATAATATTCCATTTTTAATATGTAGAAACCAAGGCTCAGAGGGTATAAGTAATTTGCTTGAGGTTCTACAGTTGGTAAGTACCTGAACTGAGATGAAAATGTAAGTCAGTTTTGTTTTAGCTTAAGTACTCTAAAAGTACTTGTTCTTTTTGTTAAAATACAGTTTGTTAAATGTGGATCTTATAGTGCTTTTGGATATTTTTAGCTTTAATAAACTATACATTGAAAGTATTGAATTTGTCATTTTAAATTATTGAGCGAGGGGTACATTTATTACTCTTAGAGTCTCAGAGTCTCAAATGCAAGAACATGACAAATGTTAGCAGTAGTTAAGTGTTAATATTTGTTATTTATTTTAAGATATAAACAACAGTGGTAGGCATTTTTATTCACAAGGAAGGATGAGAAATATCTTTTGCTTTCATGGGTCATATAACCTGTTTGGGTTAGTCAGTCCTTGTGCTTGGGATGACAGCTTAGCAAGTTGATAGTGCTTGTCTTTATGGCCCTTTAGCCGAACTTGACATTGATCTATGAAATGAAAGGTTTGGAGAAGTACTAACTTCACATTGCCTGCATGCTCATGAAACATGATTTTATCAAACACACAGGGCAAATTATTTATAGAAAAGATGACACTGACTTTTAAGACCATTTGAAATCTGTACTAATTCAAAGACTGCCAGAACCTTACTATTGCAGAAACTCACTCAGAGGAGCAAGTCTTGAAATAAGAAACAAATAATTGATAATTAGAAACTCCAACATGAAGTTTCCAAATCCTTGAAAATTTACTAACAAAAGGAGATAGACACCCTTAACATGAAAGTGAACTTTTTAATTTCCTAGTAAGGGTGAAGGTGATTTTATCTTGTTTGAGAAGATATTTTAGATTTTAGTCATTTTATTTTAATAAAAACATCTAGTTAAATTCCTTCTTTGCCATTTTCTTAAGTTCATCTTGGGTATATGAGACTCTCTTCTAAAATGCTAAATTAAAACGTGGTTAATTGAGCTTTCCTGAATATTATCATCTTTAAAATATTAAGTTAGAGAAGATGAGAAATGAACTTATATCTTTTCCTTACTTTTAAAAACAAAACAAATATTCTTTATTATGGGGACATACCATATTATGAGGTTATACTGTAGAAGTATGTCAAGATTATATTTTAGATTACAAAGAAATATTATATTAGGATAATAGATCCAATCAACTAGGCAGATAAAATTTTATGGGCTAGCTAATAACAAGTTGTATAGTTCAAATACTTCTAAGTTCACGTAAACCTAGCTGTGCTATGTAAAAAGACAAAGGAGGCAGTGAGAGCCTAGCTGGGTTTCAAACCCATAAAGCTAGCTCTCAATAGCATGAGTCACTCAGAGATAAAGGCATCCAGTGATTTACTTGAATCCATTCGGTGCCAGCCTGGAAAAGATTTGGGAAATTAGCAGTGTCCTCACTTTTTTGATGGTGTGGCTAAAGAAAGGCTAATTCATGAAAAGGAGAAACCCTTTTCATTTGACATTGGATTTCCTCCTAGCTCAAACACAAATGGCATTACTAATAACAACGCAACGTGCCGGGCGGCCAGAAGGATATTATGTGCCTTTGAGAATAGGCTACCATCTTAAGCATAACTAAAGGGTGACCTGGGTAATTTTGAATCCATAAACAAACTCATTTGACAGACTATCCCTTCTTACTGGGGAAAAAAAAAAGAACATCAATAGGAGATCATTAATTTCCCAAGCAGCTGTGCTTTGTAAAGCACTTGACAGTTTCCATTTTTACCCTGTGAATGATTTCTTGGCCTGGTTAGAATGTATGATTCAGGTACACGCAGATTCTTTGTGGAACATTAGAATGATGAAGTATACTTAGAATTAGAAAGTGTATTATCCACCAACTTTTCTCTTTGAAGATGTTGACAGTCACTATAATTTGACTACAAGCGTAATTGAGAAACGGGGCTGTGCGAAGTCAACCACAAAGTCATCCTCATGGCACTAGGTGGTGTTCGCATCTCCTCCCCAGTGGCAGCGATGCCTCTTCTGAGTTTAGTAAAGGGGTCGAGGCTCATCCCTGGTTCCTCCAGGCCCATCCAGGGTCTCCTTGCCAGTGGAGGAATGAGGCAGAATGAATGCTGGGACCTTCCCAGAGATGGAATGAAGGAAACAGGAAACAGTTTTACGATGGCAAGATATTGTTGACTCCAGACTTCAGGAAAGACCGGAAGGTGATCAGTCATTTACTCTGACCTGAATGCATGTTTTGTTAGGTCATTAAACTGCATGTAGGTATGTAGCTGCAGCCAGGCTGTGTGTCTTCTTTGTCTGGTTCCTTATTCAGAAAGCACCAACCTAGGGTTGATGGCTGTTCTTGCCCTTCAAGCTCACTTCATGGTTGAAACTTGAATGTGTTTCATTGTATCCTTGAGAGTAGCTCTTTGCTCTGTCTTCTTATTACCAACCTTTACAACTCTGGCGGCTTTTTTTTTTACTTCTCCTCAATGCCCTCTGCCCAAGCAAATGATTTGCAGGGAGTATGATTCCACTTCTGGCCTTGGTTTCCCTCCCACTTAAATTGTCTCTCTCTCTCTCTCTCTAATTGGCATAGTTTCCTGATCATGGATTGGAGGTAAACTCATTTTACAACCTGGTTTCTGCTAGCCTGCTCATATCATTCCTAGTTTAATAATAAACCTTTTTTTGTTGTTGCTCTTAGCATAATTTGTAAATTACTTCCCAGAGCCGCCCTTACTAAATGTCTGTGACCTTATTGTCAAGAAAGGCTTGACAAGCAGAAGCTGCTGCCTGGGGGCTGGAATGTCCCACTTCCTGTTCTTTCTCTCCAAGCTGAAGCATTCTATCCAAACAAAAACTGAACTCGGAGCACACGTGACCCGGAGTTAGCTTGAAACGAAACTCTCTGAAGATGAAAAACTTTACACATTAACTCCTGGTTCCACTCCATCTACTTACAGGGCCTAAGACCACAAAGAAGGCCTTTTTAAAAGAACCAAAATAAACAAATGGATGGTTCAGGCTGTGGACTAAGAAAAACAAGCAAACAGCAGCCTCATATAGCATCAGATTAATTGCTGCTAAGCTCTAACAAAACAGTAAGAAATTTAGACAATGGAATAGTATTGTCGAAATAAGTGACCCCACAGCCTTGCTAGACACTGCTTGATCCTGATAGGGTATTTTAGCATAAAGGAAGTCAGTCATTGGCCGCCAACCAATGGTGTTCCTGAGCACAAGGAGAAGATGAATCCTGCATCTTCACTACAAAAATATCATTACTACAGAATGGCCCCTCTGTTATAAAAACCTGGGATTCATCTTGATGTTTTCCTTGTAGTCGTTTTTCCAGTTTTTCTAATAATCATTTATTTAATACTAACATATAATTCAGGCCTTACCAGAAGGGCACAAAGCCATATATTAAAATGAAGGCTTGCTTTCTTTTCTTTTGAAGACAAATTAACATTAAGTCACAATATGAATGGAGACAGGAAATCACCAACCAATCAGCAAAGTGGCGGCCCTTAAAATGACAGATATAAGGGGAGAAACCTCAATTTTTAAAGGGGAGATGCCACTCAGGAGAGGGAAGAAGCTGGGAAGAGAGAAGGGGTTAGAAAGATGGGGGTACTGGGTCCAAGAGGGGGTAGTGAGCACCTAGCAGATGGGGTGAGCGGTGCAAAGGCTGAGTACCAGAGCTATACATCCTGTAGGCTCTGGCCAGGCAGGGCATGAAAACTCATGACGGAGGTTGGGGGGAGATGCCTTTCCCACAGGAACTTCCGTGGCAGGCCTCTGCTCTGGCTCTAGTGGTAGCCATTGGAACAGTGGGCCTTGCCTCTGCAGAGTCCTGGGCCAACCTTTATGGCATAGGCAGCACTTTCCTTTCTTAAGCCCATGTCTCCCTTGGTGAGATCCCTAGAACCCCGTATTCACAAGGCATCTCATGGCCAGTAAGCAGCAAAGCAGTGCCCAGCAGAACAAGTACAGTATGATCTTAATTTATCTATCTAACACCTGTGAGGTGGCCAAGACTTGAAAAAGCTATAACTCATAATACCTGGCCACCCTGCGGGAGGAATCCACCAGGGTATCTGCACATATCACTGGAGATGGGAAGCAATTCCCATTCTGCACTCCAGATTCCACAGACTGGGAGCTACCTTGGCCCCTGCAGTGGCTACAGAAGCTGGGGTTTGCTAGAAGCTTGTATCACAACTCTCTAAGGCCAGATTCTAAAGCCACTAGCATCACTCCCCATTGTCAGGGCCTTGACAGACATCAAGCCAGATAGTATTTCCCCATCCCGACTCCAACATTCTCATAAGCATTAAGGATCCTCTGAATATACAATCAGCAATGATGGGAGCCGTGGAGGAGAATAAGAAAGGTCTTCGCTTGCAGGTGGACATCTTGAGCCATTGCATATCGAGACAGATTAGTTGTACGCTGGGGTGATTAACTGGGGGGGAGGAGGGATCCCTCAAGATAGGAACTCCTAGTTCTAAAACTGAAACTCCTGGACAAACTAAGATGAATGGGTCACCCTTTTGCATACCAAACTATACAGGGGAAGCATTCTTCATTTTCTATTTATGCAATAAAACTTTAATTTAGACTCTGTTAACTTGCTACTTGATTCAACTAAGGGCTCATAAACACATCCTTGACAAATTATTATAATAAACATTAGGTAACCCACAATCAATTTATTTATTTATTTTTCTATATACTTATTTTTACTTGTTTTAAATTTCAAAATATTATGAGGGTACAAATGTTTTTGGTTACATGGATTGTATTTGTAATGCTTGAGTCGTGGCTATAAGTGTGCCCATCACTCAAATAGCGTTCATTGTACTCATTAGGTAGGTTTTTGCCCATCCCCTGTTCCCTCTCCCCACGGCCTGATTTCTACTGAGTTTTACTTTCCTCTGTGCACGTGTGTGCTCGTTGGTTAGTTCCAATTTAATAGTGAGTGCATGTGGTATTTGTTTTTCCATCCTTTAGCTACTTTACTTAGGATAATGGTCTCCAGTTCCATCCAAATTGTTGCAGAGGTATTAATTCATCCTTTTTTATGACTAAGAAGTATTCCATAATCAACTTAAGAGGAAAAAAATTGAAGTTTTCTGCAAGCACTTACACATTGATATAGCTCTGTCAATTTAACATTGTTCTTATGTTGTACTTTACAGTGAGGTTTAAAGCCTTTGAAGAATGCTATTAGAATAATTATAATGATTATAACTAGGATTTATATAGTACTAGGTAAATTGGAAACATTTTTTATATCCATTTTGTTATGTGATCTTCACACCAATCTTGGGAATATTGCTTTCATTTATGTTTTGTTAATGTGGAAAGTGAGGCTTAGGGAAGTTCAATGACTGGCAAAAGGCCATAAAGCTCATAAACAACAGTCTAGGATCTTGAACATGGTCTTCTTGACTTCAAAGGTCCCTTAAGGGCCTTGTTAAAGAGTTTGGTTTCTAAATTAAGAGAATGGCATAATATTGAAACAGGCAGGTAAAATGATCAAGGTTGCATTTAGAAAACTTTATGCTGTTGCTTTTGGAAGGATTTATCTAGGCAGGTCATTTAGGAAGCTTTTGATATTATTTAAGCAGACAAAGATGGTGGCTTAGACTAGGGCTGTGGCAGTGAAGGTGGAAGAATTGGATGGAGAGATAAACAGAAGGTGGAGTCAAGGCTTTGATTGGGTGTGGGGTGTGAGGGAGAAGGAGATGCTAAGGATGCCTTAGACAAGGTCCCTGGAGGACCAGCAGGACAACTGTCATGATGCTGATCTTTCAAAGGCATTACAACCCCACTGGGTAACTAACTTAGTGAGCTATTCACAAAGCTCACTTCTCTGAATAGATAGTGCTCATGGGTAGAAATTGGAAAACAAAAATGTGCCCCCACACTAGTGAAGACCTATTTGTGAACATATTTTCAGGGCAGTTGGCTGAAAATTAGCCCTTAGAACACACTTAAAATCTTGAAAGCAAGTAGTTATAGTGCTATTTACTAGGAATGCAATGTGGTTTTCTTTACTTTTTAGAATTTAAAAATGCTTTTGTATACCAAGCAATACATTATTAAGTTTGGACCAAGGGAAAAAACCCCAAAAAACTGGGGAGAACAAACACTCACAAAAACTGTGAGAAGGGTTTTGTCATTTTTTTCCCCAGAACATTTTCTTGCTCTAGCCAGTGGAAGTAGATATGTTTCTATCTATATATTTTTTTCAGTTATGAAATTTGTTCCTTTCTACTCCTGCTATAGTAAATTGAATCGTATCCACCAAAAATTCGTGTGAACTTGGAATGTCAAAATATGACCTTATTTGGAAACAAAGCCTTTGCAGATGTAATTAGTTAAAGATCTCAAAATGGAATCATCCTAGATTTAGGGTCGGACCTAAATCCAATGACTGGTGTCCTTACAAGAATAAGAGAGGGCACAGTGATGCAGGGACGAATACCATGTGAAGACAGAGGCAGACTTTAGAGTTATTTACACAGCCACAAGCCAAGGAAGGCCTGGGGCCACTTCCCGGGCTGCAAGAGGCAAAAAGGTTTCTTCCCTACAGACTTCAAAAGGAGCATGGCCCTGCTGACACCTTGATTTCAGACTTCTGGCCTACAGAACCATGAGAGAATAAATCCCTGTTGTTTTAAGACACCAAGTTTGTGATAATTTGTTATGGTAGCCCTAGAAACTAATACACCCACTAAATAAATGTGGAACAAATGGTTTGCTATTGTCTGTGTTTTGTTCCAACCCTGTTCCCTGGTTTCTGGCAAGAGCAATGGTGAATATGTGATACACTTTTCATTAGGAAACACCAGCCAGGAGGAGATTTGGGTGGGAAACTGAGTTCAGACTTAGACACGTTGAGTTTCGGTTGTCTGTGCCATATCTAAGTGGAGATGTTGAACTGTCAGTGAGATATATGGTTCTGGATTTCTGCCTCTGGGTTTGGACTGGGTATATATGTTGAGAGTTGTCTGTGTAGAAGTGGTACATGAGCCACAGGAATGATTGAGATTGCCTATGAAGTGAGTTCTGTGAAAGACAAAAGAGGGGCAGTTCAAACAGTTCCCCAAGTAGTTCCATCATTTAAACATGGGGTAGAGGAGGAGAGATGCTAAAAGAGATTGGAAGGAAATAATAGAGAAGACAGAGAAAAAACAGGGAACTGGGTAGTGTTGTCAAGCAGGGGAGGAGGCTGCTATGAGAAATAGGGAGTGGTCCTCATGCTGAATGCTGAAACCAATGCAAATAAGATACAGATTAAAACTGGCCATTGGTGTTAGCAACACAAAGGGTATTGGTGACTTCAGCAAGAGTAGTTTAGGCAGAGCAGGATTCAGATTGAAGCAGGTTGAGAAGTACGTACATATTTGAAATTTTTAATACATTTTTTAAAAGAAAGAAAGGAATTCAAAACAGCAAGTTTCTTAAAGTTTGGCTGTGAAGGAGGGTAGAATAAGAGAATGGTGTGTGTGTGTGTGTGTGTGTGTGTGTGTGTGTGTGTGTGTGTGTTATGATGGGAAGGACTTAGACATGTTTAAATGCTGCTGAAAGGGAAAGTTGAGAGAAAAAAGTGGTAGAGGGGGTGAATTTGAGGATACAGTGAAGGGGGAGAGGAAATAATCGACAGTACGAAGTTCTGCAGAAGGTGGTTGGAGATGGGATTCACAAACACAATGAGGAACTTGACCTTAGACAGGAGGGAAATTTCCTCTGCTGTGACAGTGGGAAATTAATGACAGGTGACAGCTATGGCTGAACAGGTCGTGGATTCTGCAGGGGAAGGCCCAGGCTGTGAATTATCACCTAATGTGTATATTTTCCCAGAAAGTTAAAAGGCCATGAATTAATTTTTTCTAGTTCATACTCTATACTGAGATCCTCTTCTCTGCCTATAGTTAATTCATATAAGTGATATTTTATGGTGGTGATTTCTCTAAAACTTCAGGCCACATAACTTTGTATTTGGCTACAGCGTCATGGCACTGTGTTATTCTTATAAAATAAAACATCTTGCAATTATTTTGCATTATTTGTATCTCCATAAAATGGCAGACATACCCATAGAAATAAAATGTTTTGGTACATTCCTAAGAGAGAAAAATTACAATGCTTCTCTAAAGGAAAAAATATGGTATATTCATGAAAAAAAACTGTTTTGAGGATTTCCTAGTTGATTCAACCAAGTTTTTTAAAATGTAAGAAGTCTTATAATAGCATAACTGCTGTTTTATGATTATGCCCAAAGTAAATTGAGTAAATATTGGAATGTGGGACTGTTCATGCAATTACACACAGTAAAAGCAAGTAGAATTACAGATATGCAGTTAAGTGATTAGGTAAGTGGGTAGGTAGTGAAACTACATACTATCCTACTGCTCTGTTACCAGGCACATGATAAGCTGAATATAGCAGCTGGCTATTGATTTAACCTTTGAGTTTTTTGGCTCCTGGCATGTAAGAATTCTAGTAGCATGCCTGAGCAACACTGAATAATAAAGCAGATACTGTTTTGAAAATGTGTGTGGTCTCGTGCATATACTTGGTTTCTTTTTGATGAACTATTTTTCTTCTTAACTTAATCCTTTTAGTCCCTTATTAAATTTCTTACAGCATATTCACTCTCAGGAATGGCAAGAAGTATAGAGTATTTCCTCTCCCCACCCCCCACCCCAGCCTGTTTTCTTTGACAGCAATTATTGTCTGATAATGATGTGGTAGAAATAACTGGCATGCTTGAAAATTAAGATTTAACTACTAATGAATGTTAATCACTATTTTAATCTAGTACTTTCGTTTTGCTCACGCACGTGTTAGCCTTCTGATCTCTAGTTAATAATTTGAGTATATTACTGTTAAAGTTAGGGGAATGGGCATTATATCATTGAAGATAAGTACATTTTGCCATACTTTATCTCTTGCTTTATAAATGAAATAGGTAAAGCAAGTAACATAATTCGTTTCAGTAATTTATTCATAGGGTAATTGTTTGGCTATTAATGTAATAGTAATAAAGGTTTTCTTTTAAAACCCAAGTACTGTTAATTTAAAAATATTCTAGGCTTCATCAGTCTTCTGATAACAAAATTACTTTTCATTTACATTTGAAAAGTAATACTGCATTTGTATATATATATATATTTTTGAGTTTCTGAGTTTTGTGGACTTAGAATTCAAAGTTTTTAAATTGTCACTTAGAGAATGTTGGGTTTCATTGTTGAAACAAGGAGGTTAAAAATGGTGATACAGAGAATATTATAAATTTAAATTTTCAAAATTGGCAAACTGGGTTCTTATAAGCTCCTAAAAATGTTTATGGAAACAAACTGGAATAAGAGTTCAGTGAACAAGGGTGTATAGCGTTATATACAAGTGACTACAAGATCTTCAGTAAATCACTTAATGTTTCTAAGCTTCTGTTTCCCTGACCATAAAATGAGAGTATCAGACTAGATGTTCCTTCTCATGTTCTTCCTAGCTCTAACATTCCCAGAACAACCACACTGTATGCATCAGAGAATAATAACTATAAATAATGATTTATTTCTTCCAGAATAAAAGAACACACACTAAATTACTACATTACAAAATATGGAGGAGTGTAGCATAATAAAAAAGGACAGGGAGTGAGTGATTCAGACTGGGACTCAAATCCTAGCTTCACCATTCCTTGCCTTGAGTAGTTTATGTAATACTCTCTGCTGGTTTCCTCACCTCTAAAATAGGAGTGACAGCTCCTTGACAGGGCTATGATAGCAAATAACCAAATAAATGTAGAGAGCTTAGCATAGTGCTGGGCGCAGTAAATGCTCAATAGAGGCTAGTTATTATTTTTCTTGTTTTTATCATAAAGGATTGTTATGATGATAGAGGTATCTAATACAATTTAGGTGCTCAACAGGTTATACATATCATTGATTCCTTTTTAAATTTAAGGAAAAGTACCAAATATATATGCAGTAAGAGTCTAAGAGTATAAGACCAGTCACATAATCTGAGCAAGAAGCATTAAAAATGGCCAGAAAATTTCCCAAGTCATGAGAATAAGGCCAGGAGTTTCTCAATAAGGTCAATAATCCCATACTGGGGAAGTGGGATAATGATGTTGACTCATAGTAGAAACCCATTGTGGTTAGCATTAAGAAATATAACAACATTGATGAAAAAAAAACACATCTCCAACAAATAGAAAACCAATAACTCAACAGCAAAAATCAGCCAGGTAGGAAGGTTTGTAGAGAAAAATCAATGAAATGAGAATTCTTTTTTGTGTCCCGGCATGAGCAAGATGCTATGCAGAGTTCTCATTAATAGACCTGCCATAAACTTTTTTAAATCTCCTTTGGCTGCTTTTCTCAGCATATTTTTGACACAGAAGAGCACTGGACTTGTGATCAGAATGCTCACTCTGATGTGCAGTAGAAATGTGACTGTGGATGAGTCTCTCGGCCCTTTGGAGCCTGTTTTCTCCCATCTAGGGAGTGCATTGTTAAGAAAGAATAATGCAGTGTAGGCTGTTCCTAGGTAATTCATATTTCAAAGGATGCACCTGATTTATTACATTTAAGTATTTGAGCACAGGTGTGCAAGTGTCCTTTATACCCCTGCCCAGGTCTGTGGAGGTAGGGGTCAGCCTGTCTGAGCAGAAGTGATCACCACCGATCCCTCCTCTAGCACTAGGTAGGGCTCTGCCCTTTCTAATTCCCCTTAGCACAGGTGACACCACTCTGTGGGTTTAATTCGACCTCTTTGACAACCTGGAAAAAACAGGAATCCAAGGTAGAACAACCAGCTGTTATCAGTGATGATTACTTTTAGGACCCACAGATCCAATTAAACCATGGAGTGCCTGACTTGCTCCCACAGCCTCTAGTATCATGGAGACCAGCTCAACCCCACATATGGGAGTTTGTAGACTCCTCCAAACTCAATTCTAGGCCCAATTTTTTGTTGTTGTTCCTATTTTAAATGAAGGCATACTTGTTTTATTGATGCCAAAATGATTGACAGTGGTACTGTTTCCTTCAGATGTGATTCCACTTCCCCCTTATCCCTTACTTGTGTGTAATATGAACACAGTGGCCTGGAAGAGATGATCACACTTGTTCCCCCTGTTTCTTAAACTCCTAGTTGCTCTATCTTAAATAGCATGTGTTTGGGTTACTAACAGTTCACCCCAGGCAGCAGAGCACAAGCCCCAGCCAATTCCCTGTCACAGCCTCACCTGCAGTGGAAGGTGGAGGAAGGATGAGACTGCTCAGGCCCCCACGCCATGGCCTGGCCCCAACTCCCAGAATCCTGTGAACAGCCAACTGGACAAAGAAAGGTGCAAGCTTTCAAAGAACAAGATGTTCTTGCCCATAGTGCAGTCTAAATCAAGACTGGGGCAGAGGGGAATTCCCTAAATCCCCAGGGCAAAGTCTGGTTAATATTCCCAATTATAGAATTAAATATAACTCAACACATCAGTCTGAAGTACTGGGTTACATTTTTATAATCCAGAGATTTCTGAAAATATGGTCTCCATCTCCATCTATATCTATAAGATTTAAAAGGCTCACAAAAGTCAATTCTCCCAGAACAAGGTGAGGTATAAACTATTCACTACCCCTCCCTGCTTGGCCGTTTTCAATCTTCAGAATTATTGGACTCAAATCTCTATCACACGTAATTAAATACATGTCCTACTAAAGACAAGTGTCTATTACTAAGGTGAATAATATCTATCCTATCTGTCTGAGGAACTATCGCGAAGATTGAAAGCACAAAGGCTGCTGTGCAAGAGCAGCATGGCAGCACCAGTAAGTGCCACGAAGCAGGAGCAGCTCAGCAGCATTGCTGATACATGACGTGTAAGTATCCAAAGCAGGTTGCAAACCATAAAATGATAACCCAAAGGTTAGGCAATTCTATTACCTTTCCCCTCCTTACTGAGGCTAGCTGTTACGATAAAAATATTTGGATTCAGTTCAATAATGTTTTATTGAGTGTCTTCTAAGTACAAGCCAGGATGATGGACGTTGAAAGTCAAACTACATTCCGTTGGCTCAAAGCAATATTTTCAACTTGACTGCTAGGCTGCATTTATCCTCACCCTGGAAAACCTGTAAGAGCTCTGCTGCCACTGAACACCAAAGACTTCTTTTGTTTTTCTCCATTTTCCTTCTTAATCATTTTATATGACCAGAGAGAAAGAATGTTAGGATCTCCCTTCATCTAACAAATGAATCATTTTGTTTTGTTGGCATAACACTATGAGTAAGATCCAGCTATAATGGTAAAGACCAGATTCTAGAATCAGCAAAACTGCTTTCAAGCTCTTAATGGTTATTTAACATCATTAATTCAGACTTTGATCATATGTCAAATTAGATTAAGAATAGTATCTATCCAGTGGGGAGGGATGTGAGGATTAAGCAGGATATAAAGCACTTAGCATAGTAGGGACTCAAAAATTAATCATTTTAAAATAGTAATTATATTATTTCTGAACTAGGTACTTAAGAAGATGCACAGATTGTAAATTGAGACCTCTACAGTCAAGTGTAGAATCCTTCTAAATGAAATAACCTATACACAATAATGTCATTTACCATAAAAGAGTTGGAGAAACTATTATCAGAATCCCATCTATGGAAAATGTATCTGAGAGATGGGAAGTGAAAAATGAACCAGTGCAGCTAAATTAGGTACCATGAAATACATATGCACATGTAAAGTAATGAGTATGAAGCAGTAGCTCGTGAGTAATTGACATTAATAAATTTTTTTGTAGTAATCTACAAGAATAATCATGATTCTTCCCATGTAGCACTATTATTGATCTTTCACAGAGAGCATCATATTACCCATGCTCATGTGCAATGGGCAGAACTTTTCCAACTTGGTCCTATTCTAGAGGTTATATTCCAGAAGTTCACTCCTACAGTCGGTGAATAGGACACACACAGAAATACACAGATTTCCAGGCCTCACAGAACAGACATTCCCAGATAAGCACTAACTCCCCACCCACATTCAGTAGAGAACACTGAAGGAAAGCAAACTCCTTCCTGATCAGACAGCTTTTAAAGCATAACACTGAGCAGTTATAGACTCAGAGATAATGTCCTGAAAATAGCAATAAGCATTGTTATAGAAGGAAATAATGTGAGTTAATACACATAAACAGTTTATAAGAAATCTGCAAATGTGGCAATTCTTTAAGGCAAGTTAGCTTTTATTACTAGATTTCCAGGCAAATAACAACTTGGACACACACAAGAGTTACAGTGGAACCTAGACAGCTGAAGAACAGTAGAACAATTGGAAACTTAGAAATTTCAACCCAAAAAGCACCAAAGAATGTTTTATTTGTTCAAAGGGATTAATTCCTTAGTAGGTAAGGAGCTCATAATCTTCTTGGAGACTTTTTGCAGTTGATTTCACATTTAGGTTAACTCTGTGGTAATGTGCATACGTAGTTAGTTATTCTGTAGTTTTAAATTTGTCATCTTCATGTTCCAACCTAAAACCTGCGAGGTATTATTACACCTGATAGTATCTGCATATACTATAGTTGTTAAAGTTCTAGGGCCCACCCAGAGTGGGCTGATCAGATAAGCATGTCACCTCACAGGAAGATGCCTTATGATATTTGTTGGGGCATGCCAGGCTATGTCATAGGCTTTACTCAAAGATGGGACCATCACAGACCTTATTCAAAGCCCATTTACTCTTCCTTTTTCTAATTCAATAATAACCATTTATTGAATTTCAGTTATTGACAATGTCATAAATATTAATATGTGTCTGGCAAGATAACCATATTCTTAAATAACCATATTCTTAAACTAAATGACAAATATGGTCAGGGGAACAGTGAACACTTTCAAGCCCCTGAACTAAGCCCCTGAACCTGTGCTTCAAATTCTATGTGAAACTGAACAAAAAGAAAAATTGCCCAGATTTCAAGTTGTATCAATAACTGTTTTATTTTTAGGGTTTTGAATACATAATCCTTAGGTTTGTAGATTCTCTGTGTAAGGGGGAGATGCTGTCTTCCAGTTGTCTGTCATTTGACTGACCTGAACTTTTGAAAGCACTCTCCTATATGTTCTCTGCTAGTACATTGATCTTGAAGACATTTTATAAAAAGTTAGTGACTCACAGGGCAATCTGTGTGACTTAAACACAATGGCAACCTGTGCAGGTGGTTGCTATGTGTCACATACTGTGCTTGCTGTGTATATTTTTTCTAATTAGTCATACATCCTGAAGCAGTTAAGGATGTCTGTGGTGAGAAATATGAATTATACCAGGACTGCTTTTAGCCTGACCTATGGTGAACTTGAATGAGTATAACACTCCCTGGAGAGAAAATTGCTCACTGTATAAAGGAGGCGCACTCACTTCTTTCAAGGCAACAGGATACATTTAACAGCAAGGAAAAGGGAGTTTATCAAATATATCCTTTGGTGGTTTGTTGTTTTTCAGGCTCAATTTCTTGGCTTCTAAGATCTGTCTCTTAGAAAAGAAAGTAGTTCCAAAGCTAAAACTGGTCAAGAATCATTTTTCTGTACATAAAGTCTTCCTGGTGAAGGGATGAAAAGAAATTTAATTTAGGTTAGCAGTCTAGGATGATTTTTAGATAAACTACAAAGCCACCAATTTGTATTTAATTTGTCCTGATAAAATTTAATTTACTCTCAAACAAAGCAAATTCTTCCTAATTAGACTTGATATAAAAAAATTGAAACACAGCAGATTAACAAGGAAAACTGATTTTTAGATAATAAAAGTGAGAGAAAGTACATGCTGAACTTAAGGAGTGGTCTGGAAAGGGTACAAACAACTAAATGAGAAATTCAGCATAGTCATGGAAGGAGGAAAGGTAGCCAAAGAAAAGAATGCTGTGTTAATGAGCCTCTGGTCAGTGTTTGAGACTCTAGAGGAAAGTAAAGAATAAAATGAGAGTACTCAACGGAACTCTAGGTTATCTGCAATCACCCAATTATATAACAGATGAGGAAACTGAGGCCTCACATAGTAGAGTGACTTGCCCAAGGACTTAAAGCAAGATAATGCTGTTACTAAGGCATATGTCAGTCCCCTCCTTATCGTCACATAATGTATAGTATAGTATCATATAGTATAATGAGAACTATCTTTTTACTTGGATGTTGAAGGGGGAAGTTTCTAACATATTTATGATCATAGGTAGACTGCCAATAAAATAACTTGCTAAATATACATAATACTCATTTAAAATAGATTCCTTCTACCAATAATATCAGAATTGGTAGCGTATGGGGGATTTTGTCCATGTAATCCAAACCCATGAATTTTAGGAATTTATTTTGGAGAATATCTAATATTTAAATTAAAAGTGATATAATATTGAACTATAACTTTAGCAATCAATAAATTATCTAAGGCCGGGCATGGTGGCTCACGCCTATAATCCTAGCACTCTGGGAGGCTGAGGAGGGCGGATTGCTCGAGGTCGGAAGTTCGAAACCAGCCTGAGCAAGAGTGAGACCCCATCTCTACTATAAATAGAAAGAAATTAATTGGCCAACTAATATATATAGAAAAAATTAGCCAGCCATGGTGGCACATGCCTGTAGTCCCAGCTACTCGGGAGGCTGAGGTAGGAGGATCACTTGAGCCCAGGAGTTTGAGGTTGCCATGAGCTAGGCTGATGCCACGGCACTCACTCTAGCCTGGGCAACAAAGTGAGACTCTGTCTCAAAAAAAAAAAAAAAAATTATCAAAGTATTTAAAAATGTGCTGGAAGACCAAAGAAGACGTACAGATGGCAAACAAGTATATGAAAAGATGTTCAGCATCATTTGACATTGGGAAATTAAAAATTAAAACAACGAGATTATACTACACACTTGTTAGAATGGCTAAAATAAAAAAAAACAACAGATAATACCAATTGCTGGCAACGATATTGTGAAAGGAACCCTTGCTGATTGCTGATAGGAAGGAAAAATAGTTCAGCCATTTTGGAAATCAGTTTGGCAGTTTCTACACAAAGTCTTACTACATGATCCAGGAACTGTGCTCCTAGTTAATTTACCCAACTGATCTGAAAACTTACATCTACCCAAAAATCTACATGAAAATGTTTAGAGCAGCTTTATTCATAATTGCCCCAAACTGGAAGCAATCAAAATGTTCTTCAATAGGTAAATGGACACAAAACAAAACAAACCCCAACAACAACAACAAAACCCTGTAGTATGCCTGTACAATGGAAAAGTGTTCAGTAATAAAAAGAAATAACCATCAAGCAATGAAAAGACATGGATGAATCTTTTTTTCTAAGATTATAATTTATTTGACAAATGACAGACAACCTATTTTAAACTTGTTAAATCCCCGAAGAAAACGTGAATCTGAAGGGTTAAGGGTTTTAGGTGCAGCTTTATCCAAACATACATGTCTACAGGGCACAATATACATCTCCTCTCTATGATGAACCATCATTTATATCAACTACATTTTAATAATTGCAGCAATTCCAGTATTTACTTTATGGAGGTTTTACATCTTGCAAATAAAAGTGAAAGAAGCCTATTACTTTTCATTTAGATATCCCTATACATTTAAAATTCTTATATTGAACAAATATTATTTTAAATATTATGAATAATGTGTAGAAATATAAAATTAAAGTATATTAAACTAATGAGCCAGGCTAAAATGGATACTAAATCTAGAGTGTCTATCTAAACAGAGGTGAGGCATAGACTTAATATAAGTCCAAATGGTGGTAGGTGAAGAAAATCAAAATAATTGGCATTAGAAAGTTCTGAAAACCAGTATTAGGATTTCATCCATGGGGCACTTAGGTGTAGTGGGAAAAAATATAGTTCATAAGGCCAAAAAGGGACACTTTCTAATAATCCAAAGGTAACCAGAAGGTTTCCATAGAATAGGTACCTCCTCTGTGGTCTGTAGTTACTTTTTGTCTTCATGTGGTTGTATATTTGAGTCCCTCCTGCCAACTACTTCATGGTTGAAATCATGTAAAAGTTAAAAAAATATAGTTGCAATTAGAACTGAATAAAAGGCGATTGCAAAGTTATAGAAACTGGAAATGTTCATGATTTTATATAGAGTATGAATCCTGTGGCTGGGTAGCTTGTTACTGATTAAGAGGAGAGTTTAATTCAGAATGGGTTTTACTCTTGTGCTAGTCATGGGGGTTCCATAAGCTTCAGTTTCCTCATCCATGAAGGGGATGTTTCAGTCATCAATTCATTTCCTCTCAACTCTAAATCCACCCTTCTTTTCTCAGCTTCCTGATTCTGGAGCTGGACCCTGTAAACATTTCTCTTTCCCAGTTGGGGTAATTTTAGGCTTTTCCAGAAGGCACTGAAAGGGCACCAAAGACATAAGCAGAGGAAAGCTTTCTGCTCCTGGTGTGAATGTGCTTCTCTTCTTGCTCCTATGCCACAGCTGCCTGTGCTGTGTGGGAGCCCAAGTGACACTCACCCTCCTATGAGTCTGCCAAGACCAGGGGCAGCAGCTTTCTGCTTACCAGCTCTGCTCCCCAGAAACCTAGTACCCCACTTTCTGATTACTACTCTTGGCCTGCCTGTGACAGAGAAGCTTTGATACCGGCACTACAGGGAACTTCTCTGCTATTCCAGGATCTTCAGCCACACCCTCTTTAAAAAGATCTGAATTTTAGCCTTTGGGAAGTCCTTTCCACATTTGCCCTTTCAAAGCCCTATAGATAGTAGGTGCTTCCTGAAAGGACATGGATGAATTTTAAATGCATATTGTTATGTCAAAGAAGTCAGCCTAAAAGGCTACATATTGTATGATTCCAATTATATGGCATTCTGTAAAAGGCAAAACTACAGAGATGGTAAAACAATTCATGATTGCCAGGGGTTCAGGGGTGAAGGGAAGACTAGAGAAGGGAAAGCACAGGGGAAATTTTAGGGTGATCAAACTATTCTGTATGACACTGTAGTTATGGATACATGTCATAGTATACATTTGTGAAAATCTACCGAAATTCACAGTTCAAAGAGTAAACCTTAATGTATACAAATTAAAGAAAAAGTATTTAGGAGGTGAGGGCATCTCAGGGTTAAATGTACAATGTGACAAAAGAATGTATTAAAAATGTGTGAAACAACCCTACTGCAGGCAGTGAGGGGGAAAGTGACTGACCCAAGTAACTTTGGAAATGAATGGAGTCTGTCAGACTAAAAAAGGTAAAAGAAACTGTACTCTAGTTGACGAAGTTGCTTCCCACAGAAGTACAAGTTTTAATACCATTATCCATGTACACTGGAACCAAACAATTAAGTACATGGATGATGATTAATAGAAGCTGGTTTCTCGCTGTTGGAATGAGAGCTTATAGATAAGCAAGTGGAAGAGGCCGGAATTACCCATGTGGTCAGGAATTAGAGTTGGACACATCACTATGAACTCATGTTTAGCTTAATGTAAAGATAGATACACATGGAAATATTTAGAGATATTTGTATATACACAGGCTAGTAGTCACACAGATATCTCCCTGCTCTGTCAGCTGAGAGGGCTGAGAAGGACTGACACTCTAGTAGCACGGACACTTAAGCATGCAGATCTTGGTTTCTCATACCATTCTCCAATAAAAAGAATGAGGAATTCTTGGAGAAATGTCTGGAGAAATGTCTTGGAGAAATTCCAGGACTGGACAAGAACTATACAAGAAAGTGTTAGAGCATCTTGTAGTGATTAAGGAGGTACTCAGAAAAACCAAAAAATAAACAACCAAACAAAGCATAATGATAAAGATATGTCAAAGGGACACAAGGGCCAACTGAAAGAGCTCCTGATGGTGAAAACTGGAACAATTTGAGCAACCAAAATAAATGTAATAAAGTAGTATTGGACTATAATCCAATGTATAAAATAAACATCCAAGAATCCATACTGACATAAAAATGATAATAAATAAATAAATAAATGGGCGAAAAGAGACAATTTCCTTTGAAGAAATATTCCAGATGATTTAGGTAGATACTTTGTCCTCAAGGAGGTAATTCCCCCATCCTTAAGTGTGGGCTTTGCATAGCAACTTCCTTCCAAAGAGTACATGGGAGAAAGGGGGGAGGAGAATAACTTAACAGGAGAGACATCTGACAAATACATCTCAGCCAGAAAAACAAGATAAACATCAACAGTGATATTAATAAACTATCATATTGATCACATGCACCTTTGATAGATGTGATGAAAATGGCATTTTACCTCTGTGGTCTTCCTCCCAGAAACACAATTTTACTTTAATCTTGGAAGATATTAATATCACAAAAAGTAATATATTTTTAATGCCCACTTTACATTTCTTCAGATATCCATTTCCACTGATGACTATTTTCCAACCAGGGAACAGTTTAAAGCAGAAAAATCTTGATGCTTTCTAAATAGCCATGCATCACTTAATGACAAGGATATGGTCTGAGAAATCTGTCCTTAGGTGATTTTGTCTTTCTGTGACCATGATAGAGGCACTTACACCAATCTAGACTGTATCACTTACTACACACCTAGGCTATGTGGTACAGTCTATTGCTCCTAGGCTACAAACATGTGCAACATGTTTCTGTACTGAATACTGTAGGCAACTGTAACACAATGGTAATAATTTATATAGCTAAACATATCTAAACATAGAGAAAAGGTACAGTAAATATATGCTATTATAACTTTATGGGACCACCGTTGAATATGCAGTCCATCATTGACCAAAACCATCATTATGCAGCATATGACTACACTAAATACAGAGCCTCTCTCTTTAGGATTTTTCCAAACTAGAATCTTTCTGAAATTCATACATCCTCAACATATTTAACTGTTCAGGGACAGACCATCCAGTTTGTAAATTCTTCATTGCCTTTGCTTTTCTCTTCCTCAACCTCTCTGCCAATCTCTCTTTAGATGGAAAAAGATTATTTTTACAGGGCGGAAAGGAAAAGTACAGATCGTCAAAAGTATTACCTCAAATGGGCATTTTGAATTATCTATAGATTTGATTTCTCTATGCTATTTTTTCTGCTTAATGTGGCTATATCACTCAGCCATATCACATATTTCTGGATGCCCAGAATTGAGAAGAGTAGAGACTGTTGACAGGAAGTAGACTTGGCTAGTTCACCGCGCATTGTCAGGAGTCTCCTGTCCTTTATTTTATTCTGAACAAATCACAGTTGCTCACAGCCTCAGGTTCCCAGGCATCCCCATGTATGCACCTTAGCTGTGTGCTCAGAACCGATGCCAACTTCAAGTGTGACCTGCTCTTCAGGTTGCCATATCCAATATGATACTTTACCAACTTAGAGGAGGATGAATCATCAGTGCCATTTCCCCCCACACCTGAATTTTGTTTGAAGCCCCAAATACTCCCTTTATAAGCTCTTGCAAGAGCGTAAAAATCAGTGGCAAAATCTTGGGCCATTTAATGAATTTACAACATGTTTGAAAGCAAGAAAAACAAAGAGGTTTTTATAAAAGTTGGGCCAATTTCTAACCTCGGTACTGGTCAAATACCAGGAAATCTCAACTAGATGGCACACATACTAATTGCCCTATAGTTTCAATTTTCTTAAAAGCAACAGAGTACCTGCTGAGTACATAACACAATAAAATTCTCTTTTACTTTCTGCCATTTTCTGTTTTATTTACACATATATTGTCAGTCTTTCAAATATATTATTCTTCAAAAACGTGTGCTAGCCTGCTCACATATCACTTTCTCAACATCTAACCAGACCACTAAGCACCCTCCAGTGCTACTGGAAAGACTGCTGTAGTGTGTGTGGCAGGGGAGGGCATTGTTCGGAGGGATCAGTTTCTTTCTTAGGTCAAGAGGGAAAAAAAAGCCTCTTACATTTGTTGAGAGAATTTCAGCTCTTTTGGTTAAAGGTGGGGGAAGTTGCTAGGGCAAGGGGCCCATTCCCATCAAAAATGACGCACTAACTTCCTAAGTCAGACAAGGAAAGTTACAGAGGGCAGGCTCACGATAGCCAGGTAGCCAGTGGGACCCACATGAAAGGCTGGCTATGCTTTCCCTGTGCAGAGAGTATGGGCTAAGAAAGGCCACGAGTAGGTTCTATTGTGAAACCACCTCCATGGTGGCCTGGAGTCTGGGTACACTTTAGGGATGGGAGGGGTGGGGAGGTGGAGTGAATGGGGAGTGTGCACACAGTCATGCCTCTGCTTCATGAGTCTTTCTTTGCTTTCATATCTTTGTGTCATGTGATGGGGCAGCAAAATTTAGAAAGTGTAAAAATAAAAAATTCCATAGCTGTTAGTTTGCCAGGGCTGTCATAATAGAGTACCACAGACTGGGTGGCTTAGAAGAACAGAAATGTATTGTCTCACAATTCTGGAGACCAGAAGTCTGAAATCAAGGTATTGGCAAGGCCATGCTCTCTTGGAAGGCATTAAGGTCTGTCTCCTACCTTCTGATAGTTCCTTGGCTTATGGCAATAACTCCAGTCTTCACATGATGTTCCCCTGTGTGCCCATCTCCATCCAAATTCCCCCTTTTCATAAAAGCACCAGTCATATTGGATCAGGGGCCCACCCTACTCTCCTATAACTTCATCTTAACTACACCTACAGCAATCCTATTTCCAAATAGAGTCACATTCTAGGTACTGGGGGTTAAAACTCTAACATATGAATTTTTAGAGGACACAATTCAACTCATAAGAACATCAAAGTATACACTAAGACTTTGCAATTGTCTAGAAAAGAACAGTTCTTTTTTGTTATTTTATTTATTTTATTTTTCTGAAACAGGGTCTGGCTCTGTTGCCCAGGCTAGAGTGCAGTGACATCATCATAGCTCACAGCAACCTCAAACTCCTGGGCTCAAGTGATTCTCCCACTTCAACCCCCCAAGTAGCTGGGACTACACGTGTACACTACCACGCCTGGCTAATTTTTCTATTTTTTGTAGAGACAGGGTCTTGCTCAGGCTGATCTAGAACTTCTGGACTAAAACAATCCTCCAGCCTCAGCCTCCCAAAGTGCTAGGATTGGAGGTGGAGCCACCGCACCAGGCCTGAAAACAGCAGTTCTCATAGTTGACAAGTCCCATGCTGGGAGCCTCCCCTCTTTGATCTGTGAAATAATTCAACCCCTGTTCTAGCCCAGGACATGTCGAAATCATAACAATGGCATGAATTTGGACTGGATTAATTGTAAATATTTTCAAAAGGCAAATTGTCTTTTTAGAAATAACCCATTTGTTTATCCAAATGCTCATCTTCTTTCTTCAATGCGCCTACCACTTCCTTTACTGTGCTTTGAAAATGCTTCCTGAATAATTCTCCATCCTGATTTTTCCTCTAATCTGGTGAAAATCTTGAAGAGAGGTCAATTGGAAGCAACTAGATATACAGTAATTTTATAATTAGTAAGTGTATTTAGAATAGAGTTCTCATATTTTTCTCCTAATGCTTTGATCCTTGCTGAATCCTTGTATTTCTTAAAACTAGAGTAGGAATAATAATTTTAGTTGTTTGGTGTAAGATATAGAATATTTCAGAATTAATCCTGCAGTGAATTAAAAGTTTAAGAGATGTTA
This sequence comes from Microcebus murinus, assembly GCF_040939455.1. Classification (NCBI taxonomy): domain Eukaryota; kingdom Metazoa; phylum Chordata; class Mammalia; order Primates; family Cheirogaleidae; genus Microcebus; species Microcebus murinus. The sequence continues at coordinate 58,660,331 of NC_134111.1, forward strand.
ACACATGTATTTGACTCCATATCTCTGATTCTGCACTAGGTTTTAATAGTTCCATGATAACTTTACTCTAAAAATGAATCCATCAAAGGTTTCCTCTTATGAACATTCTTATTGTTAATTCACAATAGAATGTAACACACAATCAAGAAAAAGTATGGGCTGGGCAAAAGGGTTCAACTGTTACTTTTTTAAGAAAATAGAGCCTGCATAGGAAGTGAATAATACTTTTTATTTTTTAAACCTCACAACAAACCAAGAATTCTATATTTTACCTCACTGACAGAAAGAGTCTGAGAACCTTGACATTCTCCAGAGCACGTAACAGATACAGTGAGAATTCTCAGCCTTAGACATTTAGCATAGTTGAGGTTTTATGACAAGGTATTCTGGCAGGAGAGAGGAGACCCTAATGAGCAAAGTACCCTCGTTAACCTTTAAAGTATCGTCGTTTTGGATCTTATGAGGTTTGTAAATAGATACATCATTTGTTTAGATCATTTCAGTTCTATGACTTGATGTATTGCCAAAACTGGCCTCAAGGCCTTTTTTATTTTATTCTTCAAATGAGCCTAGGAGAGAAGAAACATAACTGCATTGTTCAAAGTCATTTATTGTTTGCAAACTTCCCCTGCCTCCCTTTTCAGAAGACATTCTTTTGCATTTAAGCTTTTTCTTTCAATAATATATACCAGAGCATTGTCTGTCAAAGCCACATTTCCCTCTAGAGGTTATAAATATTGGTGGCTGCATGAAATAAGATGGTATCTGACAATGTGGCCTGGACTTCCCCTTTCCTAGTTTTTGCACAGTTGAGAGGCTGTGGGTTAAACAAAGGGAACTGGGGCAATGAAGAACAGCAAGACCTGGAGGGGGGACATCAGATCTGAGCTGACTTCTGCTGCTCAAAGTTTGGAGAGACCTCAGGAGACCTATTCCTAGATTCCATTCTAGGTCCAAGGGAAATTGGCTGTTACCTACTTTAGATACAGATTTCAGGGATAGAGGGAAGAAGGCCTGACGTTTGCAGGGAAAGGCATAGATTTTGTAGCTCTTAGGATCTTTGTTATTACCATTAGGGAGCTGCCATGCTCAGCATCCTTTTACATGTCAATCAGCCTCAGCACTCTTGCCCTCTACAGCCAGCTTGCCCAAGGAAGGCCTGAGCAACAGGCCACTAAGTAATAGTTAGCCAAATGTATTCATTTTGTTTGTGCTATTTGTTCTCCAGAAGCCCAGCATTTCTAAAAATCACTAAAACTTCACTATCTGGAAACTATCACATGTATGTTTATCTTTGCTTCTCTCTTCATTCCAAGAATAAGAAAGTACATATATATGCAGGGTTTTTACCTCCATGGCATTTGCTGCTTATACCCCATTATGTACTAAGAGCAGAGAATACAGACAGAAGGAAGTCTCAAGAAAGCAAACATTATTAGAGATTAGCCTTTACTGCTTCTTCTGTATAGACATTGAATTAAGCATTGTACATGTATTATTTTAGTTAACTCTTGCAACAGATTGAGGAGGTAGTTTTGAGAGGTTAGGTGTCTGTTAGGTCCTACAGTTTTGATTGTATGGCCCATCAAATTTACCTTTCTCCCATTCTTTAGAACAGGATTCAAACCTAGACTTGTCGAGTAACAGAGTCAAGCTCTTAACAGCTGTGCTATATTGGCCATCCTACTTTTCCTCCTCCATTTAGTACAGGATAGGATAGAAGCATAGGAGAGAAATGAGTGGTTACAAATCAACAGAGTAAATAAAGAGCGATTAGAACATGTGTACCACTTATTTATTGACTGTAAAATGCTGTTTGTGAGAGTTCTGGGTTGCGATCACTCACTACCATGGTCATGAGTGCATATCTACCTAACAATGCTAAATCTAGCCAGCAGAATCTTACCTTTGATGAACCCAACTGTGTATGAGAGAGAGAGAGATCTTAGGCTGGTTTCTAGAATAAGACTCTTCCTGAGATATATAATCTCAAATATCTGGTCAGCTTCCTTACTTGCCTTCCTAGTCCGAGGCCCACATTCTTAGGCAGAATGCACTGGTTCATTAAGCATCTGCCCTGCCCATAAGCTGTAGGTTGGGTGCTTACACTTTGCCCTAAAACATCCACAACTGATTTCTACTCTTAAAGTCTGGTGGGTAAACATGAGTTGGCCCTGACCTCAGGCAGTGAACTCTGACTTGAATCTGGCTATAGGAACAAAAACAAATCCAGAATTTGGAAACTGGATGCTCTGCAAGGCAGGACTGATTGGCCACTATATCACATGGAAAATGAAACCTGGATGCCGTGAGATTATTTGGACCTCAGTGTTCCTTCAAAGAAAAGTAATTTTTTATTTGGTTTTTAGAAGTGCACTTTCATTAAATAGTAACATAAAGATTTTTTTGAACAATACAGAATGAAATTACCATATGAAAAGAAAATACAAACTGTAGTGCCATTGCCCAAAGACCAATGTTGTAACAATGAAGTCTATTAACCTCCAGTCTTTTTTCTAGTTTTATTATATGAGAGGGGTGTGTGTATGTTTACATTTAAAAAATTATTATTTGTAGCTTATTTCTAGGACCTTAATAAATATTTGTTGAGTAAATAAAAATTAATATTTAATTAGATTCTGAGAGCTATTTTTCAGAGGGATTTTTAAATGAATAATTACAGTGTTATTCTCATGAGATATAAATTTCATAATAAAATTATTTACTTTGAATCCAAATGCCATCATCAGAGTAATTTGGCACCAACAACTCCACATTATTAAAAGAATATTAATGTGGTCAGTTTAGTCTGGTGTGGTTTGTTCCTTAGGATTCCTCTGATGTGAATATTTTGCCTGTTGATGGTAATATTAATAATAACAATTACTGACATTTACTGAGTGCCTAGTGTATGTCAGGAAAAAGTTCTAATTCCTCTCCATTTGTTAACTCATTTAATACTCAAAACAATGTTAAGATTATCTACATTTACCAAGGAAGAAACTAAACTAGTTTTCTCCAGGTCACCCAGTTAATACGTAGAGGAACTGAGCTACAAACCCAGGTAGGCTGGTCCAAAGCCTTTGAGTGCAGTTACTATACTCAAACAGGGCAATCTTCCAGTGCTATTACACTGTGATTGTCCTTTCTTGAATTTTTCATTTTAATTAATCATTAGTCAACCTGAGTATATTTTCAGAAGATTTTTTCAGTAAGTATTTTATTGCTATATATTTATGTCTGTGTTACATTTAATATATTTTTGACAGTTAAGTGGAAGAAAATATAACTCAAACTGGCTTAAACCAGTGGTTCTCAAACCTTAGTCTGCATCAGAATCACCTGAGGGGCATCTTAAAGCACAGATCACTGAGCCCCACCCCCTAAGTTTCAGATTCTACAGGTCTAGGATAGGGCTCTAGAATTTGCATTCTAACAAGTTCCCCAGGTAAGACTGATGCTCCCAGTCTAGGACCATACTTTGACAAAACTCATTGACCTTAAAAGTCAAGATTTAGGTCTTAGATGGCTTAATCCAATTTCTACAGCTTTGTTTCTCTGCACTTCTCTCAGAGGTTATGTCTTCTGTGTATCTGCCTAATCCTCCAACAGTTGCAAGATGACTGTAGCAGTTTTAAGCCTTAAATCTATGCACAAAAATATCCAAGAAAGGAGGACCCAGCTCTTTTAGCAATTTTCATAAGAACCAGAAAATTTCTTTATCAAAGCCTTCGAAAAGTTTCTTTTAGTTTTGATCTATATTAGATCACCTTTCTATTATTGAACAAATTCTAATGGGCAGGAGAGCTCTGGTTGCTGATTGGCTTAGGCCTATGTTCCTGAACCAATCACAGTCAAGAAACAGGACATTTCTATAAGATTAATCAAGGACTGCTCTGGAAATGCAAGAATTGTAGTCCTTAGGTAGAGAAAGAGAACTTTGCTATTTAATCTTCTTTTCCATTGTTTTGGTTCAAAGCACATTTTTTTTAAAAAGCATTTTTTTCTTTCAGGAAAAAGCTTTAGAATCTTTGGAAAATTATAGACTATAAAATCTTACCTTCCCAAGTCAACTTTAAAGCTAATATTTATGTCTACATATTAACAATAATATAACAATATTTATAATGATAGAACAAGTATACATATTTTTTAATGGTGCCTTTAACACATAATACCAAATAGGATTTTTCTCCTAACTAGAATAGATATCTTTCTATATCCAAAGTTTCATGACAGTTAAGAAGAGCGTATCACTGATTTACAGAGTGCCTATGAAATGCTAGGAGCTACAGTTCACACGTACTATCTCATTTTATCCACTTGCTAATCCTAATAACTAGGCCATATTATCGTCTATGTTTTGCAGATAAGGATTATACGGTGTCTATACTACAGTATTATATAATAGTATATCTAATCTAATTTAATTCTTAATAACTATGTAATACTTACCCTAGTATAATACATACTACCTATTTGTTTCAGAAATTATCTCTATTTGGCACATATCAAAAATAGTAACTAATGTTAAGGAAGCTATGCTATATACTTGGTTGGTTTCATATCTGATTTGTTTAATTAAATGTCTACACTTAAGTGTTTATCATATGTAATGTTATGCATTATGCACAAAAACATACATTTATTTTACAAATATACAACATGTGTATATATATTCAGAGAGAAAGAGAAAGAGAAAAAAATAATATCCATAAAGCTCTTAATATAATGCCTGGCTCATAGTAAGTACTCTATAATAATAATTTTTATTGATATTTTTATTTAATTCAATGTAACAGATATTTATTATGGAACTATTAGCTGTGAAGCATTGTTCAAGGAATTAAGTACACACTAATATATACTGACATTAAACACTGTATACTAACCACCAGCTCCTTTAACATAGGCTGTTCTTAATATACTCATTACAGAGGTAATTTCTCAAGCAAATTAGTCATGTAACTTGTTTCTTGATAACAGCACAGGGACTTAAGACTGCCAAAATCAACAGTGTATTTCAAAGGCTTCCAGGTTCTCTGTAACAAAGGCTGAGTAAGCCATGACTCACAATTGGGAAACTTCTATTTGAGGGCCTGATTATCTTTCTTCATATCTGGGGTGTGGGAAAGGCTGGTAGCAGTGGGCAGTGGGCAGGGGAGGAGTTCCGTTCTGTTTCCAATGCCACAAAGGGAGTGAGAAGCACATAGTGAAAGTTCTCTAGGAGTAGTTTTGTCTTATTCAAGAGAGCCCAAGAGACACATACACTGTTTTCAGTGATCTGAAAACACATTCAGGACAATGGAACTGTGTTAAATTTAATGATCTATTGCAGTATCTGGTTAAGTTAGTCATGCCTCGTTACCCCGGAGTAAACTAGCGTCTGTATTGCATCGAGCCACTCTGGTTTGCTTAACTGCTTCAGTCTGCGTGTTTTATGTATTTATTTTGGGGAAGGGGTTGGGGAAGGTGTGTTTTTAAGGCTCCACTTTGAACCTTCACATAATATAATTGAAAGGGAATGGTTTTCCACTTGCTCAGAAGGGATTTAAGTTGTCGCTGTTAGGTAGGTACTCATGTGGCCTTGGGCAGGGCCTTAACATTTCTGAGCCACAGTTTCCTGTTGTTTAAAAGAGTGATATTATCTACTTAGTGGATTTCTTGTGAAAAATTAATGAAATTGCAAATGAAAAAGAGTCATCACAGTGCCTGGCACATAGTAGGCTCTCAAAAAGAAAATGAATAAAAAAACTCCACCTAATTATGCAAAAAACCATTACATTAATATTTAAGATGACCATGTAATTTATACACCAAGACATTTTTGAGAGTAGAAGAGTCACAATTAATAATTCAGCTAGGACAACAGGCCAAACAAGCACTTTCCCCAGCAAATCTGAAGGTATCCTCACTCTAATTATAATCATGTTGTTCTGTTGATGGGACTAAATGGAGGAGTTAGAATTCCTGATTTCTTGAGATCACAATTTTGCAATCATTTAACTTTTTTATTGTTGTTGGCATGAAGGCCCCAGGTTTCTCTCAGATACTTCATGGTTGTTTATCATTGTATCATGCACCCAACATAGTTTGTGCTAAGTGGTAGGGCAGAAGAAGAAAAGTGTGTGGCCCAGTTTCCTGCTTCCCCTATTCTTCCTCTCCCTCCCACCCCCTAAGCTAAAGAAAACCTACATCTACTTCTTGCCCAAACAGCAATTGCAATGCTTAGAACCCACAAAAATACCACCTAACTCAGACATCACAGACGTGTCCTGGAATTGGTAAGCTGAAGGAAGGGAGATTTTTCATAAAAGTTTGCTTTAGAATCCTATAATTTAAACTCATGCTCTGGAAACATTTCCTCCTTCCTGTTGTTGTTTAATCCAAAATATACTCTTATGATATACTTGATGGCATTTAAGACAATGACTAAATTCAGAGGTGGTGGAATGTGATTATACACCTTGATTTAAATTCTTATTTAATATGGAACGAACAGTCTTGCCATTCACCGGAAGATACTTTCTTAAAATGGAGGATAAAAAGGAGAAATGTGACAGTTTTGAACACTTTTTGTGGTTTATAAAATTCCAATTTTTAAACATGGAAGAAAAGAAATACAATGTTTAAGACAGATACATGAAAAATCCATCATTATCTATCTTTTTATTATGAAGATTGATTCTGAACTGTCTTAATTTTTGCTGTTATACCAAGACTTTTCTAAGAAATCAAGAGCAGACACTTTGAGCCCTGATCCAAGAAATTGTCTAGGCATTACCATCTATATACTAGGAAAGAGGTTCAGAAGGAGTTAACTCCAGATCGTCAATCCAAAAGGCTGGGTGTTACTTCACTGATACCTGGCAAGTCTCCTACTCACAAAAGTGCACCTGGACAGATTCTTTATTGGTTCATTCATTCATTATGCTCTTTTGAAGTGCTTTGTTCTATCTAGGCCAAATGCTGGGGATTCCAGCATGGTCCCTGTTAGGTCTGGAGTGGGGAGGGAGACACGCAAAGCCTCAGGGGTAGCAAAATGTCATTTATTTGAGTATCTGGGTACAGATGGGTGGAGGCCTAAAAAGCATCCACCCTGAGGGAGGGGAAAGTCCTGGGTTTTATAGAGGGTTTTTTGGGGGGGGGGAGTGGGGTGAGTATGTGGGCCAGAACAGCCGATGCAATAAAATTTTTAAATAACCAATTTCCGGGCCCCCTGCATCTGTCTCATCCTCTAGAGATAAGGGAGTGCAGTAGTTCCGTCCTTATCAGGGGGGATAGATAGGAATGCTGGCCTCTGCAGCGGTCTGTTAGATTTTACAACCTCTGGGGACTCTCCAGACTCCTGTGTCTATTGTTTCACAAGCCTAAGTTTTCCACTAACCGCATACATTCTTATACATACTTTTCGAGTTCCCACCTGGAACAAACTTAACAGTCCCTGTCATCCCAGGCTTCAAGTCCTCTGAGGCAGATAGCATTGCTATAAATAATTATTATAAAATGAGACCAAGAATAATGATAAAGGAAGCTTAAAGCACCATAGGAACCCATAGTGGTCTAGGGAGTCAGAGGTGGCTCTCTGAATATGTGATTTTTTTTTAAGCTGGGTAGGGTGAGTAGGAATTGGTCATTTTATAATAGAAATGATTTCCAAGGCAGAAAGGACAATCTGTGAGCAACGGGGAAGATAGAGGTTGGTGTGAGAGTCTGAAGATACACTAGGATGACTAGAATAAGGACACTCAGTTGATATAAGGCTGGACAGCTGAGAAAAAGCCAAATTATGGTGGCTTTGCAAGTCATGTTAGGAGTTCAGAGTTTATCTTGTTCAGCCTTTATCCTGTGGGAAGCCATTGAGAAGTTGTATGCTGACAGCTATATGATCAAATGTGCATTTTATAGAGAAAATTCTGACTACAGGAGACCAATTAGAGAATGACATAATGGTTAAGATCAAAATTGAAAGCAATTCTGCAAAGATATTGTCAGTGGAAATAGAGAAATTTTGGAAAGAGTGTTAACAGGATTTGGTGATTCCTGAGTAGACGGTGATGCCCCTAAATGATGTGGAGAATATTTAAGGAGAAGTGAATTTGGAGAGTGGTGTTTACCACATTAACTGCCATGTCAGTTGTATTTAACTCATGCTGGTTTTGAGCTCGGGGCCTTGTGAAGCATATGTAACTCACACATCTCTACTTTGGGAGTCACATGAACTATTTTTCAAGTCACATATAACTCACGCACAGAAAACAATAAAAATAACAAATTTTTCATTAAATTAGAAAGAATTGTTTTGTTTTTGAAGTTTTGAAGTTTTTATTCTATTTTCATAATAAAACATCATGGCCTCAAGGGAAAAAATTTTTTTTCTAGGGTGGCAGTCAATGTGTTGCTGAGTTCCATTTTGGACAGTAGAATTTGAAAATTCTTTGCTACATTCAATTGAAGATCTCAGAGTGTTGATTGTATGGGCCAGGAACTCAGGAAGGCATGGCAAACCATATTTAGAGATTTTGGAGTCATTAGCAAAGAAAGTGGCCTTTGAAGTCCTAGGAGTAGATAAGGCACCCTGAAGAGAATGGGCAGAGGAAGAGAATAGGAAAGTCAAGTCTAGACTCCTAAGGAACATCAACATATAAAGGAGGAGGAGGGCTGCTCTTGTATTTCTCAGGCCCTGAGGTTTTAAGAGGTCTTCAGAAAAAGAAGCAGCAAGTGACAACAATCTAAACTGGTAAGAAGATGAAGTGTTTGATATTAGGTATGAGGTTGGAGTGTCACCATCAATATCTATTCATAATTCTAAAACTAGATTCCAACACAAGAAAAACATCTCTTGAGGTCCTGTGGATATGAAGAGGACTCATAGCCTGATTATCTCACTAATGTTTTTGCAGTTTCTTTGCTTTTCCTTCCCTTCTTTGGTAATGCTCTATCCAAGACATGCTGGCCTGGTAACATGCCAGGCATAAGCAGCTTGAAGATTGCCCTCACTTTATTCTTAGATAATATTCTCACTCATATTATATAAAAAGGAAGTTTTATGATAGGGGTAGGAAAACTAAAATATCTGTTTACCCTAGGTATGAGCTATACTTAGAAATGTAAAAATATTCTAAGTAGTAATTTAAGACTCATTTTCCTCAAGAATCTCATAAAAATTAAGGAATGCAAAAGTCCTGATAAATTTTAAGTATCCACTGATAATGAAATAGATCCACTTATGTTTATAGTCTGCATCACATGCACTTACACATGCTGTTTCTTCATTCTAGTAGAAAAATCTTAGAATCATGACATATTAAGTCTTAAACTATCTCAAAGAGAGCCTCTAACTCAAGCCCTCTCTCCCTTGGTCCTTCACCCACTTTCTAGATGAGGAACATGAGGTGCCGAGATGATGGCCCTTGGAACTTATATTTGCATTGTTGCTATATATTTAAATAATAATGATTACATTTAAGGGAAAAGAAATTGATCACACTGGTTAAGGTCCTTGGTGTTTGGAATTGGACTGTCTGGGTTTGAATTCAGTTTCAGACAAACCATTGATCTTGGGAAAAATCACTTAACTTCTCTGTTCCTTAGTTTCTGCATCTATAAAATCAGTTAATGGTAGTATTCATAGATATTGGTAGAATATTCTCTTTGAATTTCTTGGATTTCCACCTGTCTTAAGAGCAGAGACACTGACTACCTTTGTTTTAGACTAGCTTTTCAAAGATGTTTGTATAACTGCCCTGAAAGACAGAGACAGTGTTTTTCTCCAGGGCAAAGGGCAAGAGTGCTTTCTGTCCAGCATAATGAAAACAATGTCTCCCTCTGAGGCAAAGGTGAGGTATCCTTACTGCCTTTTATAAAATATTTGGGTTTCCTAATCTCAGGATTCCTCTCCTGAGAAATGACCAACTGCATGTATAGGCATCACCTGGTCCTCAGAGAACTGGTACAAATATTGATACTCTGGCTGTTACTATTGATGTGAATACAGGTTGAGCATCCATAATCCAAAAACCCAAAGACTGAAATGCTCCAAAATTTGAAACTTTTGAATATTGGAAAATTCCACATCTGACCTGATGTGACAGGTCAAAATGCAGTCAAAACTTGGTTTCATGCACACAATTTTTAAAAATATTATATAAAATTATCTTAGGTTATGTGTATAAGGTATATATGAAACATAAATAAATTCTGTGTTTGGAAATGGGTCCCATTCTCAAGATATCACATTACATAAATGCAAATCTTCTAAAATCTAAAAACGCCCCAAATCTGAAACACTTTTGGCCTCAAGCATTTTGGATAAGAGATACTCAACCTATAATAAAATCCTCTGTCTCTGACCCAGGAATCTCATACGTGCAATTATGACAAGCTAGCATGTTATCTTACAAATACAGTAAAATCTCAGACTCTTCATAGTTCTTGCCAATGAATTTCTATAAAAGATGAGTAAATAAACATAAAGAGCTTAGAAGAGTATCTGGCATATAACAACTAATGACAGTAAATCACTCCTACTCCTTCAACAAGCTACTCATCAACAGCCTGATTCTAACTGTATGCTCTTAGATGGAATGTGAAATATTTAAAAAATATAATTATTTAGTTCAATCTTTAGTATAATTTCTTAATAAATCAGTCTTCCTTCAGAAACCCTTGAAAGATTATGCTTTTACTGTAAATACAAATATTGCATGAAGATAGTAAACTTTTACAAATTTCCTTATTCCCTTCACTGGAACACTTCCTGCCTTACTGCTCACACATTCGAACATCATGTTTTCAGTTGTTGGAAGGTGTGTAGTGTGACTATTGATGTATAGTGTGACGAATGTTTGAGTTACAATGCTTTTTAAAAAAAAAATTGAAGTATTCTCCATTACTGTCAACTCATTTTGTTATTTCTATTTCTGATTCACTTCACCCGCTCTTTAAAAACACTGGGGTCTTTTTTTCCTGATGTGTCTTCTAGGCTATTTCCAGAGTTCTGTTTTCTATCTTTACATTTGTCAAACATAGTGGTTCCATCTTTTAAAAATACTATTTCACCTGTTCTTTTTCTTTTCTACACTGTACTTCACACTTCTGAAAATCAGCATGACCTTTTTCATTCTTGATCAACACTTGCTATAACAGCCTTCCCTGTAGCAAAGGGAAGTAACTAGAATCAGCAACGTGCTAAATGGTTGATCAGGATGTGGGGCCTAAATCCAGGCTTATACCCAGCTGGAGTACTTGGCCACCTACCTTATGTAATTTTAGGGATTTCAAAACCCTACATGTCTGCAGATCTTTTGAGCATTGATTTGCCATAATCCTTAGTCATTATCCTAAAGTTTAGATAGACAGGGGCCTTGTCTTTAGCTGGCTGCTGTTGAAGCACCATAATCATGCATTATTATTATTATAAGAACTACTTATCAACTTGAGCGCTGAGGAGAAGGGCATTTTACTGCACAGGGAGGAAACAGGAGTGAAGGAAGAGCATGCCAGGAGCCAGATCTCTACAACAGAACACAGTAACAGTAGGGCATCACGCTAGGAGGTCTATGGTATGGGCACTTGGAAAGCATTGTTGGTCTCCCCATGTGCCCAGTAATGGGACAAGCACTGAGAGGATAATAAAGATGGTAAGACATAGTCTCTGCCTTTAAAGTACTTTCAGTCTAGCTGGGGAATTTAGGCCCACACGACCTAGATAGAACACTGTATATAACTATTATGTTATGTGGTATAGACATAACTATGGATATAGAAGACACCACAGACTTGTCTGTAGACAACACTGTTAAGAGTTCAAAGAAGGGAGACATTAAATACCTCAGGATTGACAGCATTCTCAGAAACAGCAATGAAAAATTAAAAAGAAGAAATGAGAGTGGTCAAAGAAGGGAAGAGCGACGTATTGGCAGCATAATGTACCAGTACAGTGGTTGTGTGGAAGCAGTTGCCACAAGATGAGACAAAAATGGTTTTCAGCACAATGTGGCTTTGAGCTGGCAACAACTTAGAAGACAGACTTGAAGTTCATGTGGGGCCATGACTCATACAAAACTCTGTAATTCAATTTCCATATTTGTAAAAACAAGTTATGTGGAATTTACTTGTTACCCTCCTCATTCCTGATGTGTTTGGCTCCAATAGGTTATAGCAGGCATTCCCTAAAAGCAGCTACTATGTGCTGAATTTGGCATGGCATTAAGGACTGAATTAATGGAACCTGAAAACCCTACTCTTGCCCTATGGTGAATGATCATAATATAATATTGTAACCTAAAGACATTGATGATGGGCCTATCATTAGTGCATTCTCTGTAAGATGTCTGGGATGGAGTGTCGTGAGCTGAAACGCCGTGTCTTCAGTTACTTTACCTTTGCTCCTCACCCTTTTCTTCTTAAAGTTCTTATTTTTTCTCAAACTTTCTGAGTGAATCTTAGCAGAAAGGTTAGCAAGCTATATTTAAGCTTAAGTAAAAGAATGACATCTCGGGAGGTGAGGAATCCTGAGTTTGGCCTTTCTGAATCTTGAAGAGATACTGCTTTAAGGAGAGAAGGCCAGCTCTGCTCTTGGAAATATTTCACAGATAATTGCCAATATGTTACAACAAAACCAGAGTTTTCAAAGTAAAATAATTCAATTGGTTAGAACAGGCATTTCAAAAGAATAAAATCTAAAGAATTTAGGGAATTTAGACCCATTCCTAACACCTCAAACATCAGACTTACTTCTCAGAGAAAGCATTGCCAACATTGTCTTATAGAAGAACCTACTGTTATTTAATTTTAAAAAATTAGCTTGAAATCATAGAGTGAAAATTATAAGAACCAGAGCTGGCTCCTCTCAATGCTGAATTCTTGCTTTGCTGTTTGATGTCGAATTTTGGATAACCTTCGGATTCAGTGCAGTGAAGTAAGTCTACAACAAGAACAGGCTTGACTTGGAAATAACTTACTGGCTTATAAGGAATCACCTACAATTTCCTAACTTTGGAGGTAAATGAGGCATGATGCTATTGCTTGTTGTATTTGTTATCTGGGTTTTTTCCTAGCGCAAATAGATGTTGAATAAGAATTTCTTTATTGTGGAAGCTTTGGTGTTATTAACATAATTGACTAGGACTTGGAATTCTATGAAAACAAATGCTCTTTCACCAGTTCTTGCTTTGAATGTTTGTATTCACTGAATGCTTACTTGAGAATTTAGGATCTTGTTCACTATTGTTCTTTAGGATAACTTTGAAGAAAATATTGTTATATGAAACCATGAAAAGTATTATCATGGTTAAATAGCCCAGCTTTTCTTTAATACTTTTGTGAATACTTATATTTTATGAATACATGAGCCTGTTTGAAATATTTCTTTCCATTTCATATTCTTAAGTAGAATTTTCTGTATTGAAAAGTATAAAACTAAAAAGACCAGCATAACATATCAAGGGAAAAGGATGTCTATATGAAGTGTGGGAAAAGGTTCAGTAGATATTTTCTCTAGACATTAAAGAGATGATATGTCAGACAGTTCCTGGAACACGGTTTGAGCTTTGATATATTGTGCTTGGTTGATTGACATACTGAAGAAATGGTTGCCCTTCACTGTCAAAAGTGAACATAGGATGTGGAAAGTAAATAAAGTCTGAAAGGGCAGCTTGTGCTGTAGCATTTAAAATTCGTTCTCCCTCAGTAACCACCTCCCCTCAGCTTGGTTTATAAAGGCCTAGAATGTGGTGAAAGGAATAATGGCGTTTGAGCAGGGAAAGAACGAAATGAAAGATAAGATTGGAAATGAAAGTGGGGCTCAGAGTCAGAAGCAGAAGTGTACTGTTGGAGAAAGTGGTATAATCTCAGATTTGAGAAATCTGTGGGACTACAAAAAACAAAAAAGATATGAAAAAAGTAGAACTGGAATCTGAGTCTTTGGATCCAAACTCTACACACCATTGGCTTCTCGGATGTCAGCTCTGTGTTCCCAGCTCATGGCAGGAGAGAGGGTCCTGAGGGATTGTGCTCATTACTTCCTAGCCTTGGGGGAGCTGGAACTCTGAGGATATAAAGCAGTGACTGTTTCCTGATACTGTATATCCCTAAACTCTTTTTTTTTTTTTTTCAATAATCTAGTTTATTACCTTTACTAGATTTATTTATTTATTTGTTTTAATTATTTTTTTTATTTTGGCATATTATGTCCCCTAAACTCTTTGATGACTGTTTTTTCAGTTGCCTGTGGGATGGGGGGGGGCATTTCTGTAGTGAGGATAGCTGTTCTATGATAACTAGGAATTAGTAATTACTGTTATAAACTATCAGTGAAGCTTAATTCCTTTGGGCAGAGCTTTTGGAAAACGAGATTCGAATCCCAGCCTCATAACTAATGAGATGTCTGATATGTTGGGTACAGACTCAGTGTGTTTCATTTTCTCCTTTTAATAAATAATCTCTGCTGATGTCCTGTGTTAACATTAAATCAGACCAAATATATACAACACTTTGAGAGGAATCATGCATGAGATTTGTATCTGAGATAATACAATTTATTTTATGTTTAGCACAGAAAGAGCCTCAGACAAGGCACCTGTGTATAAATTATGAAGCATATGCTATCAAGAAAGTAAATCTTCAGGCTTTGTGCCTGGTTTTGTGGGAGATGGGAGGGAGTGCAGGAAATGAGAAAGGGACCAAATAAAGTGAAATGGCCATGAAGAAGACCAAAGAGTACCTTCTTACGTGATTCTCTTGAACATCAACTAAGATTGCATTTCTGTTTCCTACATTGAAATAAAGTAGATGTTTAAGGGGGCCTTCCTTCCTTATAACATGTTAGTTGTGTCAGTGTCTTATTTACTTACAATCTCCTTGAGGACAAAAGCCATGTCTCATATTTTCTACTCCTATAAGATACATCACAGAGCATTTTACACACAGAGGGTCAATGAACATCCAGTGTGTGAATATTATCTGTTGATTTTGTCAGTTGTTATGTGGATATAAATCTCTGGTCACATGTTATTAATGATAGTGATGGTAGCAGATAATAAAAGAGGACTAGATAGGTGGCTCAGAGGGCCATAGTTTCCATATTCAAAGAAGTACTTTGAAAGGTAAAATTGTAAGAACTGCTAAAAATTCATCATTTATATCTGGTCATCATTCAAATTTTTGTGCATTTTTTAAAAATTATGGTTCACTATCATTTACAAAATATATGCTCCTCAACAACTGAGCCTACATTTCATCATCTTTAGGATGATGAATGCCAGCTCTCTTTAAAACTGTGCTTTGAAATACAGTTAGTGATGTAATTATAGGCGTAAAATTGTATCTCTCAGCTCAAAGAGAACTGCTGAAAGAAAAGCAGCGCCTTTGTGTGTCTAGAATGTCAGCGTCATTATTTTTACAGTATACTTTTGAGAAACACTAATTTGTGAAAGAAAGCATCTCAGAAGGCAAATTTGATGATTTAAATTCTCTTGCCCAAAGTGTTCTAGTGATAATAATTGGAAGAAAATGAAGGGCTGAATACAGCTTTGTGCAACTTCTTCACAGAGCCAATGAAGTGATTCTGAATTAAACTTTCAAAATCTGAAAGAAGAAAATGTTCTATGCTTTAGACAGAAAACCATAGGGTGATTGGGGAATTAGGTAAAGGCAAGCACCACAACAGCATTCTAGTGAAGTTTCAATGGATCTAGAGACTGTCAGACTAAGCAAAATCTCCTCCCACATGGATAAAAACACTTGTAGATGGCATTCCATTTTTCGAGGCACACTTAAATAGCATGTTAGTTTATTATTGTCTGGAGAGTGATGCTAGTGAAAAACTTGCCAATTTGGCCCTTTTAAAGAAATCAAAACCTAAGTTTGTCTTCAAGTCAATCATTTTTTGATAACTAAACCACTTTGTGGGCAAATCTTCAAACACGGAAACTGTCATTTGCACTATGGAGACATTTCAAGAAAAAAAATGCAGCTGTGGTTAAAATTAAGGAAGAATTGTGAACTTTAGGACACAGATTTCTTTATACTGTCTACATAACTTATTTGGGGGGCAGTATTGGGAGGGACACGAGGATTGGGGGTTTTATCCTCCTCTTGTTATTATTGGCTCTTGCCTCTCACCCCTTTCTGCCAGTAAAATAACACTGTCACATTATATTAATGATAGTGATGCCAAGCTTCCTTTGGGGAAAAATTGAGGTCGGACTATCTTACATGAATCAAGATAGAGATAAGGAGAAGGTTGGTAGCAGTGTAAACATCACCAGTAGGGGACAAGTCGGGGAGACCAGCTGGAATCTGAGAAACATGCCTTGGTAGAGGCCTTGCCCACGGAACTATTTCCAGTGGCAGGAGGTGAAGATGTCCACGCGGCTACCAACAGCTCAGGGGATGGACACTGGGGGGGGGGCATGTCTTGGTCTCATAGTGAGGGCTTCTGTGTGAGAGGATTTCCTCACTCTGAGCATGTTTTCCGGAAGGAAATCACCACCAATACATATGTAATACCTGGCAAAACAAAGGTACTGAGGAATTAATAGTTCAGTGAACAAGTGTGAAAGAGTAGAGACCTTTTTCACTGTGAGAGTTAAGTTCTCCTCTATTAAGTTAATTTCATATAGTCAATCCAGGTGTAGAATGTAATTTACATATTCTTATTGATTTTCTTCTGCTATATAATATAGTCCAGGAATTCAATATGGATAACCCTGCAAAGGGAAACTATTTTGAGTTTAAAATAACTGATTTAATAACAGGATTTTATAAATACTAATGATAGCAATAACTCTCATTTGAATGCCTACCAAGTCTTACATACTCTGCTAAGCCTGGTACATGTATTGTCTCTTTTTGTGATCACAAATAACCAATGAGGTCAGGATTAGCAACCCCCTGTATACAGGAAACAGAGACCCAGATTGTTAAATCATATGCTGAAAGCTGCACAGATAGTAAGGGACAGAGCAAGGGGTTACATTCACAGCTATCTGATTCCAAGTCACACATTCTTAGACCCTAAATTGTCTTATGAGCACAGTCAATGAATGTTTTAAAATATTTTGAGACACAGACCCATTTCAGAATATGAAATATAATTGAAACAGTAGCCTCAGCCAATGCCACAGAGATCTTCTAAGGCTGAGATGGTCCTACAAAGATGTTCCCACATTAAGTAACATATCCTACATCAGTCAATCATTGGATATGGCTCACTGGGGCATAGACTTGGGCAAGACAGCTTCCTTCTGCTGAGAGCATGTCCAGAGTTGGACACAGCTGAGAGCTGTCAGAGCCAATATCACAGAAATCTGGAAAGTGCCCTGATCATTTAAAAGAATCTGGGAGGTGCTCAAGTGCATACACTGCAATCCACCTCTGTGCCACTCAGTTCTACTGGCCTCATGTAGTATATTCTCTTCACAAACGAACAGCTACTCTAGGACTGTAATGTGTCTCCTGTCCTTGGAAAGCTTTAAGAGGAAGTTTAGAGGGACAAGCTACAATGTCAGCCCCAGCCCCTGTCCCATTCCCTACCCCACCCCCAGAGCTGTTCTCTAGGCTGCACCTGGTATTTATAATCTCCCTCATCTATTAACTCCATCTACTAGAGTCCCCTCACCCTGACCACCTCACCTTCTCGTCTTGGTTGCTGACCTGGTAGGATGACCCAGAACCTTTGTCCTGAGGAGGTATGAGCCTCTAGTTGCTGTGCCCTTCTCGGGATGTGGCTTCTGCACATGTCTACTTACCATCAAAATTGGTCAGGGGACTACTGAGAGCCCTCCTCCCTTTTCCCAACCAAATCATCTAGGTGCCCAGCACATTTTCCCTGCCCCTATTATGTAGCAATAGCTCAGTGTTCTCCTGATGATTAGAGTCATCTGCATGGCACACACAACATTAAATACAGCATCCCTGAGGGGAAAAACACAGCCACTTGTTCACGTTCCATAAAAATCCTGTTTCTGAGATTTAGGTGAAAAGACAACACAGAATTTACCTGTAGTCCCCAAGTCTTGGCTTCCTCCCCTGAGCCCAAACAACTCCTTTTCCTTGGGGACTTGGATCGGCCATGAGGTATTTATTTCTAGCCCTGCCCTATCACTTAGGTACTGGGCAAGTTTCTCCTCCTCACCCACACAGTGCTAGTCATCCATGCCAGTACTGCCACTGCTCCAGCCTAATCACACAGGGTCTCCCCACATCAATTTGACTTGTGATGTGTGGGTTTCTGGGTGGTCTACAGTTGTCCCTGGCTTAAAGATCACAGCATTAGAGAATATGGGGCCTGAAAAAATAAAATTCTCACCAGTATCTTCTATCATCTTCTCTACTCTCATAACCAAGGCTTACTGCTGGGTTAATGACACCTACACACAGGGAAAGAGCAGCAGCCCCTACCTGCATGACCTCTGCCTCCTACAAGAAGGAGCCAGAATGTCTATGGAGCATTTTGCTAGTAGGGATGACCTGTCTCCTTGGTTTCTTCTTGACTCTTTTTTTTTTTAACCTTAATTTCCAGATGGCTAATGATAGACACCCATAGCACATGCCATTTGCTAGAAAATACTCATATTTTCTGTAACCAAATTTGAAGAGGGAGGAGGAGATACTTTTCATTTCACCTGGTGATTCTCTGCATTTTCTCAAATGTGCACCATACAAATAGGAACATCCTAAGTTAAAGGTGGTTTGTATTTGGATGGTTACAGCTGTTCTCTCTATAATCAGATCTCTTAAGCTAAAGGTAAATTAATGGACACAGTCTCTCACTAAGGCTCCCCACTTTTTCTAGGTATCAGGCCAGAGCTGGAGTTTGGAGACCATTCCCTGGGACTCAACCTGCAGGGAAGCTGAGTTACAGGGGAGGCTGTTCCACCAGCAGCATCAACTTCATCTTGCCAGGTTTCAACTAGAGCCTCCAGTTCAATTCTGCCATTTGGTTTGGTTCCATAAAGACATCTGTCACCCCTCTGTCTTCTCTTCTTGAATAAAGCTTTGCTAACAAGGAGAATTTAGATCTCCCATGAGTTCTAAAGGTTCTCTAATAATGCCTTACTGTACAGTGCTCTTGTAATAACATGCTTCAACTGAGCCTGATTTTCCAAACTGTTCAATAACACCTTGTCATATGGCTTATTGCAAAAGACTCAAGTATTAACACATTTCCAGAGAACTTTTCTCCTTCCTGTTGGTACATGGTGGGCAAGAGGATTTACAAGTCCCAGCAACTCTCCTCAGTATCAAGTACACTTTGAGATGCTGTCAAGGATTTCATCACAGAAGTGAAGCCCTGGCAGAACTGAGGTCATGTGCACCTCCTAATGCCAGGCCCGGTAAACTCTCTGTTAATCTCCACATCCCTGCCCCTGAAACCTGTCGCTACTGCAACACAGCATGCTCTCTTCAAACTAAAAAATCCTTCTGTCTGCTCCCTGAACTGGACTGCTTGAAAATGTATCTAGCTAATGATCATCAGGTTGGCAGCTTCTACTGGGGTACCAATGCTTGCCTGATAACCAATTCCGCAGATGTCCAGCATCTGAGGGACTGTCTCTCAATAAATGGAGCTTGGTCAGGACCTTTGATCAGGCAAAGTGCACTTCCCTTTCCAAAAAGAATGTTGTATTAAGGTAAACTTCCTAAAAAAATCCTCACCTGCAGTGTGGAATGTCTTGGAATCATGTAATAGTATGATACCCTGCTTTTTGCTTAAAATATTTGATCTTGGACAGTACACCCCTATGCAAAAATGGCACAGTTGATTTCAGAGTAGCTCTCTACTTTGAGCTCCCTGTGAGGCTGCTATAGGACTATTCCTTTAAGACTCTCAGAAGAGCTATTGTTTAAAATTGGGGGTCTCTGAAAATCCACAGGTAATAAACTTCCTATACTTTCCACCACTACATATCCAAGACCGCCTATGTTCTGGCCTCCAATAACATTTCACTCACTCTCCTTGAAGCCTTCATTGACAGCCTCTCTGAAGCTCACTGGTCCCAGAAACACCTTACCTCATAATAAATCCACCCAAAACCTACTTGTGTAAAACAACATTCATTTTGTTTTGCTCATGGTTTTGTTTAACAAATTTGGGTAAAAGCTCAGCTGTGCAGATCCTACCTACAGCCTCTCTTGCAGTTGTAGTCAAAGGTTGGCCAGGACTATAGTCATCTGAAGGCTTAACTGGGCTGGATGTCCAAGGCTCATTCTTGCAGCTGTCAGTTGACATTAGCTGTCAGCTGGGAATTCAGCCTGGCTGTCAACCAGAGAGCCTACAAGGAGGCTCTTAACTTCCTCACATCATGGCAGCTCTAGCACTGGTACTCCTTACATGGCAACTCAGAATCCCATGTGTGAGGGTTCATATGGACAAGGTAGAAGTTGTATCACCTCCTATGGCCTACCTTTGGAAATCATATGGCATCATTTGTCCTGTATTTTTATTAGTCAACATAGTCACAAACTTACCCAGATTCAAAGTGAGGGAATGTATACTTACTTACTCCTCAATGCAAGAAATGTCTAAGAATTTTACAGCCATTTTAAAACACCCACCACAAGGGGCCTTGCTGTCATGCTTTCTTATACATTACTAGCCCTTATGATAGTGCCAGACACATAGGGATGTTCTGTAGGCATCCATTGAAATAATGCATTTGAGTAAGGAAAGAAAAGGAATTCCGTGGGTGATGCTAAAATTAGTGAGACACCATGTAAAGTCTCTACCCCTCGACCTTCAAGAAGAGAAGAGCTACTAGTATTGACTACCTTGGGTGATGTAACCACTTGCCTGCTTAAAGGCAAAGGACTGACTCTAGTGTTCTCTTGGTCCTTTCTATTCTTCGAGTTTTCTAGGCCCAAGGGAGTATCCCACATTGCCAGATCTTTTATTGGAATTTTTGAAAAACAGGTTCCTATACTCCAAGAATATTGGAGTTATAATAACCGGGTAGCAGCCTCAAATAACACATGGCAAGCAAGTGATGTGGAAGAACAATTGATGTTGTTCTTCAGGTACACTGTTCCAGGGAGCAACTGTGACCACAGACATACAGCTGGATGTCTTTCTCCATTCCACATTAGTTTGAGTATAGTAAAGGCTTTTAATTTTCTTACTCTGCTGGATACAGAGAAATTTATCATGTGGAAGAGAGCAGCAGCTATAGCAATTATCTGCCAAGACCAAGTACCTACACTCTAAGCTAGAATGAGTTTTGGTAAATGCACTTTTTATACATCATACAAAGTTACAAACAGGACAAAAGCCTTAAAAACCTTTGTTATCGTCCCTTAACACCCCCACCTAACAAGTTACCATGTTTATAAATGGAAATATCTACTGAGAAATGTCAGGCATCTTGTTTGAATCCTCTGAAACAAAACAATTTTTGTGATGCATGTATAGTGATGCCAAGAAGTCCATCTGCCAGCCAGAATTTCATCCTTTAAATACCTTGTTATGGCAGCACAAAAGAACACAATGAGATTTGTTTAGGGTGTCAGTTTTCCATCTTTGGGCTAAAAGGATTAGGCCTAAATTGCACATCATTACATAAGACTGTGCATGAAAATAATTGCTTCTTTAGTCCTTAGAAGTACTTGATGGTACTTTGGCTATAAATAGCCAAAAAATATTAATTAAACTAAAGAAATTCATTCATAGAGTCCTAAGCAGTACATTTATGAGGAATTCCAATTTCAGTTGTTATTTATTTAACAAACAAAAGTAGTGGAAATTCTCAAGTGCAATTGTTTTAGGACATGCAGGGGGTTGAGGAGAAGCCATACAGTATGATTGTTAAAAATATGGATTGTAGAGTTAGATCTAAATAGAGAGGTTTTAGCCTCTCTGGTAAATAACTGTGACCTGAGGAAATTTACTTAACCTCTCCATGGCTCATTCTCCTCATTTGTGAAATGGGATAAAAGTACTGACCTTCCTGGGTCGTTTTTAGGATTAAATGAGATCAAGATGTAATTCACCTTTCAGTGCTTGGTACAGAGTAAATGCATAGTTAACAAGTCAGATAAGAGTGAGCACACACTTTTCATAGGTTGTGTGTGTGTGTGTGTGTGTTAAAGAGATAAAGAGAGAGAGGAAGGGAGGGAGAGGTGTGTGTGAGAGAATGAGAATATTTTGGGAAGAGCACATAGAGAATATTGTTAGAGACAGTATGGATGTGATGGTAGTTGTTAACCTATTGATGATGAGATAGTGAATTTTGAAGATGTTGGAATGGAACAGGAATGGAATATCAGGACATAGATGAAGATATATGTCCTTTATCTCCTATATATAGTATAAAGCAGAAAGTCAGAAGTGTTTCTCCTGTCCTCTCCCCCTTCTATTCCTACTTCAATCCGGCTTTTGCTCACCTTCCCTCCCACCTCCCACCCTGGCCCATGAACCCAGTGTCAGAGGTCTGTCCTTTGAACACGGCTCAGCCAGGCCCAGCTATCTACTAGGTGAAACAGCAGGAAAGCCACCAGCCCATTACTTGTCCTACAATCAACTTAGAGGTATTTTCATTTTACTATGGTAGGAAAATTCAGTATAATATACAAATAAAAGGGAACTTTGCTGAGAAAGAAGAGTTGAAGAAGGAGTAGAGAAAAGATTGAAGTGGGCAAGGCCCTTCTTTCCCTTTGAAATGAACTAGTCAGGTCATCTTTGTCTCTAATTCTTATACTAATAGGTTAGGCCATTTGGAAGAGAGACATCCTGCAATATGATGCAGTAATCTTGCCTTATTAGCTGGAATAATTATTTTCATTGCCTAAGGCTTATTTCTATAATGCTTTTTTTTCAAAAACTAATAATCAAGTCTAGATATGTATATAAAGAAATAGAGTACACATGAGAGATTTCTAGTTTTTTTTTAATGCTTTCACAAAAAAGTAGATTTTTATTTCACCTTAGCACCATTTTTTTTAAGAACAATTCTTCTAACACCCTTCACACAACCTTTTAAAATATTACTTATGAATCCATGCACCTTGATAAAATGTTTCCTGTTTTTCATTCCCCAAGGCTAACATGACATAATTATTAGCTTTCAATAGGGTTAAACAATAACTACCCATGCTTACCTTTGTGAAAGAAAGGAAAACAAATATACCTTGAAGCACTGTAACAGTTGAAAAAGTTCCCATACTTTAGCTCTTCTTTTTCTTTTTCTAAGAAGAGTACAGGGGAATTAAAAAAAATCTTTTAAATATTTTCTTCACCTCTAATGCTGAACAAGTCCTTTCCATCCCTAAATTTTAATATTTCATGATTTTTAGTGGGGTCTATCTTTAATCCAGTGGAGTAGCAGTTACAATGTGCCAGGTAATACTGTAGGTGCAGGAGATATACCAGTAAACAAGAGAGATCAAAATCCCTGCCACCTGGAGCTCACAGTCTAAGGGGGATACAGAAAATGAAAAATATAAGTATAGAATGGGGCGATGCATGATGAAGAGAAAAATAAAGTAGGAAGGGAATAGGGAATGTCACTGGGGTGTGGCATGGGTTGCGGTTTTAGTGAGGGTGGTCAGGGAAGGGATTTTGAGAAGAGGAAAGTTAAGGGAAGATGTGAGGGAAGTGGAGGAGTTGCTGTGTTTTAAGCAACAGTTAGCAGGCTAAGTGCAGTCAGCTGGGGGAGAGTGAGAAATCAGAGGTGAAGGGAGGCGGGCCTGGCAATCTACCATGAAGACTTTGGCTTCTATGCCATACATTAGCCGGCAACACAGTTACGAAATGGAAGGCCATTGCAGGTCTGCCTACATCTCAAGATTTATTGTCCACCCTTCATTCTATTCTCTGGCCTAGAGAAAGCTGAGTGTATTTACCTATTTGTCCTCCCAACCAATTGCATTGCTTCCTTTTGGCCACTTTCCTCCTTTCTCAGTTATCCAAATATTCCCTCTGCTAGAGAAGCAGACACCCAGCTACCTGTGTTTCCCTGGATCAGCAGTTCTCAACAGTGGCCTTAAAACTCACTTGTGTCAGTGCCAGGAACCTGTTAAAGTGCAGATTCCTTGGCCCCTCTCAAGGCATATTCAATAAGAGTCTTTGCAATTGGGACTTGAGGACCTACATATTTTAAAAGTTTCCCAGCTCACTTCTTTCTTGTGAAGTATGAAAATTAGAATCCTAGATTATAGAAATAGCATCCTTCTGATGGGTATCCAAGAAGTTTTTAAACCCAGTGTTCTTCTTATCTCCAAGAAGGAAAACTTGGAAATATTTGGTTTGACTTTGCTCTATTTCGAGTGACTATAATCTGCTAAACTTTTATTGCTATTTTATTCAATGCTTATAAAATATTTTGTGAAGCATTTCATCATTAAATACTATCCATAAAAATCACTTTGAAAGGTTCTCATAAATTTGTGAAATATGAGACTTGATGCTTCATTTGCAAATTTTAAATTATAGTAGGATTATCTATGCTTCCATATATTTTTATATGACAGCACTGATTTTATTTATATTTGTATACTAATGTTTCCATGATAAATTATTTTTCAACAATTTTACTTGTATTACAAATAAAGGTACCCAAAAGTTGCTAATAAATACATTTATCATGCTATGCTTTTATGCTGTTCAAGTTGAATTTTGAGGGCTTTCTCAGAGTTATAGAAGGAAAATGACTGTGTGGCATAGATTGTTATAGAACTTGTAATGAGGAATTCACCTTTCCTGAGAACATATGCAGCATTGCTTTCATATTACACCCAATCTTCTAGAAGAGAGACAATCGACTGATGTTTTAAAGAGTATTTGTTACAATTTCCAGAGTTTAGCACTTTCAAATAAATATTATCCTCTCAATTTTTTGTAGATTTCATAGGCTTATTTCTCCTGCACCAGAATTTGCTATTTGAAGATAATGGAGCAAATCAAGACTGTCAGAAATAAAGAAGAAGGGAGACACTGTCATGTGCCAAGCAGATAATAAATATTTAGCTGAGTGGCTGAATCTAGTCCCTCTAAATAACATTGGTTCATTTGGTCTTTTACTAATAATTTTGAATTTTTTAGAGCAGAGAGAGGGTTTAGTATTTTGACTGAGAGAGCTATATAATGTATTGGGCTGAGACCTAAGGTTAAACCTGCCTTTTGAGCTGGAGAGGATTAGATGATGGAGTCTTTATGTCCCACTTTGGCTGGACTGTGTTTATAGTGAATACACAAAAGCATGCATTTCCTGTCAAATATTAGGATTTGCAGCTGCTGGTTAAAAATACATCCAAAGGGGCGCCAAAAGCTAAAACAAATGGTCCATACATTTTAAGAATATAAGGAAAAAGACTGGTGGATCTTTTAATAATTGCATTGCATTGCATAAAATGTCTTATAAAGACTTGCAGAATTTCTGCTTATCTATGGCTTTGGTTAAATTGTTTAAGTGAATGTGTATAACATGAATGTATTTTTCAAAAAGTTAAATGTTTCACTTTTCAAAATAATTTTATAGTGTTTTTATCAGTAAACAGGCTTATAAAAGCTCTAGATATTAGAAGTATTAGATGACAAATAATCCATAAAAAAGGGAGAAAAATTATTTTATATTATATACCTCAAAAGCCTTTATTTATATTACTTTAGATTTTTACATAGGGATTATATAGGATTTTAGAGATCCTAAATTTGAAAAGAACCTTGAAATGTATCAAGTTTGGGAGTACTAATAACAACAATGATGTTTACAGCTACATTTTGAGCACTTATCATCTGCTGGGCATTTTTTAAAGAAGCTTTACATATGTCACCTTAGTCAATCCTTACAACAACCCTATGATGTAAATATTATTAACTTCATTTGACAGATATGGGAACTGAGACACAAAATGTTTAACAAATCTGCCTGAGGTAATAGAGCCAGCAAGTAGAAGAGTCAGTAATAAGACTAAAGAAACACTTGTAAAAATATCCCAGCCAGTTCTGTCCAGGGAAAGTGTACATAGCTGTCGAGAGTGTGATTTGAAGGTGCCAGCAGGTCTACCCAAACATACCACCTTCAGCAGTTGACAACACTGCCTCAAATTCCCACCAATAAAGAAAGTGCTAAGATGTTGTGCTAAGATCTTTTTGTGCTAAGATGTTGCCTCCAAAAGGATATATCTTAAGAATATTACCAGGAAGAATTGCTCATTAATGACAGCAAAATGAGATGGCTACATCTTGGGGTAATTTGGATGATAAAAGGAGAAAAAAGAAAACAAAAGTGCAGTTGGAAATAAAGCACCATAGTATACACTTTTGTTCAATCCTGGCAAAGTGGAAGAGTAATGAAGACAGAAATGCATCCAATTTAGCTTGGGTTGGATATGGAAATTATTCATCTTAAGTTGTCTTCTCATTTGGGAGACATAACCATACTGGATATTAACAGTTAAAACTTTACCATTTGCAATGGTTAAGCTAGATTGATAGCAAAAATTATGTATGTGTAACATATTTGCTTCAGACTTTCCTTTTGAGCAGAGATTCTTAAACAGGAGTTCACATGTGGAATTCTATTGATACATAAAATTTCAAATATGTATGTGAGAATACACAGCAACCTAAGATTGTCCACATTCATTAAATTCTCCTAAGTGTACATAAATCCCTGCAAACTGTCAAGTTAGCATAAAAACAACCTAGCACAGTTGTGCTTCTTATATATTACCTAAAATTAATGCCTGCTGGAGGTGGTCTTTAACAGCTAAGAGATTATGACATACAACTGTTTTGAATTTTGTATACTAATGAGTATCTGGTGCTACATTTAAGCTGCTATTTTAGAAAGCAAAATATAATTTTGAAAATGCTTAAGATGAGGATAACATTACATACCATTGATTTGCTAGAACTATCTTTTTTTGCCTTTCACTGTATTTCTGCCTTTCACTGTGTTTCTGGGTTTTAAGTAAAGAATATGCAACAGGGAAGTGAGACAGGGTAGTCAGTAGATGTTCTTAGGAAGGAGGCAATTGGAATAGGCAGCCCATTAATTAAAAATGCTTTCCAAAATGAACAAACTGATCTGACTTTCTTGGTGAGTTATTACCAGGTTCTTTTCAGTTCTTAAAACATTTTCTTACTCTTGTGTTTAACAACAAATGTGGGCCAATTGCTGTGAGTTAATTGAAAAGGATTGTTTTCCAGTTGCCAAGAAACAGCTCTTTTCTTACATTATGCAGGCCATTATGTACACAGATCAAGCTTCCTGATTTTTCTTTTAAGGTTTAAGACTATAGGCTGCTGTGATTTAGTTGTCCCTTGAGGAGAGGAGCGCAAATCAAGAAGGCTTTCAGGGGTGTTGTTTTATTTCAACCTACCAGGTAAGATTTGGATTTCGAAATGCTGCCTTCTTCCTGTGCTTAACTGTTCCTAAATCACTTACAGGCTTTTATGTTTAATGAATGAGTAGATCTAAAATAATGATTTTTACTTGAGATAGTTTGATGTAAAATCATGCTAAGTTGATTTTCTTCCAGCTGATTCTGAGAAAAGATGGAAAAAAGAGGTAGAGATCATAATAGACGTCTGTGAGACTCGCTCTAGAGTTCGCTTACTTGGTTTCAGAGTAGTAAGTACATGTAAACCAGGGGGTTGTGAGTGTGTTTAAGGTTGAAATATTGGTATTATTGCTATGGAAGCAAATATCATTTCTATTGAAGGAGAGATTTCAAATTTTGTTTGATTGGTTCCAACTGCAAAATGGGCTTTATATTTTAACTTCTAAAAAGATTAGTTGATCTTATACCTAAGTATAAGTTGTTTGTTTCTGTTAAGAAAAACACACCTATATATATCTTCACTATCTTTTTTCCTCTTTTCTCTTACCTATTTTCTTAATGATTTTTTTCTTAGCAATGAAGATAAAATCAGGGTTCTTGCACTTAATGGAGTGCACTATAGGTACAATACAAACAAAAGAAAGCCATCCTTCATCCTCAGGAAGAAAAATAGCATTTCTTGATTCAAAGTTAGTAGCTCCCAGGCTCTCAAACGAGTGTTCATTATAAGTACTAACATGGGGCAAGGTTTGAAAAGAACTGTGTTAGTTAAGTTTGTTGGGTCAAATCATTTTCCCATTCCTAAAGAGTTCATGCTTTCAAAGGCTTGCATTGAACTCTGCAATATTGTGAATGTACATGTAGCATCATAAACTTTATAGACTATAGGTTGAAAACAGGTGTTGCCAACTTTGTAGATGAACCTAGTTGAATGCTGTTACTGATCCTTTCTTTCAAAGACTTTACCTCCTGTCTTGCAAGCATCTGGGTTTCCTTAGAAACATATTTTCTTTAAAAGGAAGATCACCAAGATGGATACAAGTCAGGTCAAATATTTATTGTCTCATTAAGTAAGTTTCCATTTGTTCAGGATTTGAAGCCATCTGAGTATAAATATGACCTGTGTAATGTGAACCCTAGTTAATGCTGGAAAGAAATTATTGCAGCATACCTTTACCTGCTATGATTTGAGTTTTCCACAAGGTAACCAACACTGGTAAGGAAACTATTACATGAAATAACGTCAATGAAGTGATAGTTGAATATGAACATGCAATCCATATATTAATTTATTTTTTCCCCTATCCCAACTGAACTCCAAACATTCATTTATTTTTAAATCGTCAAACTAGAGTATCCTTTCTTGAATTCCTATACATTTTTAAAAATTCCTATATATTTTTAAATCAACTAAAGAATAGCAGTACCATCAGCTATCACAAATTGATTACACTACATTTTTTATTTATGTAGTAGTAAAATTGAAGAATCTCATTTAAATAAACATATGATTTGTGGTTATGTATGTTTGATGAGACTTAGCACCATTTTTAGTTTTGTTGGAACTGTGCATTTCTTTCCAGGTAAGATGTAATTACACAGTTCTGTTCTAGTTTACATTCTTTTCTTCACCTTGTCAAAAGTGCTCTTTGCCCTGAAAATATACCCTTTATATTATTGGTACTATGGTGCTTAAAATATTTATACTGGTAAAATTTTTGCTGAGTTCTTTTTTGCAATTGCTAGAGCAAGGTGACATGTGAATATGAGATGGGTAGAGTGAAGCAAAAGTCAGCCTAAGACAGTATCTTATAGGTAGATTTCTTCCCATATCTAGCTCACTGTTTCTTCTTTGTTAGTACAGAAGAGTTATTGTGACATTAATAAAATAACTGTGTGGGGAATATTTAATTGTACAACAAAAAGAAATCTTGATTTCATTTCTGAACGTTTTGTTGTTGTTGTTAAATATTAACTGATATTGATTTGCTTCTCTGTGGATTAAGAATTTTGCAAAAAAAAGAATGAAGTTCATCCAGGTTGGGATGGAAATTAGTCTATAAAATTTTTGTTCAACCTTAATTAGGGAGAGACTGAATTGCACTGATAGTGTAGACCACAGTGACTGTATACCATAAAATGATAAGAGTACTTATTGATTATAGAATCTAATAGCTTTGAAACTTTATTTTGAGGAGCCTTAGAGATTCCCCAAAGCATTATATTATAACAAAGATGGGTGTGAGGGAGAGGAGAGAATGGTTAGCTGTTGGTGTGAAGGAAAGAAACCATATTTTCAGCTAGCCTGTGCTTACAGACAGCCTAAGTCTTTGACAAATCCTGCATGGAAATCAAAGATATACTGGACTTACTCTATAGCATTACTCTAATCTACCATTCAAGAAATCCAGTCAAGTATAAGGTTACTGTATATATATATATACATATATATATATATATATATATATATATATATGAGCTCAAGATGGTTTTTGATAGTCAATTCTTCTATTGCAGGTATACAGCATTTCTTTCTTCTATAATTTCAGGGATCCTTACTAAGTAGTTCATTAATTTTTTTAAACTCACCTATACTTTTCATGTTTTAAAAATTGAGATATTTATCTTATGGTACACCTTTTAAACATCATTTCAAAGATTTCTAAAACTATCATTGTGCCTTCGATTGCTAATTCCCCACATTGATATGAAATTTACCTAACTTTAGAAATTCAGAATAATATGTATAGTAACAAAGTACTTTCTTAATCTGTGCTTTCCTAAAAATACTCTCTTTATAATATTAGACTATTTGCCTAAATGTAGGAGATAAATATATACAAAATATTTTAGTAATTTTGATTGTTTTGTTGTTTATACGTAATCAGTACTACCTTCAGTCTTACTCTGATAAGCCGTGAGGAAATTTCTTTTTTTCCTTAAAATTTCTGTTTAACTGGACTTTTAACTCCTCAGTTGCAATGATACAATTTCTGAACTACTCTTCTGTGTTCTCTTTTCCATGTTTGCTATACGCATTTCTAAAACCTGAGAGTACCCTCTCTCTCTTCTCTTCCTTTTGAGCAGTTCTCAGTTTGGCAAGGTCTGAAGATATTCTTTTTAGTTGTCACAACAGAGAGGGCGGGTACTCCTGGCATCTCGTGGGTAAAGGCCAGGGAGGCTACTAACCACCGTGTAATGCACAGGACACTCCCCACAACAAAAAAGCGTTTGATTCCAAATGTAAATAACAAATCCTGCTTTACAGGTCTCACATGCCTTATGGTAGCCAAATGCACAAATATAGGTCAGAATTTTTATTTTCAGAACATCTTGAAATTTTGCCTGATTTTATTCCTTTTATTTATAATATTGACCTCAGAATCACACCTACTTTTTCACTGAAGTTGCTGGAATCTGCCGTTTAAAGTCTAGGAATCATGATTGGACTGGGTTATCTAGTTTTCCCTTCCTTGATTATTACCAGTACCAAAACGACAATGGTCACATTATCTTTAAACTGGTGTCATGTCCATATTACTAAGTAGTGCTTTGTTTGGATGACTTGTGGATTAGTTCCCACATTGCTTCTACTTGTGGATAAAAAGAAGGATTCATTAAGGCAAGACAATAATCATCTGTTTAATCGCTGTACTCCTGGATTTCTATGTCCAAAGTCATTCTTTAATAATCATTTGTTCATTCTGTAGATACTTATTGTGCATCTATCATGTTCCAGGAACTGTCTTATGTTGGAAATTCAGCAATGTGTAAGATAAAAACTCTACTTTATAGTGATTATTTTCCAGTGGAAATCAGAAAATCCAAAATTCCCTTTCCTTCAACCATTTTTGATCCTGGTCTATTATGTGTTAGAAATAAAACCATCAACAACAAAAACTAGTGCACTATAAAAGTTGCAAAGTTTTGTTCATATTTTTTTTTCTATCACCTAAACCTTCTGTTTCTTGGGAACTACCAGAACCCTTTCATTATTTTTGAACTTCACTTTCTGCACATGTCACTATTTTTGGTTAGAACTTACTTGGTGTTCATTCTAGAGAAGACTGACTGTGAAGTTAATTTTAAATGAAGGGAAACGGAATTATTTGATGAGTTGAAATAGTAAGAATAGTCAATCTAGCATTTAGGAAAAAAAGTCATAAAAGTAAAGATGGAAAATTGAGACAGGAAAGAAGCCAGTCATGCCTGAATTTTATTTTATTTGCTATGCCAAAAAAAAGAAAGAAAAAAATGAAACAAGGTGGAAAGAAAAGAGAAGAAAAAAAGCAATAATGTATCTTTCCAGTACAATCATAACTTAGAGTAATTCTTTTTCTCTGGTGGATATCTCTGCTGAATTCTTATTCTTATTCTTACTTATAAGAATTCCTTACTTATTTTATAGTTTATTTCTTAATAGTCATGGATGAAGTTACTGTTTTCTTTTCTTTTTTCTTTTTTTGACAGGGAATGGGAAGCATAAGTGAAGCAAAGTAGTATGATTACAATTTTAATATTCTGATCTTGGTATTTCTTTTGATTTTCTTTTGTAGTTTCTTTCCTTCCCTAATGTTTCTTATCTTAATACATGCAGAAATATATATATTCTCCTGTTAAATGTTCTACTGATGTGTTAAAATGTTAAAAAAAGAATATATGATGCTCTTAAATTCTCACACTTTGTAAAGCTATCAATTTTAAGTAATCATTTAACTTACTAAGATTGCATTTTCCAGAAGCAGATTCATCTTCTCTTCAAATTAGAAATAAATTAGATCTTGCCCAATTAGGGATTAATTGGTATAAAAAATTCCAAAGAAACAATACAAATATGGCTACAGAAAGTTTTTAAAAATTCTGTGAGTATATTTTGGGAGCTTATTGAAAGTAGGAGAAATTCTAATACTATGGTTTACAACAGACTTTCTAGTGACAATTTTGAAAAAGAAAATTTAATTTTATCTTAAAAGTGTTAGTAGTAACTGACAGATTGCAACGAAATTGCCTTTGTTATGCAAGCAAAACAAAGAGGAGTCACTTCTTTTTTAAAGTCCAGATTTTGCCATCTATTAGCACTCTGAATGTGGGCAATTTATTTAGTTTCCATGAACCAAGATTTTCTCTACCATAAAAATATTTATCTCATAGTGTCATTATGAAAACTAAATACAACAATATAGCTTAGTACTTGCTACAAAGAAATTATGGAGTAGTATGCTGTTCCCCATTCTTTGTAACTTTAGGCCAAGATTATTATAATTCATTCATAGAAAACATTCTAAAGGAACTTTAAATATCGTCTATTGGACCACACATTTAATGCTTGAATAATTTATATAATGTTCCTTTAATCACTAGCCTATGGTTTAATAACTCTAATAAAACAAAAAGCGTTACCTCCTAAGGCAACAGACATTTGTAAAAATTATATTGAAACATGAAATTGCCAGTTTCATAGGTCAATTTGAAAAATTTCATGAGTCAATATTGACTCATTTCACATGAGTCAACCTAATACATATAATATAAAAAGTAAATCCTATTTCCCCAAATCTCCATGATAAAAGTCTGATATAATTTGATAAAACTAGACTGTAGATATACTCTATTAGCTGTTAAGGAACATTATTTAAATGACACCACTAGAGAGATATATAGTCATTGAGAGCCCAGAGCAGGGGTTAACAAACTACAGTTTATGGGCCAAATCCAGCCCACCACCTGTTTTTGTACAGCCTACAGAGTAAGAATTGTTTCTACATTTTTAATCAGTTGGGAAAAAAACCAAAAGGAGAACAATACTTTGTGATGCATGGACAGTATATGAAATTTAAATTTCTGTCCATAAATAAAGTTTTATTGGAACACAGCCACGCTCCTTCATTTACATATTATCTAAGTCTGTTTTTGTGCTACAGAGACAGAGTGGAGTAGTTGAACTAGAAAGTTGACGGCTCATAAAGTCTAAAATGTCTATTACCTGACCCCTGTCCTGGAGTCACACTGCCTACATTCAAATGCCAATGCTGACACTTCTTGGCTGTGTGATTTAGTCAAGTTGCTCAACTTTTCTGAGCCTTAGTTTCCATATTTTAAAATGGTCATAATAATAACACTTATCTCAAGGATAATTATAAGTGCCTAGTACATCACAAGTATTCTATAAATGTTACTGTAATTATTAATATTTTTGTGGGGCACCATTGTAAATGATTTGAAAAAAAAAAAACCCTTTAGAAGCTGAAGAGCTCAGATGAGCTAGATCGTTGCATCACCATGTTATGATATGAAGTCCAAACAATAGTCATTAGCATCCTGTGGACTTAATAGTAAAATGTAACCACTTGCTCATATAAATGGTTTTAATATTTACATCTCACTCATACCAAATGGATCATTTCAAGTTAAAAATATTTAAGCTGCTAAATTTGCAAATGCTAAGCTACAAAGTAGGGGCTGTTTTCTCCCTGGGACAATGAACATCTGCTAAAACAATTTGTCCAACAGAGCATTTGCCTCTGCTGGCCTTTTCCTTTTTCTTTCTTTCTTTTTCTTTTTTAGAAATGGAAAAAGGATCATTGTTTAACTTCAACTCTTCTACTCTTCAAAACCAAGAAACAGTTTCTCTTGGGACTAGATGTTTCTAGGATTTGGGGAAAAAAAGGAGAGGGGCCTCAGTTTTTTATTTATTTTTTCCTATTTTCAAGTAAGGGTAAGGGGAGTTTTATTAGAGTGCCATATTCTTTCTTTCCTTCTTATTTGAATATTGTTTGAAAGACCGCAGGCCTTTCTAGATGATTTTCAGACTTCTGTATTGAGCTCCACAGCTTTTTCTATATCTCAGAGAGACTGGGGGTGGGGGGTAGTGGTTATCAAACAGAAGAAAAAGAGGCAGGTTTTAAATTAGAAAGGCTTTTGAGAACTGGCTCAGATCTATTATGTTCTGTTTGCAAAGTTAGAGAGGTCTAGAGGGAAGATGATCCAAAAATCTTGAAAACAAAATCCTCCCAAAGCTAAAATCCAATAGCATCCCAAAGATAATGGGTGGTTAAGTCAAACTGTTGATAAACTTCAAGTCCACGACTTATCAGTTAAGTTACCTCTCCAGCTTTTCTACATTGGTTTCCCCAGGGAAAGTTGAAGAGAGGACACTTCAAGTACTCGGCTTCATAATGTGTATTTAAGAAGTCGGTGAATAATAACTACTAGAGTTCTCTGGGTAAACCAGTTTGAATTAAAGATGCTTCTTCTTTTGTTTCCCTGCTTTAAAGTAGAGCTTCTGGTCCTTGGGGGTTACATGAAGAGCAGTGAGTCATATCTGAAATGAGGAAGGGAAATTTGTCAAATTTCATGTTGATTTATAAGAATAAGCATAAAGGGTTGTTCACAGTATTTCGGGGGTGGGGTGGGGCCTGAGAATCAAATGTTTCGCATTGATTAGTTTCTATTCTCAATAAACGAATGAAGACCCTTGCTGTATTCAAATAGAATGGATTCTGCCATATATAAATTATTACCGATTTTTTGTTTTCTACTTATTTTTACTTAATATAATGATCAAGTATGTAAATAAAAAGAAAATGTCCAGCTAGCAAGTCAAAAATATTTTGTCACCTGCTCTGTATTTTGCGAGTCAGTTAAAATCTTTAGCATTCTTTGGTACGGAGGCTTAAGATGCGTGTGAGGCAGAGGGAAATTTTCCTCTGAGTGAACTGTTAGAATCTTTTGGATGATAGTCAAACACTTCTGTAATTTCCTTCACCATTTTTAGTTCCCTTTGCCAACACTTATTTCAAGTATGTCTCAGGAATGTCAGTAAGATGCCAGATATTATTCTGAATGCTGTGTTTTAATATAATATCAAGCTAAATTTGTTCCTAGAGAATGCAGAAATAAAGATAGAGTGGTTTTTTTTTTTCTTATCTTTTAGCAAAATGGAAAACTTTAATTAAGGACCAAATGGAGCTTTTGGTCAGTCTCCTACCTGTGAAAGTAGATTAGAAAAGAATTTTTATCCTCTGGCTACTGGCAGTAACAGATTCATGTGTGGTGGGGAAAAGAATTGAGTAGAAGGGAAACCAGAGTTAGACTTATCATTTAACAAATGACCAAATATTTGGTCCAAAGTCAATGGAGTTGTTTTGTCCTGATATTGGCATTCGAGTCCTGCTCATGTAAACCTTTTAGGTAATAATTTTGGTAATATTTAATACTTTAGGATCAACTTTCTATGGCTATTTCTTAAGTTGAATAAATCTGTGACTCAAAATTCTACTATTGTCACCGTCTCTAATTCAGTTAAGCAAGCATGTGAAGTTTGTTGTGTTGGCACCAACAAGCATAGGGAAAGAAAGAGCAGAGAGAGACCTTATGAAATCATCTTCTAATCCATACTAAAATCACTTAAAATTGATGGTTCCTAAGTCAAAGGTTTCCAAAGGATTCATTACACCTGCCATTTCAGTATGACTAGGCCTGTAACAATAAAAGGGCTTGCTTGCCTTTCTGATCAAGAATCATTGCAATATCAAACAAAAGATGAATTCTTTCCTAAGAAGCTTATGACTAATTCAGGTCTCTACAAGCATTCCAGGAACAAGATTCTTTTTGGTTACCAAGATCATAATAAGTGTGATTTTGGCCCAGAGGCTTAAAAAGCAAAGCACATATGCTGTGTCTCACTTGTTCTGTGGGCCATTTCTCTTTTTACTCTTATGCTCTAGATGCTTTATCTATCCTTGTTATATTGAAAAGCAAGTCCAAGTATTTTTAGCTGCCTTACTTGAATTAATCTAATATATTTAAACTAACAACAAAAATATATTTAGCAGAGAAAATCACCCTGCTTTTTATTTTCTAGCTCTTGTCCCACTATTTTTGGTTTTGTGACCTTGGGCAAGTCATTTAAATTCTCTGGATCTTAGTTTATTCTTCTGTATAAAATGAGAGAATCAATCTAGTTGACTAAAAGGGTTTCTTTTAGTTCCAACAGTCTTATACCCTGATCTATCATGAAGCAAAATTGAAACAATTCTGTGACCTTTATCAAGAAGAAAGGACAGTGGGAGGGAAATATGCTAGGAATGTTTTCTCATTTCTCCCACTCCCACAACTGCTGCGAATGGCTCAAGTTGGTGACCCGAAATGTTATTAATTATGTTAATTACTAGGGTGAAGTTTCATGCAAAGCTTATGTATTTGAAACTGAAGAGGAGAGATATTTTAAGCTGTAATCTTTTATTTTTCTCATTTTTGACCAGTTTCAAGGCTTGAAACCTATTGTTTTTGAATGGAATGCTGAATAACATATCATATATTAGTTTTTCAGGAAATAACAGCTAACTGAAGTTAATAGATAACATTAATATTGACCTCTTCCTTCTAATAAAGTATGATTTTTCATCTTTTTCCCCAAATGTTTGTGATAAATATGCCTACTGTTCTAAATGCCTTGTATTTCTCTTCAGCACTCCTTTGTTGAAACATTCCCGAAAAGTCCAAAATGCTCATATTCCAGTGATAAAATACTGCTAAAGATTTACTTTTAAAAATTCCATTCCATGCACACAAATAGAATATTTTCTCAAGTTTGACTCTTTATTGATGGCTTTGAGGATGGGGAGAGGAAGAAAGTTTTGTTGATAAACCTCCTACTGCTTTTCTTGAAATTTCCTCAAATAGCAGGCATATCCAGAGAGAACTATGGCTATGAGAAAACTATTGGAGAGGTCTGATAACTATAAAATATTCTACTTTGGTCAGACAGTATAATTAACAGATTGGGATAGGAAAAGGAGCTAGTTATGTTTCATTTCCTGTATTTTTATGTCTAAAAACAGAACTGTTTTGTCCACTTCTCATTTTGTGGAACTATTGCAAAAATTTCCTGCCATCACAAATGTTAGAGATAATGAGTTTTACTTTAAAGTTGTATGTGGAAAGCCTACTAAATTTATGCCAAAGTGCCATTGTCGATTTTGTTTAATATGAAAGATCTAGGAGAGTATCTTTTATGTTAGATAATGTTAGGAACCAGCCTTGGTGAGAAGTTAAATAATATTTCAAAGATAGAAAAAAAAAATCCATTTTAACTTTCACCTGATTAGTTTGGCAGGCTGATGAAGGTTAGGTTGGCTCAATGACACCACTGAGTATTGTTTGTTATTCATTGCAAATAATCGTGCATGCCAGATAATAGATGCAAGAAGAGCCAGTGACCAATTGAAATACTCGTGTTTGTATTTTTCTGTCACTACTGAAAAAATATAATTTAAAATTTCCCATACAATCTATAAAACCTAATTTATACAAAGTTAAAAATGTATCTACATTATAGAATCAAAATAATGTAAACAGTGTTACACCTTTTATTAGTGGAATGAATATACAAATTGAGAGAAGACTCCAAAAGTACATATGGCTTTTAACTTTAAAAAAAAACCAAAAAACCCTTTTTCTGATGTGTTTTCAAAGTACATTCTGTTAGATCTTATTTGAAAATTAAGAGTATACTATAGATTTAATCTCAGCAGGGGGAGAAAACAATCTAATTTTTCATTAGAGTTCCTGTGGTAACCACAGAGAGAGCTAGTAACTTGGTAAATACAGCAAAGTCCCCATGGACCTGTGAAAATAAGGGATATGTTTGTATAAAAGAGTAACCGATGAGGATGATTTTTAAGTATATCATTTATTTTCTAAACTGCCCTGCTTCAAGGAAGCCTCCTTGGAGAATAATTCAAACAATAAGAAAACAAAACTTTAAAAATAAAGATAAAACATGTTAATATATTAATGTTTTTTTTTTTTCAAAAAGTAGGCTTAGTACATATTCCAAGTAGAAAGAAACTAGATTTATACTGGAATTTAGACATTTTCATTAATTTAGGAGTCTTAATGAAGAAAAATCAATATATTGCTGAACTAAAAAGAGACTCATAAGATTAAAACTTGTCCAATATTATTTCTATACCCTGATAAATATTATTTTGTTGTTCTAACACTCAGCTGTTCCACCATTTAATTGGTACATTTCGTACATGATACAGATAATAGCTCTTTTGATACTCTGCACAATTAAATGTTTGTCAAAGATAACCTATATTCACAAATACTTCCATTTTTGCACAGAAAGGAAGAGGGAGAACATTCAGGAGTTAGAATTCTAAAAAAGACAATTAAAAAGATTCTCACCTAAGTGTTTACCCATGGATCGGCTGTCTTGGTAGTCCTAATGATCCAGCTTGCTCAGAGTTTTGCAGACCTACAATAGTTGAATAAAAATGGCCACCCTTTTCCCCCTACCCTGGGTCTCAAAAATAGTGCAACCTTGTTCCCTACTGCCATCTCCACCTCCCACTCAACTCCTCTTATCACTGTCCCCATCTATCCATTCTGGATGAGCCCAAATGGGAAGCACATGTATTCTCATTTATTCCTGTAAAATGCATTCACACCAGGCAGCTGGGTTGAAGATTTGGCGTATATTCTGAGATACAAGGAAGTTATATCACAGCACAGTGTGGACCATAGCATTAAACTGAACGTCAGACATCCCTACTCTTTAGTAGGATTGGCCACTTGCCAGCACTTTTGCTTAAGGCTTAGCTCTGAATGTCTTGCTGGGCCGTCTTTTTTCCTTCTGTTGCCCCCTTACTGCTTTCCCTCATCTTAGAACACTTGACAGATCCAACTCTAGCTGATGCAAAACATTCTTTTTACTTTGTTATGCAAGCGATATATTTTTCTTTGTCTAATTTTTAGCTCATTTTAGAAAACCTTCAAATGCAGAACCAAAGATGTCTTACCAAGATGTTTTTGCTAAACTAAGCAATTTTTTCCTTGGGGAATTCTGTCCCCTGTTGTTAACCTGTCCACCCCACACTGCCACCCCACCCTCACCTCAACACAAGGTTTTGAAGAAGACTTAACGTGTTCAAGGCCACTCAGCCAGCAAAGTATTAGGTTTTTGAAGGGCTCTTGGAAGAGACCTGGGACCCATTTCTCCCTGTTCCTTCCTGACAGCAGCCAAATCCCCAATCACAAGTAGTGATTCTATACTACTTGAAACGCCTCTTTCTATCTTCCCTCTGCCGCTACCCTAGTCTAAACCATCATTATTTTTTCACCGGTATAAGTGCAACACCCTCCTAATCTGTTGATGGGAGAAAAAAACTTGCCTTCTACCAACTTTGTTGATTGGGGGTGTGGGGGCAGCTGCAAATTAATTGACCATAGACAATTAACAGGAGAAAAGTTTATTTTCACATGCATGAGGTAGCACCCCATAAGAAGTCACTCCCTAAATAGTTAGGGGTGAGGGTTTATATACCAGCTTAATAAAGGGGAAGTTTAGGGCTTCAAATCATGGAAGGTTCTAATTAAGACTGTTTACACAATTTTTTGGAATGCCCCAGTGCTCAAGGCCAGTAGCCTCCCTGCCTAGAGAATCCCCTGGAAAGGTGATTTGTGGCAGCTGACTCTACTTCAGGGAAGTTCAGATGTTTTTCTGCATCTGTTGTAGCTCAGATGTTTTCACTTTGAAGGAATCTGTACACCACTTGGGTGGGTTGTTGATGCCTGTACCATCCCTCTACATCCAGTCTTGTTCCTCACAGATCTGTTCTCCACAGAACAGCCAGAATGATATTTCTAAAACACCTGATCATGGCACTGCCCTTCTTAAAAACACTTCAGTGGCTTTTCACTGCCAAGGATTATGATTTATAATCCTAGATTTACCAACTTGCCTAGTAAAGCTTAAAGAACAAAAGATAAAAATTGTATAAATCCAGCCTAGTTGGCTAGAGTTGATTTACATGGCAGGAAAGGTAAGACAATGTGGGTAAATTATAATGTGCAAAAGAGTTAGTCTTTAGTACCTTCCCACATCTGTGTGTGTTTCTCAGATTTAACTTCTAAAAATCACTGCTTTGGGCAATGTGCCAAAAACCAAATCTTTTTCTCTTTCCTGAAATTTTAATTAACATTTCATGCCTTCAGGGCCTTACTGAAATGCCTGGCTAATTAGGTTCATAAGCTTTTTCTTATGAGCGTTAATAAGTTAATATACTATGAATTTTCACATATAGTGTTTCTATTTTACTAAGTTATTTCATGACTTATTCCACAGGGTGACCTGTAAAAGGCATTTCAGACTCTAAAGCAACACACTGAGGGGAAAATTTGAGAAATGGGCTTTTGCACTGCCTATGAATTGAACTTGCCCTGGAGGGAAGAATTCTGTTGCCTTTGTGTAATGTGAGCCCCTCAGGAGTAGGGTTCAAGCTCCTCTATATAACCCTATTACGTGGCACACCTTCAGTGGACCAACGGTGGTATTTTGGTATCCAGCCTGAATTGGTATTCCTACTTGAATCAACCATACGGTTTTTTAAATAGCTTTATTTAAATAAAATTTACAAGCCATAAACTTCACTCACTTAAAATGCATATTTCAGTCGTTTTTTGTGTATTTACAGAGTCATGCAAGCATCACCACTATCTAATTTTCAAACATTCTCATCATCAGACCGGGTACCACTAGCAGGCATTCCCCATTCCTGTCTCCACTACCCCAACTCAGCACTAGGTAACAAATAGTCTATTTTCTAGATGTACAGATTTCCATATTCTAGATCTTTCATATAAAAAGCATCATAATATGTTACCTTTTGTGACTTGCTTCTTTTACCTAGCATAATGTTTTTAAGGTTCATCTATGTTGTAGCATGTATCCACCCTTCATTTCTTTTGATTGCCAAATAATATTCCATCAAATGGATATACTACACTTGCTTATCCATTCAGTTGATGGACATTTGGGTTGTTTCCACTTTTTGGATATTATGAATAATGCTGCTATGAACATTTATGTATAACTGTTTGTATAGACATGTTTTCAATTCTCTTATGCATATATCTAATTGTGAAATTGCTGGGTCATTTGATAATTCTACATTTAACAATTTGGGGAACTGCCAAACTATTTCTAAAGTGGCTACCCCAGTCTACATTTTCATCACCAATTCATGAAGGTTCCAATTTCTCTGCATCCTCACTGATACTTGTTATTGCCATCCTAGTGGACATGAAGTGGAATGTCATTATAGTTTAATTTACACTTCCCTAATAACTAATGATGTCAATCATATTTTTATGTGCTCATTGGACATTCCTATATCTTCTTTGGAGAAATTTCTATTCAAATCCTTTCTCCATTTTAATTGTTTTTTTTATCATTATTTAGTCATTAAGAGTTTTTAAAAATATATTGTGAATACAAGTTCATTGTCAAATATATGACTTGCAAATATTTTCTTGCATTTTGTGAGCTGTCAACTTTTTTGTTGGTGTCTTTTGAAGCACAAAAAGTTTTAATTTTGAGGATGTCCAATTTATCTATTTTGTATTGCTTATTCTTTTAGAGTCATATCTAAGAAGCCATTGCCTAATCCAAAGTCATAAAGATTTACTCTTGTTTTCTTCTAAGAGTTTTATACTTTTAGCTTTTACTTTTAGGTCTATTATTCTTTTTAAATTAAATTTTGCATAAGGTGTGAGGTAGGGGTCTAACTTAATTCTTTTACATACAGATATCCAGTTATCCTAGCACTATTTGTTGAAATCACCTGTGGTTTTAAGTCACAAATAAGGAAGCTATTAAGTTCACAGTTATGTTAGTAATTTGTCAATGAGTATCCTAGTAAGCAAATTCAACTCTGATGGGCTTCAGGTATCATTATTTGGTTCTGTAAATTTATGTACTGTACATCTATTCTTGCTTCTGAATATTTTGTGGGTGTTGTTCTTTAACTACCCCCAAAAACATCTCAAATGTTCGGATGCATTTCTTAGCTCCAAAGGAAATCACTTACTATATTTAAGGTGAAAATAGGTGAGAACTTTCAAAGTAATTAATCTTGACCTATAAAGAACTTAGCAATTTATCCATTTATTCCCTCTATAAATATTTATTGAGGACCTACTATGTGTTGTGAGTATACTATTGAGGCTATACTAATGAACAAAAACATAGTCCCTGTCCTCAAGGACCATGTTCTAGAGAAAAGTTAAAAAAAAAGATATGCAAATAGATACATAATAGATCAGATGTTGATATGTGCTATGTGTGCTATGAAGAAAATAAAATCAGAGTAAGAGGTTAGAAAGTGACTCAGAAAGAGATTGCTAGTTTATAGGGAGGGAGTGGTCAGAAAGGTCTCTTTTATGAAGGTAACATTTAGGCAGAAACTTGAAAATTTTATGGAACTATTTATGCAGATATACTAAAGTTTCATACAATCAGAGCAGTAAGTGCAGAGATCTGAGATTGTGCTTAGAAAGGGTTTTGCCATAATGGATTATACACTGTATCATACCTAAGAAGACTCAATTACGATGATGTTTGAAAATTCAATAAATGTTTAAACTAAGACAACCAACAAAACATTTTTCTACATTACATTTTGCGTCCTTGAAGAAGCATTATTTCTGATGCTGCAACTTCAATCCAATAAGCTTTATTCAATGCCTATGG
This sequence comes from Microcebus murinus, assembly GCF_040939455.1. NCBI lineage: Eukaryota > Metazoa > Chordata > Mammalia > Primates > Cheirogaleidae > Microcebus > Microcebus murinus. Next base: position 58,703,157 of record NC_134111.1, read on the forward strand.
TGATATTTCCCAAGGTCTAATCTGTGGACTACGTTTGTGGTTCTGAACTTTCCCCAGGGACTTGACAATGATTTGGGTAATTAGGGATATTTAGTCAGGCCTCAGTAATTTATGATAACTAGGTTTATATTTTGACAATACAGAACGTAGTCAACATTGTCACTGGGATGACTTAATTCCACCGAGCTATATGTTGTGGAATCTGGATGGTTTATACACATTCTACCTTGGGTGTCATCAGTTATGACACACTGGGTGTGTGCAGTGTGGTCACGTCATCACCTATGCCAAATACGGTGATTCAGTGACTCACTGGAGTTAAGGTAGGAAATCAGACATTGTTGCCTATGTACTGTGTTACTACTGCATATTAATAACCAGTGAGAAGACTTACTTGCTACAAACAATTCAGTGCATTTTACAGCCACTACTTTTTCTAGTCATTACTTTTCAGGAGCAATATCCTGAAAATCAATGCCCAACCTTTCTCTCTTCATCCTTTCCCATGTCTTTGATCTCTGTATCAGATTACCTTAGGCTGTTGGTCAATCCTTAGTGGCCTGAGTATGTGAAAGCAAAATGATATAATACCTTCCATATTTAGACTTGGAATATTCCAGAATGTCCTCAAATCTTCACATTTACTAGACAATCCTAGGTGTACTCAGACTTGTTCTCCATGTTTTGGCAGATAAAGCAAACATCCCTTAGTTTCAATATTTCCAAGTGGTACTGCTATCAAGTCAGTCTGTGATTGAGGCATATACACAGTAAAAATGTTTAAATTAAAAAAAAATTAAAATGCAGTTAGGGAATGCTTTCTTGCCTTTCCACCATATATATTTAGTTTCTATCCACCGCTGAAAGTAAAATAATCCTTCTTGCCCCTGACCTCAGTTAAAACTGTTCTTTCTTGCCAGCATTTCTTATGTCTTATTTTACACATTGAATTTTACAGATGCCCCTTGCCTGCCATGACTTATGTGCATATCCTGCCTGTAGAGGGTTCTCAAAAAGTATTTATTAATTTATTATTACTTAGAATTATTAGGGAGATAAATGATTCTACAGGGTTCAACTTTTCTGTTTGGGATTTTTGGTTTTGTTTGTTTAATTTAGTAAGACTTTGGTATAAAAAAATAGGAAAAGATGAATGGGAAGATAAGTTTAAAGTGCGTTATTCCTTTAGGAACATTATTTTTTTCAGTTTTACCTGCCCTATGGTCAGAAATAGAATTCAACTTTTTAAAAAACCATTGTGTTAAGTCCTAATGGCTATTTCCTTTAAATGTGGCTGAGGGGACAGTCTTTAAAGGGTGTTACCAGCTTTAAACTTTGCCAAGTAAGGAAGGCGGAGCTGTGTGAGAATGAGACTTTGTTTAATCAGGTTGTATAATATTTTGCTGAGACATGTTGGGAAAAGCAATCTAATATAATGTGAACTTAATATGAAATCACAGTCTAAAGTGTACCTTATAGAGATCTTTTGCCATCCTCTTGGAAATTTACATAGCAGCAATGTCAGGGAAAATTAACTCTATTTAATATATACATACAGGCCTTTCCCTAACATTTGTGTAGCTAGAAAAAGAGTACAAATACAGACTCATATCCAATATATCAAGTTATAAATCATGCTAGATATCTTTAAATGAGTATATTCTATCCTCCTACCTTAAAAAATATACCTCCAGGCAATGTTTAGATTTAGAATTCTTTGATTCCTTGCAGCTTCAGATTTAAAAAGTGGAGGTGCTAGGAGAGCCTGCCAAATCTCACAGCCCAGGCCCAATTTTCTTTCCACCCCAAGCTGCTGCTTGCAAAATGAGAGGTCTCAGGAACCTAATGTGGCCACCCTGCTTACATGTCCAAGCTCTGTCCAGCCCCTGCAAACAGCTGCCACCTGGGCATCTCTCAGCTTGTCTCACTTTCATACAAAGAGACAATCTGTGCTGGGAACAGACTTGGGGAAGAAGGTGAAACAGGCTCATAACCATTTGGTGGGGGATGGGAGGGGGGATGCTAGGATTGCGGGTAACCAGAGAAGCAAAGAGGAAAGCATGGCTCAGCTCTGCGTGGGCACAATTCTTTGTTTCTAGGATTCTTTGTCCTATTCAAAGGGTGGTAGACAGAGGAAGGATAGAGAGATTCCCTGAAGCAGAAGATGTAGAACAGAGGCTCTCTTTCCTGAGAAAAAGAGCCACACTCTGTATGTGTGCATTTGTGTGTGTGCGTGTGTGTATGCACACACATATATACATCAACTATGCCAAGCCCTGTTGCTTACATATCTTTTAAAGATATGGAAACTTTAATACATAATCAGGTATTGACTATCTTATCTGAGGGAGAGGTGTAATGGTATGGATGATCCAAAAGAATGAATACAACACATTTGTTGTTGGATGTACTATGATGATTAGTTGACTGTGAATATCTAAATACTTCATTATATGTGTGTGTGTGTGTGTGTGTGTGTGTGTGTGTGTGTGTGTGTGTGTATGTAACAAGACTGAAGCCCCTCTCAGAAAGGCCTGTAAGCTGTCAAGTTTCCCTAATCTACGTACTAGAGGATCAACTTCACCTTGCTCCTTGTTGCTGCACTGCACTGTGGGTATGAGGAGTGTTAAATGCCACTGAGCAGAGACTAGCAAAAGGCTGACTTGAGGATGCCCACTTCAGCCAGATTTCTCCTCTCTCATTGGTGGCTTCACTTACTCGTTCCTTGAGTGTCCTTGCTCTTTTTGTATGTGTGTTGAAAGGAATTTTCTTAAAACTTTATAACCCTTTAATCCCATCACCTGCCAACTTTGGCAATGGAGAGAGTTGAAGCTCAATCTTTAGTCTTTTGGACAAAAAATATTGAAGTCCTAACTGTATTTACTTTTGTGATAGGTTAATGTTGAGATAAGGTAATTAGAAAAAAATGGAACATGTGAGTAAAAAAACAATACTTTTTACATATGAATATGAATTTTTTTAAGAAGTAATGTTTCAGCTAGCATCTGTATTTCAGGAGTAGAGAAGCCAAAGACTTGAATGTAGGTAACAGGAGAAGCTGTCAAAGCCTAAAAGGGGCAGCAAAGTAACCCTTAGTAAAATGGCATCAGATGTTTGAGCAAATATTACAAATACATGTATGTGGACTATTCAGTCATAATGCTATATTTAATAGTCTCACTTAAAGTAGTGAATTGAATCTGTTGTGATCCGATTTGCCAGAATTTGCAATGAGACAAGGTATTTGATATTTTAAGTGATCCACAACCTGAACTGTGATCATTGTAACTATTTGTGGGTTTCCTTATTACCATGTTCTCAAATGTTTTATTACTCTGTGAAGAAGAAAGAGGTTAATTGGCATATATAAAAAAGCAGAGGAAGTAAGCAGGGGCGCAAGCTCCCTGGGGACAAGGATGTCCTGTTTGCTCACTACCCTATTTCTAGGACCTAGAACCTAAGTAGCCCACAGTAGCGTAATTGGTAAATATTTGTTAGCTAACAAAAGAATAACAGAATTAATGGAAGCAATTTATATCAAGTACCAACTCTGGCCCAAGGGTTAGTGGTTTAGTAGGACAGTGTTTAGTTTGCTTAGTGTTTTGTGTACAGTGTGGCATTAAATTTTCTGTTATAAATGAAGAATGAGGTTCAATGAGGTTCTATAATTCACTCAAGATAATCCAGCTTGTGAAATGATGGACTTACCTATCAACTGCTGTCATTTTATTTCTATTCCCTCAATGTTTACACATCTTACAAATTTAAATCTTGTTAGCTCTAATTGGCATTTCAAGTGCATAATAGGTATACATAGTCAATAACTTCCTTTCAAAGCTAGCAGCATGGTTTGAAATAGGAAAGTCAGTAGTTTGGGATCTAAAATCACAAAACTTTGTGCCCTAAGTGGTCTTGGTTCCTCTCAGTGAGAGGGAGAATTCCTGGGCCAACTTCTGACCTTTTTTGTGTGTCAATCAGTGATCAAAAGCCTGTGATGGCCACACATAGCAGGAAGAACACAGTAGGGCAGAAATCAAATGGCTTCTGCTCTTTACTGTCACTTGCTCTCCTGAACCTTTCTTTCCAACCCGCTGCCTTCCTGGACTCTGGGCTTCAGTTACCCAGAACAATAGTCCTTGCCAGCTAGCGCTTGGCCTTACCTGACTTCCCTGGACTCCAGCCTGGAGTGTAACAGCTTCGTGCCACTCCCAGCCTTGTCTCTACCTCCCATACCCTTCCTGAGGCTGGTTAAGTCAGTATCTGCCAGAACCTACCTGGCTAGTTAGACTCCTATGTGTGTTGTCTTAGGCTGGGTAACCTCAGAAACACCTAAGCAATGAATTGCAGAAAACCCTAAGAATTCTTTTAAAAATTGGAAAATAAATTAGCTTTCATTCTAAACTGTATTTTCTGTTACTGTATTATAATACTGCTGTGGGTCTGCCCTCTGTTCATATAGGCCTGAGAGATGAACTTTTAGGAATATAATGAGTATCTAGTGACTACTTTCTTTTATCTGCAGGTATCTGAGAGCTGCAAGAGGACTGGGGGATGTGTGTGTGTGTATGTGTGAATAGTATCACTTTGGGTTGTTTTGCTAAGGTGTTAATATTGGTTTGAGCTAAAATGGTATGATCTTGCAAAGAAACAAAATAATATCTTCATTGTAACTACTGATCAAGCCAAACAAATCTATATCAGATACTGTTCCTACTGTAAACAACAAATATCTTTACATGGGATGATATAGTGACTGCCTGGTTTAAAGAGAACAGTTTAAAACATTGTCACATATTTCTAATGTGTTTAGGGAATTGTTTCACTTGTCAAGGACAGTGACAAAGGTGGGGGGAAAGAAAATGTTAACTGGCCTTACCTAACAAGAGCTTCAGTGATATTTTCTATACTATTTCACTATAAAATGATGTGTATTCAAAAAAAATTCTGTTCTTAAATGTGAATTGTATTATTATAAAAACCATTTCAAAGTCCTAATGAGAAAGGTAATCAAAGTGTTTTCTAGTTTATAACCCGAGAAACTAAACAACAGGCAGATAAAATCTGGGAAGTTCTTCAACTGAACTAATTTGCTTAACATCTGATATTAAATATTTGATTAAATTTTTGCTCCCCAAGACTCAGTTTGGAATAATAGACAATGTTAATTTCAGAATGTTTCAGGCACTAAAGGTACTTTAATGTTGTCACTAGATTGATCTTTGTAGAAAGATATATTTTTAGAGTATGTCAGAACTAAAACTTGGCATCTGGGAGTTTTGTGAATTCACTTGAAGGTGCTATGGCATATGAAATGAGCAATGGAGTGGGATCAAGAATTCTACTCTCTTCTGGTTTTAGCTTTGCCAATAACTAGTTTGGTGAGCTTCGGCAGGTCATTTGACCTCTTCTGGTCTTAAATTTTTCTTTATAAATGAGGGGCTGGGCTCTGCTTTCTAAAGTCAATTACAGCTATGATATCATGTGACTTTTCTAGAAGTTTCTTTCAAAATATTGCTTGCTTATTTATGTCTGGGCCTATCTTAAAGGTACTACTGGACCTTATCCAATCATAGCTTCAGCAAACAATACAGCCACAGAAAGGCTACTTGCGTCACTTGATTTTATTTTTTCACACTCAAACAATACCTGGCAAACAAAGACAGGTTTCTGAATTGTGATTGGCACAATGATACATGGTCAGCTGCACTGAGAATTGAAGCAAACTATATACATAGTCAGGGTGCAGAATGAAGGTCAGGGCTGATCTGCATCTACCTGCATTTGTGAACCAAACCAGTGTTGTGAATTGTGGGACAAATGCCAAAATCCAACAGTTTCAGTCCTTTCCTACTCACTTGGCTTTTCTAGTAGAATACACACAGCCTCAGTGACTTTTTCTGGCTCTCTCCCTCCTAGATCTTCTAGGGAATTTATTACTTTGGTCCAATCTTTATTCTTTGCACTTCCTCATTTCTGTAACATCACCTAGCCTTCTACCTTGACTCTCACTCTCCTCTCTAGACCTTAAATTTAGTCCTAATACAAGACATATTCCTAAATCATTTGCTCTCCTGTGTTAGAGTCCCATTCCCTTAGAGTTTTCTCAACTTTAATTGTCATTAATATGTGGACATCTCCATGGTCCACATCTTCATCTTTGTTCACTTTTGTACAATTTAAAACTAGCTGTTCATAGGCTAAATTCTTTTTTTTTTTTTTTTTGAGACAGAGTCTCACTTTTGTTACCCAGGCTAGAGTGAGTGCCATGGCGTCAGCCTAGCTCACAGCAACCTCAAACTCCTGGGCTCAAGCGATCCTCCTGCCTCAGCCTCCCAAGTAGCTGGGACTACAGGCATGCGCCACCATGCCCGGCTAATTTTTTGTATATATATTTTTAGTTGGTAAATTAATTTCTTTCTATTTTTAGTAGAGAGGGGGTCTCGCTCAGGATGGTTTCGAACTCCCAACCTTGAGCAATCCGCCCGCCTCGGACTCCCAGAGTGCTAGGATTACAGGCGTGAGCCACCGCGCCCGGCCTCATAGGCTAAATTCTTATTCGTTCGCTCATTTATTCAACAGAGCACATACTATAAAGGGATTCTTTTAGGCACAATGAGGTATTTGAGGATTCATTTTTTTTTTAATATGTCATTTCCAGAAAGAATTGGTATGTGATGTGCCTTAATACTTGCTGGATGTTTAGAAAGCATTCTCAGTTTTGTATAGGTCTAAATTAGATATTGTATTTTTAAAAAGCCAATGGCTCGTGATTTGTTTATGATTTAGAAGTTATTTAGGGGAAAGAGTTTAAGAATGAGGCTTTTGGGTTTTTAGAATGTATTAATGTTAATTTCAAAGAAATCTTGCTCTTATATTAATATATGTAAAATACAAGCTGCTGATGTACTGCCATTACATGAAACATGTCTGTTGTTGAATTATAGATCCATTTCTATTCACTACCAGCAGCCCAAACCAAATCTCCTCATCTCTATTTGTTATATTATAATTCCTCTGGTCATCCATCCTTAAAATATTAGTGAAACCCATGGCTCTTCCCTTTTCCTCTTCCCCTGTACTTCTATATCTTGCTAGACATTGAATTCTATGGATTCTTGCTTCACATTATCTTTCAAAAGTACCCCTCTGCCCCGACCCAAGTCAATGTTCTCACACTCTTCATCTTGCAACACTGCAGCAGTTTTATAGCTGTAGTCTCAATTCCATGACTCCCTTTTGAATCCCTACCGAAACCTTCCAGCTGAATCTTTGCAAAGCACTTTACAGAACACTTGTATCATTAGTAGCTCTCCAATGACTACATAATGAAGTATAAACCCTTCAGTTTCAAGACCCCACACTGAATTATCTAATTTCTTCAAGAAAAGTTAGATTGTTATTTTTAGAAAAAGAAGGATTATTTACACTAAAATTTAATGTAAGGGAAATTTTGGTTCTTAGTATAGTTGTTTGTTTGTTTAATCTTCCATCTGCAAGTTTGTTGGGAAGTAATCTTTCTCTGGAGTCAAAGAGAAATAAGAATAGAACAACTATGGAATAGATTTTTAGAGCAAATAGACTGACAAATGGAACAAGGATGTAGAAAGTATTGGGATCTAGGATTCCTATCTGAGCAAGTTTGTGGACCTCCTAGATAACACCAGGATACCTAGAAAGCCTAAGGAAGTAATATCTTGAAAGGGAACATTTAATATCAAAGTCAGACTAGAAGTGAAGTAAGAATTTAATATGTTTATATATTAAGGCCTATGAGAAAGACTTATGGGTTATGGTAAGAAAACTATAATTATTCTAGATATTTGACATTGCTCCTTGATGTGGAATGAAGTACTTTAAAAACACATTTTAAGAAGGAACTGTCGTTAGCATGATTCTTTTTGAATACATACAATTTACTCTCAATTTCCTCTAAATAGAAAGCAAAAGTACTGCCTCATAAGTCTTTCTGAAGCTGAAAATACATGAAAATGAAGATCCTCAAATATAACATCCTTATCTTATCCAATAGAACTGAAAACTCAATCCAATTATTTGAACCACACTCTATAAGTTATAAAACAAGGTGAAATGCAGTGTAGAATTTATGACTGTTTTAGAGTTAAGCTGTCCAGGTTCACATCCTTTCTATGCCCTTATTCCCTATATATCCCTGAGCAAGATTAAATTACTTAATCTTTCTATGTTTTAGTTTCCTTAATTATAAAATGGGTACCTACATACCCCATAAAGTTGTGCTGAGCAATAAATGAGGTCATGCATGTAAAGTGCTCAGAAAAGGCACTAAGTACATATTTGAGTACTTACTACCAACTCTACAAAGTAAGCAGTGTTATATCTATTTCACAGATGATAAACCAAGCCATAGAGAGATTAAGACTTGCCCAAAGTAACACTGCCACTAAGTGCTACAGCCTCCACTACTCCAAAATCTTTGGTCTTTCTCCACCTTGCCTCATTGCTTCTGTATTGCTGGAGATACGATAATGGATATGACACAGGCCCTGATTTCAAGGATAATGCTTTAAATAGAAGGAAAAACAAGAAGTGAGTGGACAATTCTGCATAGGTGCTCTGGTAGTACTGGCAACAGGGCATTTAGCCCAGACTTGAAGGGCTGCGGTTTGCGGTTAGCTTACACAGAAGTTTGCAGCTACACCAGGTCTTGAGGTGCGGGTAGGAATTAGGTCATGGGCTTGAGTCGGGTAGAAACTGTCTTAAGCCAAGGAAACATCAGGCAAAGGAGTGGAGAGGTTGTTGTATGGGCAAAAGTGCAAAGGCTGTGAGAGGACACAGAACATGAGTATTTGCAATAGGTCAGGGAGGCTGGAATATGGAATTTGGGGGAGAGGTGAGGCCTCATTTTAAAGGGATAAAGTCTAAGCAGTTCTCTTTCACCAGCTATGGAAATACAAGTCAAGGAGAAGAGGCAGTACAAATGCATGTACACACTGCTACCAGACAGTATCCTTAGATGTACAGGCTCAGGCTTATATACATTGAAGCATAGATTAAAATCATTTTATATGTAATATGTGCCTCTGACTTGAGTAGGTCAGATGTGTCAATAGGTAGTATATACCTTGCAGGGAAAATAATTTTATTAACAATTGAGAGAAATCTCCCCTACTTCCTGCTTCCATGTACTCTTTCTTAGGAAACTTATCTACATTATGAATATATGTTCAAATTCCTTTGTTTCTAATAGGAAAGCATCTTCACAACTTGTGTGAAAAATATTATTTTTAGTGTTTAACCGTTTTCACAGCAGTAGATCATCTATAAGCCATGTTACACTCAGTGCCTACAGAGAAGCGGTAGTTTAAGGGTCACTTTAAACTGTACTCCTAAAGATAGATTACCTAAAGGTAGATTATCAGTGGGTTTCAACAGTCAGTACAAGTTAACTATTAAAAACAATTATCAAGAAGTAATTAAGGCTGGGTGCCGTGGCTCACGCCTATAATCCTAGCACTCTGGGAGGCCGAGGTGGGTGGATTGCTCAAGGTCAGGAGTTCGAAACCAGCCTGAGCAAGAGCAAGACCCTGTCTCTACTAAAAAAGAAAGAAATTAATTGGCCAACTAATATATATATAGAAAAAGTTAGCTGGACATGGTGGCACATGCCTGTAGTCCCAGCTACTAGGGAGGCTGAGGCAGAAGGATTGCTTGAGCCCAGTAGTTTGAGGTTGCTGTGAGCTAGGCTGATGCCATGGCACTCCCTCTAGCCTAGGCAACAAAGCGAGACTCTGTCTCAAAAAAAAAAAAAAAAAAAAAGAAGTAATTAAAATACAAACTTACTTGGGCACTTTAGGAAATTTCAGCATAGTAACGTCTTAACTATGAAGGACAACTCTGTACATGGAAAAGGTAATCCATTTAATGCCTCTCTGTATAGTTTGTAGAAAACTTATTTGTATGGTGCCAGAATGTTGAGAAACCATATATTTTAACAATATTATTATTAGAGACAGCACAACTCCTTGAGATGTGGTTTCTAACTGAACCAATAAAGCGTGTACTATGTGCCACACACTGTGCTAAGCCCTAATGAGAGTAAGATATAGTTGTCACCACAAGGAACTCCCTTTATATGGATAAAATCAGAAAATATTCATGCTGTAATAGGATAAGTAGTAAAATAGAAGTATGTATCAAATCTGTATTAGACTTGAGAATCAATAGAGGATATCCCAAAACCTGGAGAAAAGAAAAGTAATTAAGCAATTGGGTATAATTTTTTTTTCTCCAGTAGTTTGATAAGAAGGTTGAATCATGTTATATAGGTCAGGGAAACATCTGATTAGCACTAACTTGTCTAGTGTTTGATCCTAATTCAAATAAGTGATAACATTACTGGAATTGTTAGTTTTCTTATCTTTGAAACACCCTGGTCTCCCTTATTGGGGCTTTAAAAATGCAAATTTCATAATGTTTACTGCTTAATTAGAAATGTTTCCTTAGATTATGTAATATATCATAAAATATTTTTAAAGTTAAGCCAATAGCTAATGTGTGATAGTGTTCCTTGGAACACTTGATGTGGATATTAAGATTTATATAAAGATTCCTCCGTCTGAGACTCTGAAAGCTACAATATATATTTCTCTAAAACTATGAAGCAATTTTTTGCTGCCTTCAAAGCAGAAACATTTTAATGTCAATCTGTGAGCTACTTGTGGTATAATCTGAATTCTTTAATTTATTGTGAATAAAACACAACTTTTAATACCAACAGTGTATACATTAACATTTTAAATGAATATTTTTTTGGCTAGCCTGAATCAGAGCTTATATTTTCCAATTTACATGGAGAATTTCACATGTAGTGTTTCCTTGACTTTCCCATGTAAAGTTGACACCATCTTCCATTGTCAACAAAGCTGTTGATTTCTTTTTGCTGTTCTAAACAAAACAAGTGTCTCCTCTTTAACTCATTTCTTTTTTTCCCAACTTTTTAATTCCTAATAATCACATGACAGTGACACTGATTTTATAGTAAATCAGAGGGATTATTGGATATGGGATATATATTTCATTTGAACAACTAGTACCTTCCTGTTTTTCAAATTATAGAAGAGAAAATGGGCCTGGTTCCATATACTTAAACATACAATGTTAAAATGTACCAGATTAATTTCAAATACATTTTCTATTTATGCTAGAATTAACTATAATAGAGGGTCATAAATGACAGCTATGTCTAAGTCTCCTCATGTTAGAAACATAAAATAATTTTCATCTATTATAATATTAAAAAGGCATCCTGATATGTTTGAAGGTAAGTAATGCCCATTTTACATATGAATATTTCATGTTTATAATCTCATACTACCTTTCACTTATTGATGGAAATGCTTCCAGTTTTTAAAGTGCTTTGTACTTGCTTGATCCTTACAATCCTTACAATAACCATAGAGAACGGGAAATGTGGTTCAATAATCTTTGTTAATCAGAGAAAATGGAAAAAAATGGTATGTTCCACAACAGTGGTCAGCAAACTATGGCCTGAAGCCCAAATCTGATCAACCACCTGTTTTTGAAAACCAAGTTTTACTGGAAGACAGCCCTGCTCAGTCATTTACATATTAATTATGGCTGCTTTTGTGGCAGAACTGAGTAGTCGTAACTGGAACTGCAAGGCCCACAAAGCCTAAAATATTTCCTACTTGGACTCTTGTGGAAAAGAAATTTCTGACCTGTTATACAGCAATTTGTTCTTAAGAATCATATTTAAGAAACAAATTTAAAACAGTTTTTATCACCTTATGATGTCAAAATTAATAATAATGTGTGCTACATTACATGTAGATTTTCTATGAGAAATCTATATGCTGTAAGAGGTGAAATATAGAATTCCACAGAATTTAATGTTGATATTTTATTTTACAATAGAGGAAGCAGCAGCATGTCAGTTTCCTTTTTGTTGTTGTTGTTGTTGAGGTGGAGTCTTCTCTGTCTCCCTGCGTAGAGTGCAGTGGCATCATCATAGCTCACTGCAGCCTCCAACTCCTGGGCTCAAGAGATCCTCCTGCCTCAGCCTCTCAAGTAGCTGGGGCTACTTTGTATCACCCGCACCACCACACCCAGATAATTTTTCTATTTTAAGTAGAGACAGGGTCTCACTCTTGCTCAGGCTGGTTTCAAACTCCTGAGCTCAAGCAATCCACCTGCCTCAACCTCCCAGAGTGCTAGGATTATAGGTGTGAGCCACGGCACCCAGCCTTGGAAGCAGCATGCCAAAAAAATGAACGTTGACATTAAGAGAAATTTTGGTTTGTTGATAGTGATGTGACTAGCATGAACTCAGAAGTGCAAAAACTTAGTATGGCACGCAATTCCATTCTTATCAGTTTTTTAGGTTGACTTGCACTAAGCTAGTTCTTAATAAAACCAATTACCAAATAGTTCTTGCAGCCTTAGAATATGTACTAAGATGGACTTAGCCTTCCTTTTGGACATCTTTTTCCTTTTAGGGGGTTTTACACTTGAACAAAACTATCTGGCACTTTCTTTAGAAATGTCCTATTCAGGCTGGGCACAGTGGCTCATGCCTGCAATCCTAGCACTCTGGGAGGCCGAGACAGGGATCACTTGAGGTCAGGAGTTCAAGACCAGCATGAGCAAGAGTGAGACCCCCATCTCTACTAAACACAGAAAAATTAGCCAGCTGTGGTGGTGCGTGCCTGTAGTCCCAGTTACTCACGAGACTGAGGCAGGAGGATTCCTTGAGCCCAGGAGTTTGAGGCTGCTGTGAGCTAGGCTGATGCCATGGCACTCTACTCAGGGCAACAGAGTATGACTCTGTCTTAAAAAAAAAGTCCTCTTCAGATGAGATGTGCTATATTTTTTGATATATAAAATTGTACCAATGATAAATTCTCACCAATTAAACATACAATGAACTAAATATGTATTTTCTGAAAAGGATACATAACATCAAATTATTATCTGCTCCTTGCTTTTCTACTTTTAAAATATTTAACTTTGGAGAAATTAGAAAAACCAGACTTTTCTTTATTATTGCTGGAAATTTGAGGGAAATTTTATTTGGAATATAAAATAAATAACTGATATAGATAAAACACAAATGTATAGTCAAATTAAGAGATTTTTAAAAATGAAACTACAGTGTTTTAACTGGCAGGATGCTTTGCTTTAGTTTTTATTTTGATGTTTTTGAGTTATTTAAAAATACTGAAATCTTTTCCTTAAAGGCACAAACAGAACATCTTTCTAAAAAGGAATATGAAACCCACGTTCATCTTTCTTTACGTGGCCTTTCTATTCTTGTGGGTCTTATCAATAGCAATTATATTCAAGTGTTTATGGATGGCATCTTTCCCAAAAACTGCATCTGTAATATGTCTTCTGAGCATTACCTTTATTTACTCATTTTTCCTTGTAACTTACAGCTTAAGACTACTAAAAACATTGATGACCTAATAAATTCAAGGCACTAATATAATTAGGGAGAAAATCTTATTTGACAGTCTCCATTAGTTTGGTGCTAGGTATTCATCTCCCAAGGAATGGTCAATAGGGGCAGAGTTGAATAGAGCCAAGATTTTGAAAAAATTCCTATTCTATCTGTCCAGTTTCCACTCCAGCTTATGGCTCAATGGCTTTAGCAGCTTTCTAGCTGGTTCCCTTTAAGAATAAATATAATGTCATAATGGACACAAAAGCTCAATTGCTCTCTGTGTTTCTTATCTTACTTCTTTACCTTTCCCCTAGCCTTCAGACTTTGCGTGCCCTGGTCAAAATTTTTCTTCTCATTCCTGCCAGATGTTTTATATTTTTTAATTGCAGTGCTTTTAAAGCTGGCTGATGTTGGTTCTACAGGAAGAGGGAGAGAAAACATGACCAGGAATCTCTCATTGCTTCTCCAGGCAAAAAAGTTCCCCTTTGATTCATTTCAGGTCTCACTTGCTTTTTGATATTTTTAAAAAAGTAATATTAAAGTACTTGCCTGTACCATTAAGATAATAATTACTTTATATGCAGTTTCTTATTGTCTTAATTAGTTTGCAAGTTTCTGGGTATCAAATCTTAGTACTCAATTTCTATCTGGGTTGAGTAAAGTATCTTGTACAAAAAACATAGCACAACTATTAATTGAATGAATAAAAATGTACATGGACTGAATATTCTTTTATCATTTTAATTGACACAATTGTGTATATTTATGGGGTACAGTGTGATATTTTGATACATGTATACAATGTGTAATGATTAAATCAGGGTAATTAACATACCCCTCACTTCAAACATTTATCATTTCTTTGTATTGAGGACATTCAAAAAAGAGGAAATTCTGAATATTCTTAATTCAAGTATATTTAAATTTTTTAGATAACTTTTTAGGATTAAGGGCACTATCGTGAAAAAGTTAAATTTTCACTAAGTTGCATAATTTTATGTATAACTTATTTCCAAGTTTAATTCACTAGAAATAATCTTAACAATAAATATTTATAACATTATATATATGCATATCTAAGTATATATACAAATATACACATAGACAAATTAGCTTTTCTATTGGGATTTTCATGTTATAAATCTATTTTGTAAAATGAAAAATTTTACTAAAAAATCTAATGGTATCAATAGTTGTTTTGATAAGGCCAAATTTACAGTACTTTTTTTATTGCTAGTTGAGTCAAGTTAAGCTAATGGGAAAACCAGGAATTCTAAAAAATTTACAGGCATTGGCAGTTATATGAAAGTACTCTGCAGTTAAAAGAGGCAACAGTTTATTTAACAGGTTGCCTGAATCAAGTGGAACTTACTGTTTTGGTATTTTGCCTGCCTTTTTTTTTTTTTTTTTTTTCCATTTACAAATGAACCAGTGCCCCATAGAAATAGTTTTTAAATATAGCCAAGCTGAAATGTCCTAATTTCACCAATATATTTTATTAACTGGAATGGTAGTACTTTTTAGTGGTATTTGCTTGACACTGGGTTTGTGTATTTCTTCACACATTCTGTGAAGTGAAAACTTGCCAAAGCAAATATCTGAATGATATTTATACCAGATTGTTTCTATGTAGGAACACTATGTTACCCTGCTTGCTTCCTTGAAGTAATACAGAAGATTAGAAGTTGTGAATGTTGAATACAAACTTTGCTTACTTTTTAAAAATGCTATCTTAAGGTAGAATTTTCAAAACTGAAATTTACTGATTACAAGGTCATCACAAACCAGAATCCAAATAAACCACAATAATTGTTCAAATTGTTAATTCTAATTTTTAGCTAACAGTATAAACCAATTTTTTTCTAAAGAAATATCTAAAAATATTGGCCCAGTATAACAACAGAACTTCAAAACAGTCTAGGCATGAATATTTTTTTGTTTTCCATTTGTTTTGGGTGCTGCTTGCATTACGAAGCTTTTCAGCTAATGTGTATGACCTCTGACGATCAAGTTCATTGCTCTAAAGGTTGATGGAAAGAGATTTTGCTCAAGCCCGTCCAGAGAGAGGGAGGCAGAGCCAGGGCCAGGGGTTCTGCATTTCTACAAAGTGTCTCCAGAATTGTCAGAGGATCCTCAGGAGCTACCTGTGGAAGGGCCAAGTGGGCAATTCCTCACCTCTCCCCTCACACACTGCACTCTCTCTAACAAAAGTCTCTCCACTGGAATCTGTTGCACATGTTTGAAATTCCAGGTAAGAATGAGTTTGAAAAAAAGAAATATGTTTCTAAAAAGCAAATTTGCATGCCACCGAATTATAATATGTGTTATGGGGAAAAAAGGGGGGAACTGTCTTGGGGACCCAAATCTGAAATAATGTCAGTGTTGGTAGCTAAGCATGAGAAAAGCCTAGAAATTGCACCCCAAAATAAGGAAAAAGGGGTCCTAAATGTACTTTTTTAAAAACAAATAAAACCTTTTTTTTTCTTTTTTTTTCTTGTACTTTAGCTGACTTTAGTGTGTTTAGTGTTTTAGGAAATTCAAATTATACAGAGATGAACAGTGAATAAATAAAGTTTGGTAGAGAAACTTCTAACGTACTTCCAGAATGTATGAACAGCTGGAGGCTACTGAAAAGCCCAAGAATAAACTATTTAGATATCAGAACAATGGAATGCTAGATTGACCTATTGACAGTAAGAACCCGCCCACCTGTGTAAGGACTAAAGAACTCAGAAAGGGCCTCCTGGAAGAGGCAGATCTTGAGGGGCTCAAGTAAGAGTAGAAGAGAAAGGAAAAGGCATTCTTGGCGGAGAGAAATGATAGGAATGAGGGTGGAGGGGAAGAATGTTTACTGAAGAGAAAGAGGATAGATCTGAATAGAGAAGACTGTTAGTGGGATATATGCTTGAATTTGTAAAATGGGGTCATATTGAAGAAGGGCTTTGAAGGCAAGTAGAGGACATTGCATTTAAAGTATGCATAGGGGATATATGGCACTGCTGTTGAGACTCAGCAAGAGTGGTTTAGGGCCAGCAGCTGGCAGTATGTTCTGAATATTCAAGGGGCTTTTCTCTTACTGTCTTAAATTTCTGGTGGTGGAAATAATTTAATTGTGTATCAAAAGATGCTAGATTGCTATGCAACCCGTAGACACACATGGACATTCTACACAATTATGTTGCCTAGAAAAAAAGCTTAGGAAGCATACACCAGTGACCTAATCCATCTCTTTTATGTCAGATTTATATAATACATATAATTCTTATCACCCCTTTTTAAAGAAGAATTTGGAAAATACATTAAGAAACTATGCTTGTGGTAAGCTCTATTAGTTGAGACATGGTATTTGAAGTAAAACAATCTTTCTTAGGGCAGTGTAGAAATAGTAGTATTCAAATATATTTAAAAAAATGGATATTACTAAAGAATTAAAATTGGAGAAAGAACTTAGCTTGTTACCAACTATGTAACCAAACCAAACCAAACCAAACTGGGGTCTGCTCACATGACGCAGTAAAACCAGACACCGGAGAGAGTTACAGTGAGAGAAAGAGGCATCTTTACTGCATGGCACCACGCAAGGAGAAAGAGCAGCTAACGCTTATGACCCGAACTCCCCTGTGGCTTGCTTACAGGACAGCATTTTTAAAAGGAAAGGGTACATTTCAGGCAGGAAAATTATATATCAATATATAGAAGTTACAGATAGGTGTGGCCTCAAAAGGTGGGATATCCTCAAGTAGGGGTCATCAGTGGATTCTGAGATTCTTGCATTAGTGGAAAGGAAGGTTAACATGGGTGGGGTTCCCTCCAGGCCCCTCAGAGAAAAACTGGGGACAAAGAACAGTGGTCAGAGTTCAGTCCTCAGTTCCTCTTTATCTGCATTTTCCATCTGATGGGGGTTTCTGAAAAACAACTCCTGAGTGTATGTTAAGATACCATCTATTAGTTTCCATATGGAAACAAAAAACCTCACTCTGGCTTGCTTGGAGGGCCACGGTTCTCATGAGGTTGCCTGTTCACTTAAGGCTAGAAAGGTGCTTGGAATTTCCCCAGAAGGGACTCCAGATTTTCCTTTATTTCCATGTTTGGGGGCCCAATAGCCCCTCAAGAGGGGTCCTTGCTCTGTTTCATCCTTTGGAAGATTTAAATTAAATCATCCTAGAAAGGTCTTTTTTTATTTGTAGCTTTTATTTCTGTTTCTTCATTATGTAAGAGATAAAGACAAAATTTTACCTAATATAAATTAATAAGTAATAATAAGGAGGAATCAGTAGACTGAAAATATCCTTCCAAGGTCAATTCAATGAAAGATCCTTAGAGTTTATTAAATGATTATTAATTTTTTAAGGGGAAGCAAATAAACCAGCATTTTTTTTTAACTAGCAGGTCCTGATATATAATCTCAAATGACAATTATCCTACATAAGACTTTTTAACTTCTAAATATAATTCTTCAATCTCCAATGTCTTTAGACCACCTCTTTAAAATGTTAAATGTTTCTTCTTCCTTTTTCTTCTCTCAAGTTCATTGTCTTTATTTGGGGGTATGTTTGGGTTTGTCCGCATGCATGTACCATGGGGTTTTCCCCACTAAAATCTGATACAAAGAAAATTATTTTTTCTCTGGAGCAAAATCTTTTCCCTTCTTGGGACTGAGCTGATTTTTCTGAATGAATACCATGATATGCTTGTTGGGGGTTTTACATGGGAAGTCTGTCAAGAGGTACATTTGAGTGAGAATAGTAGTAATTGGACAGTATTTAATGTGAATGGCTTCTGTAACTACTGTTTTTGTTTTTCTTAGATATGCAAGCTAGGAAAGAAAGCTGAATTGCATTTAGGGAAGATTGTGTCAGAAAAGGGAGAAGAGTAATGAGGTGACTAGAGTTCATAGCATAATTCTGAGAAGTGCTGCTATGCCAGATGACAATGTGGATTGTAAACCTCTTGGTTATCTCCCCTCCATTTCCCACTCCTGGAAATCTTTAGCAAAATTGACTTCACTTTCTCTGGTTTTGTGTGTCTGGATCTGCCTTAATGGTGGGCATGGGGAAAAGACCAGAGGCTTCTTGTGGGAGATAATGCCCCTCTCTGGATCACTCACTAGCATAAATATACACACAGAGACACACGCACACATGCACCCAAATGTATACCACCATGTAAAAAGGCTCCTATCTGTCAGCTCAAGCCATTTCCCCATTGAACAGGGGAGATCATAAAACGTGCTCCATTCTTGAGTCACAGTGGTTAGACCCATAGTAGAAAACAGAACTTTAAGAATATTCATAAACTGTTTTGGGCTTCTAGTAATACTTTAGAAATGGATGGAAAATGCCTACTCTTATTGTTTCCAAGGCCACACAACCTGTATAATCGTTTAAAAAATTCCCATCATTTATCTTGTTTTCTTTTACCTGAGATTAATTTGTTCTTTTTGGATATTAAAAGGCAAAACTATATAGTTTTATGGATAATGAATAACATTTTAATTTTTACTTATAACTCAAGAAATGTTATGTAGAAGTTACTGAATTACTGCTTTTCATGATGGTGTTGATATGAATATAGCCCTGTTAGTTCTTAAAATAAGTGACTACTACCAAAAGAAGCCCTTTATTATATTATTAATTTTAATACTGGTTAATCTGTATTGTATGGCTGAATTTTTAGGGGCTTTGCCAAGTAAGAAAATATCTGCACCACCCTTACATCTTTTATATCACATCTTCATTTGTCCTAGAATAACAGTAATATTTTCTGAACTACAATAGATCTTAGCCATCACTCAATCTAGCTAAACTATGCAAATGAAGACATAAACATGTTATGTACTTTGCAAAAATAATTTTTATGGATTACTACACAAAGACATACAACTATGAATTCTTAAGAGATAGATATATTTCATACTGAAGAACTTTCAAATAGAGACTAAAAGACTAATTAGAATTTCTACATTGATACTTAACAGATGAACAATATATGTTATCAACTTGCTGAATGAAAGGGATGATAAAACTCAATTTGTTAGTATGCTTTTCACTATAAGTAACAGAAAATGCAGAGAGAACTGGCTTAATAGTAAAAAACAATTTACCCAATATTAAAATGTTTTGAGTTAGAGTGGTTCCTGAGTTAGCTTATTCAGAAGCTTAATTACTTCTTCACCGAGCTAGAGTCTTTCAACTTATTTTTGTCATTCTTAGAAACTAGAGTTGCCAGATTAAATACATACATCACTTAAATTTGAAGTTCAGATAAACAATGCATGATTTTAAAAAAGTATATCTAATGCAATATTATTTGTCATCTAAAATTCACATTTAACTTGGTGCTGTGCATTTCTGTTTTCCAAATCTGGGACTTTATTAACACGTTGGCTTATCTTCTTAGGCTAGCTTCCCTCATGGTCACAAGAAGGCTGCCACAGCTCTTAGTGTCATATATAGATGCCAATATCCAGTGGCATAAAAAGAATTCTGTTAGTAAGGAAGAAGGTGGAGGAATGATAATTTGGTAGGTAATCAACAATATAAATCACCAAGGCAAATCTGAATTTATGTTCACTAAAACATAGTTTCCTGTCATAGTTAAGTATTTAATTCTGTACTAAGATGTAATTTACCCTGTCTTCTGATTCAGGGACAGAAAGTTGATTGACTATCATATTTATGCAGAAGTTTCTGTCTTTTTCTTCAATTCTGTAAAAATTTACATTTTGTTTTTGAGACTCTTTGTTAGCGCTGGGAAAGTCCACATCTGAAATAATTAAGATAATTTTTAGTGAGTATTCTGAAATAAGAGAAGGAGATGGCTCATTTGCACTTTCCCCTTTTCTGCACTATCCTCAGGGCACATATTAAGTAGTTTCCATGTTCACAGCTGTGGTTGTTTCCTTCTCCCTTAGGGTAGTTGTTCACATTACCCAAATCCCACCTCAATTCCCTGTGTCCCCTCCCTCCTTCCACTCTGCCCCCTTTTAAAACGTGTCCATAATCTTCAGGAACCTATTTGTACTTAAGTGGGAATGGTTTCAAATGGGCTAGATAAACTAATCTGTGTTAATATGACTATGTTAATATTTACTTTGTTAATGTGTTGGACTTCTGAGGTAATTTAAGGCTTTAATCATTTCTGAAGTTCAACCCCTTTAAAAGCTCTTCAGGAATGCTGCCAGTTCAGGCATCTTAGTGGCACAGCCCTTTCCAGCCACACTCACAGGGGTAGGTGGCTACAAGAAAGGGTTCCCTCAATGACTCTGCTGTCTGATCATCAAGGCAGTCTGGTCTCTTAACGTACCCCATCTTTTATTCCCTCATCAGACTCACTGCAATCCACTGGTCTCTGCTGCCTTCTTCTCCACCCCATTCCCTGCCTCATCCTGAGTGATTCATACGTGACTTCAGTATTTATAGGGATGCCCCACCCAACACCCTAGACTCGTAAATTCTTGACCTCCTTGCTGCACAGGCCTTTAACTCCATTGGACTTCAGTGTTCTGCTACCACACCCCAGGCCTCCCTAGTAGTCATCCCCAGAAACTACTCACCTCCCACAATTACACTTCAAAAACCACGCTGTCTTAATCTGAGCTCCTGCTCTTTTCAACTATCCTTCCTCTTTACTTCTATCAGACAAGCTACTTAAACTCATAAGGAATCTCAGGAAAACAGCAAAGAATTAAGCCTCTGAGCCCCTCTACAAGCCTGCCTACTTCCCTCCCACTCTCCCTCTTCTATCTAACCTGAATTCTGTGGCTTATCTCAACAACTAAGCCCTCAACTTTCTCCATATCCCAAACTTCCATCAAACTCAATCTCTGAACTTCTATACTGGATGAATCTAAAGATTAGTATTTTGAAATTCAACACATATGTGCCTAAACCTGCTAGATTAAAGCCATATCATGCCAGGTAGGCCCTCTAGGATGCTTGCCAATAGGGAGGCAGCACTGCATAGTGGTTAAGATCACGAAGCTCCGTTCCTGGCTCCTCCACTCACTAGCTGGATGTCTTTAGGAAATAGCATGACCACTTTGTGCCTCATTTTCTTCATCTGCAAAATGGGGATAATAATTGAAGACACCTCACAGGTATGTTATTGTAAATAAATGAGCTAATATTTATAAGGTGCTTAGCTGTTGAATGATAGTTTTACTTCTTCCTTATAGTTTTGTTTCTATACTTAATAACAGCTATTCCAAATCTTCACTCTCTTTAATTCTGCAAACAGCTCAGGCACCATCACTTCAGCAGATGATCTTGCTTAATTCTCAGGGTACATATAGGTCATTCATTAGATGTGAACGCCTTTAAATTATCTACCCCTAAAAATTTAACTACATTGGTGCATTGGTATCTCCTTCCCATCTAAGAGAAAGAAATAACCTTCAAATATTAATTTTCCACCTCTTCTCAAAATCTTATTCTTTCAAATATCTAACCTTTTCTGTGTATATTTAACCTTTCTCTCTACTTGTTCTTGTCTTTGACCAATAATGTTTCATTCCCATGCATCCCCACCAAAAACCAATAAAAAATCATTTTCCAGCCATATATTTCCTTTTAGCTATATCCCTATCTTTATCCTTCCCTTTATTATATATATGTGTGTGTGTGTGTATGTGTGCATATATATATATATATGTATGTATATACACTTACAGTTTTTACCTTACCTCTGTTATCACTGTGTTACCGAGAAATAGTAGTAATTGTAAGAAGATCTAACACTAAAATTAACTGGAAGTAAACTCAGAGGGGTCAGAACTTTAAAACTTGGCTTTTTCCCAACTTTAGCCAGGCATAGACATTTATGATTTTGAATGGCCATATATTTGTATAATGGCTTTCCTGCTCTTTTGTTCTATATTAGCCAATTAATTGTTTTATTTTTAATACCCCTGCTATTTCCTATTTCTCTTCTGAAAGGAACTAACCTCCAGGTTCCCACTCTAATCAAGGCTTCATTCTTTATGACTTCAGCATAATTATTGTCAAGGTCAGCAATAACATCTATCCTGCCAAAGCCAGAGGTCAATTCTCAGTGTTCATCTCAATCAACTTCTCAGGAAGTTGGTAGGGTTGATCATTTCCTTCTCTTTAAAGCATTTTTCAGTTACCTTTTGGACACTACCTTTTCTTGGTTCTCTTCCTACCTCACTAGTTGATTTTTCTCAGCCTCCTTTGCTGGAATATCCTTATTTATTTGCCTCTAAAATGTGGAATAGCCCAAGATACTGTCTTTGGATATATCCTCTTTCATTCTTCACCAACTCCCCACTAATGGTCTCAACTAGTCTTTTAGCTTTAGATTAAAGTTTATGACTTATTAATTTATATTCCAGTTCAAAATTTTCTCCTGAACTCTATACTCATGTTCAAGTTCCTATTCAACACCTCCACTTGGATGTCTAACAGGTTTTTAGACAGGATGTTTAACAGGTTTTAAATTGTGTCAAATTTAACACATTCAACAAACTTTTTTTCTCCAACTCAGTCTTCTTATGCCAGTATTCTAGTTGCTCACCTCAAAAAACAGAGTCATTCTGGAATCCCTTATTTTACAAAACACTTCCAATCCATAAGCAAGTCCTATTGGCTTTATCTTCAATATATATCCATAATCTCCACCATAATATGGTACTTTCCCTCTCTTAGCTCCTACCATTCTCTCCTAACCCACGGAGACTATAGGAAATCTCAGAAACACAATAATAAAGCTGGTAAAGAACAAAAGCCAATGAAGGAAACTGAGAAGTAGGAAATCGGAAAATATAAGATCAAGAAAGAAATGAAAAGAATAATTAATCCTACCAAAAGTTGTGAGGGTACCTAATATTAAATGAAGGCTGAAAAATACCTGCTGGATTTGGTATTTTAGAGGGCATTAATGATTTTTGCCACAGTATGCTTGGAGTAGCTTACCTGGGAAAAGGAAGAAGGATGACCAGAACATATAAAAAGATGACTGTTTGGTATTAATTGTTCAAAATATGCATGTGTGTGCGCACATACATGTATCATATTTAAGCCAAAATTTTATCTAGAGTTCCATCTCTGATCTGTATTTCTGAATGTTTGTGGCTGCATTTCCACCAGTATGTGTTATAAGCACCTCCTATCTAAAATATATAGCAATGCACTAATTCCCTTTTTTCTATCTTGTTTTCCTCACTTCCAAATTAACTCCCAATACCCAATCCTTATAAATTCTCTATCATGTTGCATGATACCAATACCTACCAATTCACCCAAAGTAGAAAACAAACCTTAGGGATCATTCTAGTTCTTTCTTTCCACTAATTTCTAATATGATCTTAGCCTCTATATCCACTGCCCTCACTTGAGTCTTTATCAACCTCTCTTCCACCCCCTCAACTGATAAGCTTCCTCACTGGTTCCTTTGCCTGAGGATTTCCCATGCCCTACTCTTTCAACTATACAGTTGCTAGTTATCTTTCAATAAAGCACTTTAGTTTAAACACTGAGAGCTGCTTCCTACTTCCCACTGTCAATAATAAAATCCCTTATAATAGCGTACCAAGACCTTGGAAATTGGCTTGCACCTACCATTCCAACCTCAGTTTATGA
This sequence comes from Microcebus murinus, assembly GCF_040939455.1. Lineage (NCBI taxonomy): Eukaryota > Metazoa > Chordata > Mammalia > Primates > Cheirogaleidae > Microcebus > Microcebus murinus. Next base: position 58,727,196 of record NC_134111.1, read on the forward strand.
TAGTTCCCCATTTGTCTTAATACAATCAGACTGAAGTACATTGCATGAGGTCATGCATATACTTCCATATACTCTTTCTATTTCTGGAAAAGTAGCTAGAGCTTTCAAAGTTCAAATAATACCCCCCCCCCAAAAAAAATTATAAATGTAATTTTTTAAAGTTTGGAAAACAGCCACAATGTTGCCACATTTAACAGAACATATTTGTTCATTTCCCTCTCAATATTCCTCTATGAAGTACATATTTATACACTAAACATATAATATTGCATAATTTTCTCATACATTTATTTTATTTAGCTATTCCTTGCCATGTTGCATAAAAATAATATCAAAAGTAACAAAGCATCAAAACATCATTTTGAGAAAAAGAAAAATAAAAAAAGGAAAAAAAGGGTAGGGAAAAAATAAAACTATAATAAAGTTTAAGATTCATACCATGAAGAGTTACTCATCTGCCTTAGGCGAGACACACATTTGGCTCTCCATTTTTCTAGCAGTCACTATAAAAACAAACTTTGTTAAGTTAAGCAGTTTCCAGTGCCCATGAGATTTTTAAAAAATGTCCTGGTAATTTCAGCTGTTCTTGGAACAAATAGTGTAAAAAGAAATTTAAGGTCCTCCTAAAGAGAATACAGTGTCATACTAACAATGTTTGGGAAGATTTCTTATGAGATAGTCCATTTTCATCATGTCTTTGCTCATATTGAGAATCGACATAAGCAGGTTCCCTTGCATGAATCACAGTGATTTTGTAAAAACCATCTTTTAGGAAATCATTTGATATTATCAAGGTATCCAGCTCTTTGTTGGTCTATTATAAATCATGGGTAAAGGTTAATATATTGAAATATATATTAATAACAGGTATTAAATATATATTAATATATATTAAATAGTCATAGTAGTAGCTGAATTTTAAAATTCTTTAGAAAAATTTCTGAATATTCTCTTCAAGTTAGAGTTTTAAATAGTTATTTAGTAAAATCTTAAAATTGCAGGTCCTATATCTAGCAGCTGAGGCTTGCTTCGAAGGCCAGATTTTAGGTTGAGAAGCAAAAATTCCTCACTTTCTGGTCATGAACATGGCTCCCCTTGGGAAAGTCCTCTGAGTACAAGAATGTGGCTGGGCAAGGATATGACAGTCTTGGGCTTCTGTCTCTAGTGGAGAATAGGATGTTACCCTAGGAGGACTCAAACACAAGTTTAACATACTCAGGTGTGCAAAGACTCTGTCCCCAATCTTGAGTCCTCTCCAGAAATATCGCTAGGTGAAGCTATAAGTGAAGTATCAACTTCACTAAGGAATTCTAATATTGCATGCTAGAAATAAAACCTGGATATTAAAATATTTATTTTGCCATTTTCTAAGAGTTTGAGAATATTTGATAAAAACAGTTTTTTTTTTAAAATCTTTGCCAATATCTATGTGTATAGGGCATGTTTATAGGTTCATATGGAAGGAATAGTCTTCTGACTACAACCTAGATATGATTTATCTTATATATTTTCTCTGCTGAAATGCACCTAACTTGTTTAGATACATGGTTATATTTTTAAGATATTTTAAATGACATTGTACATATCTCAAGGCAGATCTAAGATAGCCCTTCTTAGAGATGGAGGGGAATAGGGTTATTGTGTGGCTGTTAAATAGATATATCTCTATATCTATATGAAACGGAAGGTTTATCAAAGAACCAACTTATCAATAGAGGATTGTGGTACTGCATAGTATTGTATGGAAAAATCTATGGTAAATTTTACTCATGTCTCCATTGTAAGCACTGGCATGATAGACTGACTACATCAGAGTTAGTGCCCTCCTTCCTTTTTTTTTTTTCCCCTAAATTCTGCCCCCCTCCCCACCCTGCTCTGCCAGAGCTTCAAGCGTGACCAGTCTTCAAGTGGTGTCCCCTGCACCCACCATGAAAGTGTGTATGCTTCCCCTTCTCCCCCCTTCCACCTGTTCACCTCCTTAACTACTACCACACCACACCACTGCTCACTCCTACCATGCTTAAAATGGCTATATGAGGTCTAGAGAAAGTGATGTTTGCCCTCTGGTTTTAACTTTGACATAGCTACTTCAAAGGTCATCAGCATATGTGATTGAACTAGTATAGTCAGGGGCCTGCAAAGGATACAATAGAATTGAACCTTTTAAACGAGGGGTCCTCAAACTTTTTAAACAGGGATCCAGTTCACTGTCTCTCAGACCGTTGGAGGGCCGTTGGAGAGTGCGGCGCACATTCCACACATGTGCACTGTGGGCCCGGGACAAGTCAGCTGCTAAGCAGGACAGGCAGCCAGAGCAGCAAAAACCTGGAGAGCTAGATAAATGTCCTTGGTCAGCCGCATATGTCCCGTGGGCCGTAGTTTGAGGTTGTCTGTTTTAAACAATATTGAAAATTTGACATACCATACCATATTACTAGATTGTCTCCAGAATTTTTTTCTAATGGCTACATTTTATAGAGCAGCTATATCACAATGTAACTAAGCCTTCTCTTTGATTTTACTATATAAATAAGACTAGAAGGAACATTTTTACTCACATAGTTTTTTCCTTCTGTATGAGGTACACTGTAAAGCCTGTAAAAGAAAGAGCTCGCTGCATCATATTAGGAAAAGGAAAAGCAAAATAAGAAAGAACAAAGAAGAAAAAAAGGAGGAGGTATGAAAGAAACAGGAGGAAGAATGAGACAAACACCCAGAAAGGCCTCCTTTGTGGGGAAGAATTGCAAGACAAGCTTGTTTGGGTCATTACTGTAACACAGAGGTTTTGCAGTAACTGGCATAGTGTGAGTATTCAATAAACATTTGGTTGAATGAAGGAGTGAAAAATGGAAAAATAAAGGACATATATCTAATAACCAGAACTAAATTCATGCTGGTATCCCATCCGGATGTTCATAAACTTGGACCCACATGAGAATGGGTATATGAGGTTTCTTATTTCTTTTAATTTGTCAAGGAGAAAGTGAAGGTGTGTCCTGCATTTATCCAGAACTCTCCCGATCACAGATGAGGCTCCTCACAAACCTTTTGAGTGATTGTTGCAAAACTTCTGAGAGTATGTGCTTGGTATAAATGATTTTGGTTTATAATCATTTGCTATTTGATGATTAATGCTTTAAAATGTATTTATTTTGTCTGCAATGTCTTTGCTTATATCAGGTTGCTCTAAAATATATATGAAAATGTTTATGATTTACACTAATATGTTCAAGTTAAAATGTTAAAATTCTTATACAGTGATGTGTAGTTTAATGACAGGGACAGGTTGTGAGAAAGGGATTGTTAGGTGATTTCATCCTTGCGCAACATCACAGAGTGTACTCACACAAACCTAGATGGTAGAGCCCCCTACACACCTAGACTATATGGTATAGACTATTGCTCCTAGGCTACAAACCTGTCTAGCATGTGGCTATACTGAATACCGCAGGCAACTGTAATATAATGGTAAGTATTTGTATATCTAAACACATACAAATACAGTAAAAATTCAGTATTACAATCTTATGGGACCACCATCCTATATGTGGTCTGTCATTGATTGAACATCCTTATGTGGCACTTGACTGTAATTGCTGCCAAAGCTTCCTTATAAAATTATTGTGTGGTAGAGTGGGAGCACACTGAATGGACAATGCGTATTCTTGTCCCTAACTAATTCTGTCATTAATTAGTTGGCTGACCTTGGGCAGGCAACTCAAAGTTTCTGAACTCAGTTTTCCCTTCCTGTATAGTGAGGGAATTATAGTAGGCAACTCCTGCCGCAGGTTTCCATACACTTATAGGTCACAGGATCCTCTGCCCACCAGCTATCAGTGAAGAATCCCCTCAGTATGATGAGACTAAGTGAATGCTAATGTTTCTCTAACAGTGGGCCTGGAGTATTACAAGACAGTACTCGCACATGGTTAGGTTAGAGCATAGGCTTTGTGATGGGGAGAAGTCCTGGTTCAGCTCCGACACTAATATGTGGCCTGGGGCAAGTATTAACCTCTCAGTTTCCCTTTCTGTAAAATAAGAATAATATAAGCACTTATAGAGTTTTTGTATTAAACGAGACTGTATAAACCCAGCCCTGAATACAGTGTCTGGCACAAAGCAAGCACTCACTCAAAAGCATCCATTTTTAACATTGTTATTTCTGTGGCTCCACTGAAATAACTGTTTTTCTAGTAGCCCTTCTCCAAACTGATTATCAGCACTATTGCAATTATAGTATTTAGAGGGTTTTAAGGTGCCAACTTGGGCTGACTTGTTTAAAAAAAATTGGAAAGACATGGTCTCAAGGGATCTGTAAAAATTAAGCAAAACAACCTGTGTGCTGACCTTTACCCTGAGGTTCTTTTATTTAATAACAGGCTATTAATAAATACAACTTGAGCTGTTTGATTAGTACTAATGTAATCCAGGCCAAGTATGCTACCTAACAGCTGTAATAAACTTTTTTGCCCTAAAGCCAAAGAAATTTTGATGGAAATTTGCCTCACTTTTCAATTTGTTTTGAAATGAGATTATGGAGAAGTTCTTAGTTTGAGGTTCTTATAAATAGATATTAAGCTCCTTTAACTTTTGTTCATATATAGAATACATTTAAATAAAACTAAATGAGATAAAACTTTTAAGGATGAAAGGGTACATAATTTAAAAATAATAAGAAAAAAAGATAAAATCATTCCTAGGTGGGCAAAATAATTTTTGAAGGCTATATAAGTTGTTATTTTATAATTTAAAAACAATGACTTAATCATAAGAGAAAAGAGAAGGAAAAAAAAATTCCCTCAAATGTGGGAAACTAGAGTACTTTGCTTTGCTCTTAAGTACAGCAGGAAATATCTGTTTGTTTATTATGACCCTAGTACTTCCATAGCCAGATTAACTTTCAAATAGAGTTTTCATTCCTTTTACCAACAATTGTCACCCTGCCTTGTGGAAACTGATAATTTTCAGGGAGTTCAAGGAGAATACTTGCGTAATTAGTAGTGCCTGGCTTGTTCCCACAACTTGGGGATGGATCCTTTGTGAACAGGTAATGGTTTTAACCATAGGATCCCCAAATAGCATGTGTTAACTGGCTCACAATAATGTGCTGGGTCAACCTATGTTAAAGATGATTTGAGGGACTACACAATTTTACAGAAAGAGTTCTATGTTACCATTAAATATTTAAGAATGTCTCCTTATTGATCCTAGGTTTCTTTTACTTCATGAGATGTGAGCCTCAACTGATCTGTAGCAGGCTGTTGAAAAGTAATCACTGGCATTTCTGCTAGAAAGTTTTCTACAGGATACAGGGTAAGTAATGTTTTATAGACAGATGAATAAGAATCTACACTGATTTATAAATCTTGAATACCTGCATGTTAAATATGCAAAATGTATCAAGCCATGGTTGTAGACTTTATCATAATTCAATTTTTAAAGTTTCTTAGAAACAGGCTTATTATTTTGTTTTCATAGCTCTATTTCTTTAATATTTTATTGTCTGGTTAACTCTCATGGGACTTCACTTATTTTAAAAGCAATATTGAATTTATAAGCAATTTTCTACTGATTACCTATACCTGCTATCTGTCAAATATTAATCTAATCAAAAGAATGGAGTTATTAAATATATACATTGTATAGCTTCTGAATTAAAGACAAAAAGGGGGATTTGAAACTGTTGATAAGCTGCTGTGGATCTACTGGCTGTGCTTGTTGTCCTTGTTTTAATGTTCTACCTGCTCAACCTGGTACTTTTTAGTTGGTGATGGGAGTTGGTGGAGTTGGATATAAAGAAATAGCCAAAAATGGTTTACCAGAATCCTGTCTGAGTCTGACAGAAGCCCTGCTCTCTCCCCATTTTGTCTACCCTCAAACTTGCCAAGCCTTGTTCGCTTTGGCTTTATTTTAAAAATGCATTTCTGGTGAGTGAGGAAAGGTTTTGTACTGTGTTTTCAATGACTCACCCAAAATAACTCCATTCAACTTGTAAATGGTCCTGTTCTGAATGCAGATTGTGTTTGTTCTGAGATGGGTATGAAGGAGCTGCAGAAGGGAGATTAGAGAAGGGAAATGTGGTGGGAGAGGCTGGTACAATTTATATTTATTCAAGTTCAGGCACATACCAGGATAATTGTTATTTTTTTAAGACATTGTGTGTGTGCATGTGCATGTGTGTGTTTTAAAGAACTGTTATGAGGTCTACACCATTTAAAGTTTTTTTTCAAGTTACATTGGTATTAGATACATGGTTCTAGTAGGAACCATGTTGGAACTAGTTCATCTAGTTCCAACTTTCTTTTTCCGAACCTTCATAAAATGTAGAAGAGATTTACATGCAATTATATATTAATAATTCCAAATATATGCATAGTGAACTAAATCATATACATAATAAAACAGCTAGAAGATAATCTTAAACATGAAAGAAAAAGTATCTCAATAAATTGATCACATAATAGGACAGTGTTAACACTTGGAAGTTCAATAATGGCATACTCCTGTTTTGTTGTGTACTACAGAAAAATCCTTACTATTTAATATCATCTGGCACAGGTATAAACTGAACATTGGATATGGATAAATATACCTCTTTAAAGCTTTTATGATTCGAACATCAGAGATCTTTAAAAGCAACATTTTAGGGCAGGACTGACAAGAAAAAGGACTGACCCAAACTTGAGAATTAAGGCTTCACAGATGGAAAGCCAAAATGTTTGTAATTTCATGTGTAACTATGTCCAGTAAAAAGTATTTCAAAAGCTCCTCTGAGTTGTTTCATAAATTCACAAACAGACCAAATTAAGTTTATTCTGTTACATAATCTTGCTCCATTCCATTGTTGATGAAGAATAGATGAACCATTCCTACCTGTTGCTCAGAAACACCAGAGAATTGAGCTACTAAAAAGAAAACAAACTGGCCACAAGGTTTCACTGCAGAGAGGGTACATTTAGCATTATGTGGCAACTGAAGAAACTGTGATCTGAGAATAAGGAATAAAACTGACAAGCCTTTAATGTGCAAAGTAAGAAAGTATTAATACGTCAACTGATAACTTAGTTTGTATAAGTAACTTGTAAGGCAAAGTTCTAGAGGTATTACCTGTTTCTTTTTCTGGTGTATACTTGGGGAAATTAGAGAAATCAAAATAATAGATTGTTATACTATACTAATGGTTCCTTATGAGGAAAAGCAACTAATCCTTGAATTTTTGCTAATGTGGAAAAACTCTAAGAAGCAGCAATAGGTTGGAATTATAAACCTGAAACGTAATTTTATCACTTTAAAAATATTATACATACTATAAGCAGAAATACTAAAACCAGAAATACTTTAACAATTAACAATTGTTTACAGGAATATATCAAACAACCAATCTAAGTCTTTATAGTTCAATGATGTGATTTGTAAATAAATCTCTGCCAACTTTTTGAAGAGTTTACTCTCATGTATTAATATATTAATATTTTCATTCTCTTCTATTGCAAATTATTCTACTAGTATCCTTGAAAATATTAATAGATACATTGAGGAGCCCAAAAGATTTCCTGTTGAAATCAATTTCAGAACTACTGGATAAAAAATTTTAATCTTTAAAAATAAATTTTGAGAACCTCTCAAATTTTTAGCATTCATTGTGACTAGGTTGGGAGTGGAAAAAGAGAAGGGAATACAATAGGCAGTGCTTTCCAAACATATTTCATATAGAATTCCTTTCTCCAGGCAACTCTATTGAAATATAAAATGCTACTCTGTTTATTTAACCTGAAATTTTACTTACCTTAATCCTCCCAGCTCCTTTTTGTCTTAATAACTTAAGTAATTAAATCAAGAATAATGTTTCACTTATGATTTAAGCCTTTCCATTTCAAACTACCTGATTCAACCAGGTATATTTTTTATCCTAGCCAGAACCAATTTTAAAATACAGCTACATAACCATGATGATAGATGCCATTTACTAGTATTAGAATAATTCCCCCACAATGAAATAGATTTATTTTTGTCTTCTGCAATATAATTCTAATAAGCTATACATAGCACCTACATTATTTCATGTCATTCTCACATTAACTTAGGAAGGTAGTTATTACAATTGCTATTTCAAAGATGAGAAAAGTCGTGGCCCAGAGATACCAGCTATCTTACCCTAGGCCATACCACTAGGAAAAGATTCAGTCTAACACCAGAAACTGTACTGTTTCTACTACATCATGCCAGATGGAATTACCCAGATTTAATATAAATTTGTTTCTTCTTTCATCTTGTAAGCATCAGTGACTCAGACAATATTCTTTTTGTAGAGCTGCAGTCCCCAACCTTTTGGGCACCAGGGACTGGTTTCATGGAAGACAATTTTTACACAGACTGGGGGTGGCGGTTCAGGATGATTCAAGCACATTATATTTACTGTGCACTTTATTATTATTATTACATTGTAATATATAATGAAATAATTATACAACTCACCATAATGCAGAATCAGTGGGAGCCCTGAGCTTGTTTTCCTGCAACTAATGCTGCTGCTGATCTAACAGGAGGCAGAGCTCAGACAGTGATGCGAGCAATGGGGAGCAGCTGTAAATACAGTTGAAGCTTCAGCTTCGCTGGCTTGTTTGACACTCACTTCCTGATGTGTGGCCAGGTTCCATGGACACTTATCCGTAGCAGGGGCTTGGGGACCGCAATTGTAGAGCTTTGCAATATAGATTTGCAGTTGGTCTCCAATAGAGTACTTTTTTGGAAGAAAAATATCCTTGAAGAAGAAAATGTGTAGACTCTTCATGTATAGCATTCATTATTGGATAAATATTATAAAATACTTTGGCATTTTAAAAAAATCTCAACGTTTGAGAATATGATGAAATTCCTTACTTTTCAAGGCTATTTCAAGAATTTCCTTCTCTATTATTTCTGTTTCCTCAACATTTTGCATTAAAAATTGCCATGAAGCAGAAAACATACTTTTGGGCTACTGGAGATCCAATAATTGCTGTAGTCTAGTCTAATGTAACCTGGATTTTTTTTTCCTTTCTTTGTTATTTCACTCTGGTAGTTTGATTTTAAAATATAAAATATGGTTCGTTATTGGCTTTCTCAAGAGTTCTTTGTTGCTGTTGTCTACAAGTTTATTTTAAAAACTGCAAAACTAAATAAAATATAAAAATAAGCATTATAGAAATAACATGAAGCAGATACTTTATCAATTTAGGTGTTTATTCTGAAGAACATAAAAAATAGAAAATAGATGAAGTGTACTCATTTTTCCTTTTGTGTTCAGCACTGTACTTAAAACTGTAAGGGGTACAGGAAGAATACTGAGGAATGTTCTTGGATCTCTCACAGTTTACAGTCTGGCTGGTAAGCCAAACATACCCTCTGGGGACAGTCATATTATTTACTGCACAATTCAGTCCTGAAATAAATGATATGGACATTCTGTTGTATATCAGGGAACTGTGGGAGGGATATGATCAGGAGTGGTGGAACGAAGGAGTCAAAAAGTTCCCGGTCAGGTGGATTTTGAAAGTCACCAAGGTATTGGACAGAAACAACAGGAATGAGTTCAGAGGCAGGGACAGAGAGTCAGCCACAGCACGTGGAGCAGCAGAAACACAGCATGGGATTCATAAAGGCCCTGGATGAAACTGTGAAGACAGCATATTTTGTGGCGTTTGACCAGCCCTTTCAATGCCTTTTCCGTAGGTACTTTACTCTCTATCTCACGTTCTGCACAGGCAGCAAGCTTCTGACCTATTTTGGAGGGCCTTTAACCTGTTAGCTGTATCCTACTACAGGACTCTTGAAGCCTGAGCGGGTCTTACAGGTTCAAAGAAAAGTTCTCTAATAGTAAAACTTCAAGCCATAGAGATATTAGTATCACTGTTCTAGCTCCACTTACATTACTTAGTAACTATATAAGGCACTGAAGAATATTATAATGGTTTTAAAAAGCTGGTCTTGATTTTGGATTTCATCTTGGGGATGTTAGAAAATCATCAGAAATTGTTGATTTTAGTAAGAAATAGAGAAAGGGGCATTCTGGGAATTGTAAGCGGGAAGCAAAGTGCTAGAAGGGAGATAGGAAAGAATGAAGGCAGGAAAATCAGTGTGCTATTTTAGTAGTCTATGACTTATGTGTAAATGCCTGGACAAAAACTAGGCACTATTTCATCCCCAGAGCATTCCACATTCTAAATTCTCTAAAAATCATGGTTTCCTTTAGCTATCAATGACAATACACTTAGTCACTTTGTAACTTGAATGTTTCCTTTAGGAATTTTACCATGTTCTTTTTTTTTTTTAAATTTTATTTTAATAGAGATGAGGTCTCGCTCTTGCTCAGGCTGGTTTCGAACTCCTGACCTCCAGCAATCTGCCTGCCTCGGCCTCCCAGAGTGCTAGGATTACAGGCGTGAGCCACCGCGCCCAGCCTGGGAATTTTACCATGTTCTTGATTTTAATTTAAAATGAAATAAAATAACTTCTTCCTTAAAATATTATGTTCATGCAAAAATATTCTTTTCAATCAAGTTAAGATCAAAAAGTGTTCTAACTTGTTCTTCAGAGTACAGCCAAGTACAGTAAAATATTGGAAGCCTTCCTTTTATGTGTAGGTAGTTTAGATGCAACATTTAGGGGAACTTTGTTGACTGATGTCACACTGGGTCTGATTTGGGATACAATTTGAGTCTTCTTGCTGATAAGATTTTAAAAATAACAAAAGGGAATGCTGAAGCTCATTTTAAAAATAGTTCTGAACGCTGACATCGTTTCTTTCTTGTAATATCTTGTCTCACCAAAATCCAAGCAATTATTTCTGCATTGTCCCTATCATTCTTTGCTCCATTTTTCTACATCTATGTCCACCTTCAAAGCGAAATTTCCAGAGTATTCTTTCACAATTCACACAGAACACCACCACGATAAATAACATTCTTAAGTCTGAAAGTAGCACTCCACGGAGCTTGGTCTTTTCCAGTTCCGAGATTCTGTCAACAGCAGTCATGCGCCTCTCAGTCATCCTTACCCCAAATTCCTTGGACACTAAATATCTACGCTGAGGCGACTCTCCGGAGAGCACGTTTCGGGGAGCCCAATCACACGCTTCTTTTCCCGCGGGGGCGTTCTGGGAGACTAGGCCCCAACTTTAATTCTAATTCTGGATGAAGGCGGGAGGAGCTGAGAGGAAGACCACTAACTAACACCAAACCTCGCCGGCTCGGCGGGCAGCAGCAGGGGGCGGGCCCGCGCCGCGCCCGCCCACCCCGCCCGCCCCGCGCGCCCCCGGCCGGAAGGGGGCGTGGGCCGCCGCCGAGGGAGGGCGCGCGCTCGCCTGCGCCGGGCCGGCCGGGCGCGCCGGGCGGAGGCGGGGGCGGGGGCCGCGCCCGCGCTGGGCTCCCAGCTCCCAGCCGCGCTCCCTCGGGCCACTCGCGCTCCCGCGCCGCGCCCGGCCGGCTTCATGTGAAGCGCCGGCTCTCCGCCCCCTCCCTCCCCTTCCTTCCCTCCCTCCCTCCCTGTCCCCTCCTCCTCCTCCTCCTTCTCCTCCTCCGGCGCCCGTTTCAGCTCCCCGGGGCCCCCTGCCCGGCCGGGCGCTGACAGCAGGGGCGGGGGTCCCCGCCGCCGCCGTGTCTCGCGCAGGCTCCGGCTGCGGCCGCGGAGCCCCCGGCGCGGCCATGGACCGGCCCCCGTCGGCGGAGGCGGAGGAGGAACTGGAGTGGCAAGTGGCGAGTCGCAGGAGGAAGGCCTGGGCCAAGTGCCGCAGCTCCTGGCAAGCGTCGGAGACGGAGGATCTGTCCACAGAAGCGACGACGCAGGACGAGGACGAGGACGACGAGGAGGACCTCCCCGGCGCGAAGCTGCCGGCGGCCGCGGGGAGAGGTCGGTGCGCCCGCGGCGGCCGCGGGCCGGGAGTCTCGCGCGCGCGGGCGCCGCTGAGCGTTCGCAGGGCGCCTCGGGTCTCGGTAGGCCGGGGGGAGAGGGGACACTTCCGACCTTTAAACGCGCGCGCTCGGGAGGCGTCTCCGGCGTCCGCGCGGACACCTGGGCGCCCTCTGGCTCGCCCCGGACGCACGCCGAGACTCGCTGCTCGGGCTGCGTCTTGCCCGGCAGACTTTCCCACCCGGGGTGGTCCGGGCTGACCCTGCGTTCCGAGCCCCTCCGCGGTCGGTAACGAGCTGTCCCTCGCTGTCCCCCGCAGGGAACGTGCCCAACGAGAAGATCGCCATATGGCTCAAGGACTGCCGGTGAGTTCCCCGCGCCCCGGAGGCAGGTCCCGGGAGCCGCGACGCCCAGCCGGGCCACTCGGCCGCGTCCCCGCGGTCCGGGGCCGCCGTGCGCCGAGACCGGAAAGCGAGCCGGCGGATAGCTTCCTCCTCCCGGCGATTAGCCGTGCGAGCGCCGCGGCGGCCGGTGAGCTCGTGGCCGGCCGGCTTCACTCTTGTTAGGGCTTCGGATGCCTGTGCGTGCTGTTAGCATCAGAGATCGGAGACCTGATGATCGTGCCGCATTCTGTTTGTTCTGATTTTATTTGAAAGGATCCTCACATTTCACAGGATATTTTATTTTGCTTTTGTTTGGCATCTGTACAACTGGCATCATTTTCCTTTGAGATGTGTTTTCGGCAAATCTAATTCACTTAACTACACTAAATGGGCTTTCCCTTTATTTCTATTCATTAGTTTTGTTTAGGGAGCTGTTAAAACTAGCTGACTTTGTACTTGTGGTTCACCTCTTGGACGTGGATTTGTCAGATGGCACTAGGATTCACAGAAGGGAAATAGAGCTTTGAAAGCACTCAGACTGCTTAAGTCTGTTTAATTACATGCTTTGGCAACGGCTACAAAAATGTTTGATAAGATACAGAGGCGATGAATCATATTGCAAGTAAATCTGACTGCAGTAAAATATGCTTGTTTCATATTTTAATTGTTTTTTTTTTCCAATTTGCTCCTTGTAAACTCCTATATGAAGAATGTAGATTTTTATCTTTTGTTGGTGTTTACTTCTGAGTGTATTTTTGTCTTGTCAATTTAGGCGTTTCTTAATATTTTGTTCAACTACTAGAGTTAATGAAGTTTTTTTTGTGTTTTTCTTTCTTTTTTTTGAAAGTGATTCTCATATACACCAGTTTGTTTTTCTCCCTTAAAAGCAGATAAAATATTGGCTATGTTAATGCTCGATTTTGATGAATTGATTGGAGCCTTACTGAATACTCTTCACAACAGAACTCCTTATCTTTATGGAATACATGGAATTTCTCTTTAAAGATGCACAAATATACTGCTTGAAGTCCTTGGACACCAGATTAACAATCTAGCTCTAATTTAACCCCCTGCTTTTCAAATTAGGAGAATATAGTGTTAGGTGGTTCCACTCAGAACATGGATCAAAAAATCGTATTAGTGTGCCACTGGTTCATTTAATTGTAAAATATGGAAATAGTATAAAATTTAAAAGATGCAAATTTTTAAATAAATATCTTCAGGGCCTTTTAGGAGAGATCTTGTGAAACAGTATCTTTCAAGTTTTCCCTTAGAAGTGTGTCCGGAGAGGATTTGTTACTTTAACTCAGGTCTTTTAAACCCTTCCTTCTTACTGTTGATTTAAATACAGTCTTAAGTACAGTATTGGTATTACCCTTGGTATCTTAAAACAGGTTTAGCATTCAAAATAAATTCATAGTGTTTTATTGTTTAAATTGAAGTATATGTTCAAAAGAATTAAAAAAAAATTAAAAGCAAGAAAAGAATCACTTCATTTTATGATGTATAGGAATTAAGATTGTGTAAGAGATCTTATCAAATGGACAGTAAATAAGTACATCTTTTAAGAGAAATTTAACGGGCAAATGTTGACATTCAGTAGGACACAATCATCCCTAAAAGTTCCAGAAGTTTTGTTGTTAATACTTGCTCATGTGGGCAGATTCTGTAGTCTTCTGTTCCTTCTCTCATAGGTTTCCTTCTTGTTTCCTACAATTGCACCTATTCCATACAAAAGCGTCATTCATTTGTACCCAGGAAAGCTAGAACAAATAGTCTTTTAATGTTGGCTATAATATCACAGATTCTACTGCTGGGATATGTTGCAACTGTATTTTTTTTTAATAGCCATTTAGGTTCCTTCCCAGAGTTGGGCATCTGTGTATTTTATACATTATGTACAAATGACCTGAAAACACCATTTTCCACCTTGATAAGTTCTCAAATATTCTGTGTTGTTTTTATTGCTGTCCATATCCTGAGTAAAGATACTATGTTTTCTCTCCTTGAAAGGAATCGTTATTTTGATATTCTTTTTTTTTTTTTAACTAAGTGGAAACAAATTTCTTGAATTAGTATCTAAGAAAGAATAGAGATTTTGATGGAATTTGGAAGGGAACAACTGGAAGAAAGAGTGAGATTTGTTTTCAAAGGGGAATGTCAATTCTGCTTATTTGCCATTTTCTGTTAGCACATAGACCAATAGAGACATCTGTAGACAGAATAATACAGTATTTTGATCTAACTAAGAAAGTAACCATCAGGGAAGAAGAATAGCTTTTTAAAGGCATAAATTAGAATTTTATTAAAATATATGCAAAAACTTAAAAGGTTTTGTTACTCTCTTTATGGTCATTGCTTGCGATTCTTTTACGTTTCAAAAGCACTGATTTTCAAAGAACTGCTATTGCTTGTGTATTTGCTTGCAGAAAGTTTTAATATTTAATTAGCATTTCAGTAATGTTTCTTTGAAACTGATATTTTCATGATTGGCCCTAGGTCTGATGTGAATTTTTAACAAGAATAAATTGTTACTAAAGAAAAGTTTGTATCACAAAATAGAATTTTCAAAATAAAACAAAATGTTTTTTATTATAACTTAGTTTTGAGAGGATTAAGAGTATTTTTGTGTTTGAAAAAATAAATTTCTGGGTCATCTCTTTTTGAACTTTACAAGAATGTGAAAAATTTTAGTAGTGGCTAATTCTTAATACTGATTCTCAAGCCAACTTTCTAGTAATTTTCAAAGTTAAACGAAGACTATATTTTTCAGTTTAAAATCAGAAAGTGAATCGCAAGCTTCTCCATTTATATGGAAAGATAAGAGAGGCAGTAGGTGGTGCTCTGAAATTCTAGTGATTAACAGATGAGATTTAAGGAAACTGTTAAGCTTTGTTGCTAACTAGACTGAACTTTTCAGTGTTCAGGTTAAATTACCTACTGCTGAAGATTTGTTTTCTTTTACAGTAATTCTGTTTTCTGTTTCTATGGAAGGGATTGAGAGGAGCAGCATTTCCCCAATGCCTACTGACATTCTCTTCTCTCTCTCTCTCTCTTTTTTTTTTTTTTTTTACAAATTCATATCATTTGTAATTGCCATTTGTGCTCTTAAGTGCTCTTAATTGCTGGCAGGTGAAATGTGTGATTAAATCATTCCTAGTGAACTGACTTGACAATAGGCATTTGCTTAGTTAGTAGAATATTACTTATGTAATCCAGTTGCATTCCTTGTGTTATGGGAGGAGAGTTAAACTGTGAGTAGAAGCTTGCTTAGTTGTAACCTTTTAAGTAAGACCGTATGGTGACAGCTCTCCAGACAGCTTTTCACAAGACTAAGGCTTGTATGTTTATGTGGTTTCAGTACACCTTTGGGAGCCTCACTGGATGAGCAAAGCAGTAGTACACTCAAGGGTAAGAGCAAGTTGCCTTTCTAAATCTGTTCTTATGAGGGTCTTATTTCATTTGTCCTCTGGGTAAAAGTGTGTATGTGAACTATAAAAAATGATGTTCTTGTTTATAAAATATGTTGTTCTGAGCTAGAAGCCAAAAGAAGCCTTGTTATAAACCATAAAACAGTGGTGCATTTAAGCAAATTGCCAAACCTTTTCACAATGTGAAACTTATATTTTTATTGTCCAGTTAGACATTATAAAGACTAATTAAATATAGAAATATGATATGTAAATATAAGGAAAATATACATTGAACTAAAGTTGTGTCGACTTTAGTGCAGCATTTCTTTGCTTACATTAACTAAAATTGCCACACCTGAAATTTTACCACCTGTGCAAGACAGAATTCTAAAGTTCAAAGTACAACAAGAATGTGCAGGTAGTGGCAAGGCATATAAAAAACATTTACAGTGTCAGGAAAATCTAGCTTTTGTGCTCCTGACTTAATATGAGGTAGGTAAGAAGAACGATTGCTTCAGGGTCTGGTTCTCCATGAAACTTTTGGCTAAGATATGTTATCTAATTGAACATCTTCAAAGATATGGTAAGTATAAAATAGGTTGGAGATCGGCTTCTGAGAATTTTATGTGGCTGCAAACATATCTTTACAAAATAACAGTTTACACTTCTTGAAATTGTATAATCAGAATAATTTCTAAGTCTATTCAGGTCTGAAACATTTTACTGTATATTATAAAATATTTTGCTTGGTCAATTTGTTTTAACTAAAACAATCATCATATATGGAGGTGGGGAAGAACAGAACACCAGGATGAATTTTCTGAATTTTCAAATGTTAATTTCAGGTGTGCTTGTGAGAAATGGAGGAAGTTTTGAAGATGATTTGTCATTGGGAGCTGAAGGTATGTTTGCAAGAACTGTATTTTTGTATAGTTTTCAAATAATAAGAAATGAAAAAGTCGAGTGCTTTCAGTTTATGATCCTCAGAGCAAAATTCAAAGATCTTAAAAATGAGTGAAACACATTTCACAGTACCTTTTTTTAACATGTTTATAACCTAGCCACAGCCTGTAGGATACATGTAGGAATGGCTCTGAAAAACCATTGAGAAATGTCCATCTGTCTTCCTTGGACTTAAGTGCTTAAAGGAACTGTGTGTGACGAACTGTAGTAACATAACTAAGGGAAGAATTGTCCTAAAGAAGGAAGGAAACTTAAATATTTATACATGAAAAAACGAAATTGAAGCTTATTTTTAGTGCGAAGGAGACTTATGTCATACTTACAGCTGCAGCTTGTCTTTCTACATTAAAGTATCTCCTTTTCCCCCTTCCTCTTTTTTCTGACTTTTAGAAGATCATAGGACAAAGGCAAAATAGCAGAGTTGGTAGAATTTAATTAGAAATCATTGTGCTGGTATCTGTTCCAGACTGCATTAGCATTTTAAAAGCGTTGTGCTATTTTTAAGTTGTCACAGGTCATGTAATGTTTTCTAGTGGATTCATAATAAAGCTTTCCACTATGTAAAAACAAGAATTTTTAATTGTTTTACTGGTATTTTAAAAGCTGTTTTATAGCTCATTGGTTGTGCTTTTATTTCATCAATTTGAATAGGCTATTGGTAGCTGTATAGCTTGGCTGTTAATGTGCTTCTTAAAAAAAAGAATTAAGAATTTTATTAAGTCTTTAAAACTTTTAAGTTGATGATAATGAATTTATCCACTGAGTTTAATATCCTCGATCTTTTGTTGTTTTAAATCCATCTGTAAGATAGATAACTTATTTAGAATCTTCTAACATTAGAACTCTAGAATATGTGAATATATTAGTTTTTATTATTTCTGTCCGTGTATTTTCAAGGAATAAACTCTGGAAAGAGCTTAAGCTTACTGCTTCCCAATCGGTACAGTTGAATATGTTGTCAATCCCTTATTAAAATGCAATTCAGTATTACTATCAATAGCACTTTTGATATCTATTTTGGTAGTTTTATAATATTGAATAATTTTGTTGGAAACCAGAACCTAAAAAGGAGTCTCATAAAATAGTGACGGCATTATGTTGTTTTACTGAAAATTATTTCAGGACAATTTTCATTCATTAAGTAAATATTTACTGAGTGCTATGTGTTAGGCATCTTTGTGGTGGATATACAAAGGAACAAAATTGTCATTACTTTGCAGTTTGGAGATGAAAAAAAATCAAATGTGCTGAAATAGATGTCTGTAATTAATTCCATTCTCTACATTTGTCTATATAAATTTAACTCACTCTAAACATTAACACTTAACTGTTTAGAACTTGTTAATCTAGGATAAAGTTGAAAGGCAATTTTTAAAAGAAAATTTATAGTGAAATAAGTAGAAGTTTTCAAGTTATGTGCATGAAAAATCAGTTGTAACCTTAACAAATCCACATTAGAAATTGATGTATACTATTGCCACACTTAATGTTAAATCATGCTTTGCTCTTAAAGTATTCTTCATAACAGCTTTTATATTTAATTATCAGTACCACATATATGCTGCATTATCTTCCTCATTACTTATTTTTAACCTGATAAAGAAATTTAATGGGTTATCTTATAGGTCTTTGTACTTTAAGCTCTCAAGTAGAAGTAAGTTTACATTGCTGAAAGACAAAATCACCCTTCAAAAGCTACTGGGACTATTCTTATTTATCTGTATATTACTTTTAATTATGCAGATTTAATGAGCCAAAACAAGAGTTTGACATATTAGGCATTTAACTATAATGTAGTAATTTGCTTTCTTGGTAATTTTATCACAGTCGTTACAGTCCTACTAACAATTGTGCTCTACATTTATTGTTTTTATCTGTAGCCAACCACCTCCATGAAAGTGATGCTCAAATTGAAAACTGGTATGTAGCTGTTCTGTTGTATTCCTTTTTAAAAATGAAGAACATTAATGAAAATAAAGTTTATATAATCTGATTGTCTTTATAGCAGTAATATCTTGGCCAAAGAGAGAAGATTACAGTTTCATCAGAAAGGGAGAAGTATGAATTCCACTGGATCTGGGAAGAGTAGTGGGACAGTCTCAAGGTAACTTATTCTGAAATTATGTGGAGTTACATTGTGTTACAGATGACCTACTCTTACCATTTTTTTCAGTCTTAGATTTGATATTGGTAGTATGAAATCAAAATGAACTCAAAGTGTTTCCTGGACCAGAACAACTGATAGGAACTGCTTCTTTTTTTCTTTTTTCTATTTAAAATTGAGATTAAATAAAAAGCAGATAGGTTTATTATGCACTAGAATCCATAAATGAATACTTTGAGCCACATCAACAACCTGAAAGAGGAACTCCAGAGTGGTGTAACTTCTAACTGTAGAGAATGAAAATTCTCCATTCTGTTAGGGACTTAAGTTAAAGCTGACATAAAAAGCAGAATAAATCTTTCTAAGTTAAAGCTTGATATTTAAGCACATTTTATTTCAACTAATTAAGCCAAATATATTTAAAATACACAGTATATTAAAATAAGCTAATATGTGTGCCTGTGGAAGCAGTTTAAACTGTTATCCAAATTATTGCATTGGAATCTGAGCATTTTCTCTGAAGCAGATTGAAAATCCTTCTGTTCAAGTTTCGTCTCTAGTTTTTCTGTTTTCTTCAGTGAGTCTTAGAAAGCTTGGATTATCACTGGCATCAGAGGGAAGAGATAATAAGAATTAGGGCAAATAGTTACCTTTGTGTAACTGATATTTTCCATACCTTACTCCTCCTACTTCCTGGGTGGTTAGAGAAAAGTTGAAAGTAAGCTCCTGTCTCATTTTTCTGAAATCAGTTTGTTACCTTTATTGTCTCTCCTACGACAGAGGTAGCAGAAAAGCTCAAGTTTCCCAGAGTGTCCTTCAGTACCAGAGTTCTACCAACTTCCTAGTGAATTTTCTCTTTTCATTTCTTCTTTAATCTATTTATTCCTTCTTCCTCATCTGTTCTCTAAGTGTTTTAGCTGCTTTACTGGGAATCTGTTTAAAATGACCAAAAAAATAAGGTGAGGAATTTCTCAGTCTCTGAGTGTTCCTCGGGGTTATCTACCCTTTCCAACATTGGCAGCTAGAGAGAATGGACCCTTCCTAAGGGCTGTACATCCTGTCAGTACACAGTGTATGGAGATGGTGAAATAAATAATAGTTTAAAGAGCAGAAGTTGAGAAAAAGATTTTATCACAGGAAAGCAAGAATATGTATTCATCTGTAATGTGATGTGGACTATACATTTATTTTACATGTTCATGTTTCTTTTTTCTTCTTTTTTTTGTAGTGTGTCAGAACTATTAGAACTTTATGAGGAAGATCCTGAAGAAATTCTGTATAATCTTGGATTTGGACGTGATGAACCAGATATTGCTTCTAAAATTCCTTCCAGATTTTTTAATTCATCATCATTTGCCAGAGGGATAGATATTAAAGTATTTCTGAGTGCTCAGATGCAACGGATGGAAGTAGAAAACCCAAATTATGCCTTAACAAGTAAGGTCTTTAAGTGTTAGCATATTATTTTTAAATTATAGCATCCACAGAAAAATGGTCTTATTTTAGTAATAGCACTGGAATTTTAGTAATAGCACTGGAAAGTTAATCGGTGAGGTTAATTAATGCAATAGTTATCTTATTCGGAATTTTTATTATTTTATTAATAGTGGTTAACTAACCTATTCTTTCCTTCCTCCCCAGTTCTTGACTCATTTAAGTGTTAGGATAACTTACTTGCAGAATCTTCTCCTTATCTCCAGATTGCTCTTGTTTGCGATGAAAAGAAGTAGGGAGGGGCCTTGTTAACCTTAAATGAAATCGGTCAATTTCAGGTGCTTTACTGTAAATCTAAAATAGCACGACTAATTTGATCATTTTTATTCATATTATTTACTCATACCTTTGCTTAATTTTTTTCTGTTGACCAAAAGTTTCCAAAAATAGGACCCCCTACATTGTTCATGGATCAGTTCTAAGAGGTCTATATAGCTATATATATCCCCCGCAAATAGGTATAAAATAGACACATATGTGCATTTTCTTAGGAGAACATTTTGAAGAGTCCTAAGAGAGTCCAAGACTTGAAAATGGAATCACAGGTGTAGATCAATAACTAGTTCTTTCGGTTATAGTCAGTGTTACCATCATGCTTTGTGTTTATTGCTGATTTTTTAAAAATATAAATTCTGGTATTCAGAGTAAAAATCTTCCTTCTTTTTCCCACCCAGTAAATGTAGAGAAGGTTTCAGTGTTAGATGAGGAAAAAATATGGTTTTAAAATCTTTTCGGTCCAAGTTTAGTTACTAGAATTTTTAACAGTATATGCTTAGTATATGTATATATTTAAACAGACATATACACATAATTAATGTTTTTTTTTTATTTTGGTAGGCCGTTTTCGTCAAATTGAAGTGCTTACTACTGTGGCCAATGCATTTTCTTCTTTGTATTCCCAAGTCTCTGGGACTCCCCTGCAGAGGATTGGAAGTGTGTCCTCAGTGACCTCTAACAAGGAGACAGACTCACCTCCACCTTTAACTCGAAGCAACACTGCAAATCGTTTAATGAAAACACTATCAAAACTAAATTTGTGTGTTGATAAGACAGAGAAAGGAGAGGGTAGTAGTCCTTCCCCGACAGTTGAAAAAGGAAAGATTCTAAATGTTTCAGTGATTGAAGAAAGTGGTAATAAAAATGATCAAAAGCCTCAAAAAATTGTGAAGAAGAAAGATTCATCTTCTATGTTGGCTACAGTTAAAGAAGAAGTCTCAGGTAGTTCAGCAGCTGTTATGGAGAATGTTGATATTGATAGACTTTCTGATGAAGCAAATAATAATTTTAACCAAGAAACTGCAAGTGAACAAAGCAAAGAAACTCAAAGTCATGAGAGTAAACTGGGTGAGGAATCTGTAATTATAGAATCTGATTTAGGTAATGATTTCAACCTTTCCAGCCACAGCGAGCTGGAAAATAGCAGTGAACTGAAAAATGTCCACATGTCCACACCTGAAAAAGAGCCATGTGCGCCACCGACTATTGCATACATAAAAAACATGATGACACAGCAGAAGGACTCCTTCGAGATGGAAGAGGTAAGTGAAAAAATTATTGAGACTGGTTCCAGATAGTGAACTAAGGGGGAAAAAAGTACCAAAAATGTTTATAAAATGAGAAGTAGCTAATAGGTTTATACTAGAAAAATTCATCCTAATTCTGACTCTCCGGGTCTATGTTTCACAAACCACGAAGTGGGTGACAGCACTGTGTGATATCAAAGTAATAGACAGTTCATCAGGTCCTCCAGATCTTCTGTCATCCACTAGCTGATACTTGAACCTTAACCCCCTTTTCTCTCTCAAGGGTAAGATTTTGATGTTCAAGAAAACCCTGAGAGAGGACATTTAAATTCAAATCAATATCAGCATATTAGTTATAAAACACTGGCTTTGAAATGAAACGGATTCGGATTCTGCCTCTGCCACTGAATTGCTGTGTGTCTTTGGAGAACTTTTCTTAACATGCCTCAGTGGTGCGGTTAAGTGGAAAGAAGGCTTTGAGGATGGGTGTTGGTATGTGACTGGAAAGATCAAGATCATGCGCACTTGAAGGGGAGGATAGGGAACCTTGAAGGACGTTTGAAAGGCCACTGAGTAGGGTTCTTGCAAGCCCAGAAGACCAATGTTTGGTTACTTTTGGTTATCCAGAGATATTCCTGCTAGTTGACATAAGTTTTGAAATGGACAAGATAAAGATACTCATTTTGGTGAGGTTCAGCCAAAACTGCTTTTGAACAGTAGGAGTTGATACTTATTAGTCAGAGCTATGTATAATAATTCGAGGCGGGAAAGTTTATCAAGCACCTGCCCTATGGTAGGCATTGCACTTGGCCCTTGAAATACTCTATCTTAGTCTGTGAGGCACATAGTAGTGTTCTTACTATACTTATAAGGACACTGAGGCATGTGTGCTGGTGAAGAGTTGTGGCTATACATTATATAATGTGTAATTTTTCTTTTTTAAATCTATTACAGAAGGTTAGTTTTAGTAGTAGTTAACATCTCATTAATTTAGGGAACTGGAAAACAAGATAGTTGATTCTGTCCATAAATGTCCTCTTAGGTGAGCGTGTCTCTTTTACATTAACAAAGATTGTTTTATTTATTGCAAAATTTCAATTGCTGACATAGCTATCTACCTTTTTTGTCGGTTAGTACTTTAATTACTAAAAATGAAATAAAAAGGGTGCAGGAGCAGCCCTTTGGAATATTTTAGATATTCTTGTGAGCTTTTTCTTTTGCATCTGTATATATTTTTATATTTCTCCTATTACCATAATTCTTGATACAATTTATTTCTCATCATAGTATGAAAGTACTATATGATGACTACATTAAAACTTCTCTTTGTTCTATTTCACTCTTTGATTTCTTTTCTTTTTTACTTTGTTTTGATCTAAACTTGTCTCAGCACTCAGAATTAAAGTATAAGTTCTTGCCTTCCATTAGGGTCCCTCTTTTATAACAATTAGATATGAAAGTCGGTTTCCTTGTTTTAATACAATAGCAGAGTATTAAAATCTAACCAAATTATGTTAGGTAATTGCAAATCGGATATTGACAACTCACATTAAACAACACTCTTATATGTGTATTTTCAAAGAAGTCAAAGCAGTTCCTTTTTAATTTCTAGAATTCTGAATTATAAGCTATAGGTTTTTGTGGTGTGTATGTTTTAACTTTAATTTCTACGATACCATACACAGAAGGTCTTTTAAACATTAATAAAGTGCTAGATACACTTTGGTGGCAAGTTAACTGTAATGATGAAAGGCTATATATTTTTTTGCCCCCTCTGCTGGCAAAAACAGTTAATGAAGAAAGTAGCTAAGTTGATGTGAACGTTTTAAAGTGCAAGATTGCATGCATCAGTGGTTGAAGAATAATGGAAGATTTTTGTTTTAAAAGAAAGAATATATGGCCAACCATAGCTACATTGTAAATATGAGGAATTTTAAGAATAATGCATCCTTATTCTTCAGATATATTTAAAGCATAGATAAAAACCTCCGAGAATTGTGTTTTTATCCCTTTGGGAATTTTAAAAAGAGCTTGTAGAACAATGGATAAAGAAGGGAAATAATGTGTTTCTTTAATTTCCTCTTCTGCCAAACATTTGAATCATATTGACAAATGAAGAGAACAATCTTACTGAAGCAAACTTTTAGATCCCATTCAAAGTAGCTTACTGTTTTTCTTTTGGACCCCTTTCAGTTGAGGTTAGATTCCTGTTGGGAACTTTCTTCCTGTGAAAACAGTGAGTAACTATAAGTTAGAGCTCTTTTTCTCTCAGTGAACCAGTTCTCAGATTATCTGAACACCAGATGCTTTGGGAAGCTAGGTAGGAAAAAGTGTTGCAGATGGGGCTGTGTGCATGAAGCTGCCTAATCCGTCTAAGACAGGAGGTAAGATCTGACAGTCACCAGAAGCAAAAAGAGGAAATACTTAAATGTAAAGAGAGCTAAATAAAATGACAAGACTGATCCTGATCCGGGCCTAGAGAACGAAAGTGGCCATTTCTTATGTCAAAAAAGGAAAAACAAACAAAAAGGCCAGAGATTATTTTCAATTAAGAGTCAACTTGCTTTATAAAAAATGTTTTTTAGACTATTTAAAATGTTGCAGTGTATCTGAAAGTTATACAACCCCACTGTTGAATTTTCGCATCCTTAATGGCTTGCTTGGGTAATTCTCGCATTCTTGAATGGCTTATTTTGAATACATCATGGTAACTCTCTGAAGCAAAAGATTAGTGTTAATAGTATGAATAACTAACAGTTAAGCCAAAATGACCCCACTCAAGCAGTTGTTTATCTACTAGGTGTAGAAACAGAACTTCTTAAGGGTCATAGGAAGGTGAAGTTTTGTCTCTGTATCTGTGAATAATTTGTCGTGTGGCCTTGTCACTCTATAAATGAAATTTATATTTAAATATAACCATTATTGGATGTATACATAATCATCTTTTTTAAGCTACTGAAGTTTAGTAATTGTTTCTAATCCTATCTTTATATTAATTGTTGATTGAACTAATAGGATTCTTTTATATTTATTGGTGTGACTTAAAATAATCCCCAATTAATCAGATATTTGACAGATAGTTAAGTTGTTCCTTTGGCCTTCCAAGTTTAACTGTATGTTTTTTGAAGATAAGTGTGTGCTAGAATGTGAACTCTAACACATGACATATGCACAGATGTCTGTTACTTCAAAGCCCAATTAACTAGAGTTTTGTTATTTGATATTTATCTAAAAAACTTAAGGTATCTTTTTTAAAAATAGGATTTACGTGACAGTAAAAATAAACTATATATGTGTGTACATGTAAAAATTTGAGAGCATTTTTAAGATTAAAAATTTATAAGTAATTATAGAATCATAAATTGGCCCAGAAAGGAATTTTTTTTTTTTTTAAGAGATAGAATCTTACTCTATCACCCAGGCTGGAGCTGGAGTGCAGTAGTGCAGTATAGCTCACTGCAGCCTTGAACTCCTGGGCTCCAGTGATCCTCTCCTGCCTCAGCTTCCCAAATAGCTGAGACTACAGGTGAGCGCCACCATGCCCACCTGTTTTTTTGTTTTTGTTTTTCTTTTTAATATTTATAGATAGTGCCTCACTCTGTTGTCCAGGCTGGAATGCAGTGGCGTGATTATAGCGCACTGCATCCTTAATCTCCTGGCCTCAAGTGATCCTCCTACCTCAGCCTCCCAAGTAACTGGGACTGCAGGCACATATCACCACACCCAGCAAATTTTTAATTTTTTTGTGAAAATGGGGTCTTGCTATGATCCCCTGGCTGGTCTTAACTCCTGGCCTCAAGTGATCCTTCTGCCTTGGCCTCCCCAAGTGCTGGGATTATAGGCATGAGCTACTACTCGAGGCAGAATCTTTTAATTTATTTTCCAGTTTTCTCCCTTTACAGACGAAGAAGCATTTCCTCCACCTCCCACACATGATATTATGTTATAGCAGTGGTTCTCCACTGTCTTCTTGAGGGACATAATATTCTCTTTGATACCAGTGCCTGGGGCAGGGGGGATGGATGGGGGGAGATCAGTAGGGGATGAAAGAGGAATCTCCTGTTGAACCTCTTTATTACTTTTCTGTTTCAAAGTACTTTCACTTATAGTCACAATTGATCATTCTAAGGACCTGTAAGGTAGGAGTTTTAGCCTTTATTTTGAAGTTGAGAAAACTGAGATAATTATCATAGATAATTGCCAGAAACCATTATCCAGAAAGTCGCATGAATAAGACTTGAATTTAGCTCTTTCTATAGACTGGCTGGTTTTAACTATACAACTTGGCAGAGGTCAGGCTGGTTGGTATTATCAGGCGTTGGGCAGGAACTTGTCATCTGATGTGCAGCCCTGCACTGTGCAGCCCTGTACTACTATTGTGGAAAAATAATGTTCTCTTTTGAGATGTCATTAAAAATTAGAATTGTAACTTTTAAAGCTCTAGTTTCGATTTTTTTAAAATTATTTTTATATATAGTATATTTTATGATGATAAGAACTATATAGTGTTTCTTTAAACCTTAGAGGAAAGGTTGCATTAGAACATCCACATGCTTCTGTTCTGTAGAACACAGTACAGTGGTATTATGCCTAGAAGATGCATCTTAGTCAAAATAAACAAGATAGCTGTTAAGAAACCAAAGTGTGTGCCTGTTATGTTAGCAGGACATAGATTCAGAAAGATACAGTGTTTGTTTTATGAGAAAATTTTTTTAAATGAAGTTACCCAAATGTATGAGTTACTCTAAAGCTGTTTTCATACTTCTTTAAATCCCAAAACACTGAGGCCAAGAGATTTTATCATTTTGGTTTAGTGGATTTTTCGCCCATTTTTATTATGAAAAGTTTAAAATGTAAAGATTAGAGAAAATAGTATAATGAACACCTATTACTCATCACTCTATTGAGTTTTATTTGGCCATTCTTTTTTTTTCTTTTTTTTTGAGACAGAGTCTCACTTTGTTGCCCACGCTAGAGTGAGTGCCATGGCGTCAACCTACCTCACAGCAAACTCAAACTCCTGGGCTCAAGCGATCCTACTGCCTCAGCCTCCCAAGTAGCTGGGACTACAGGCATGCGCCACCATGCCTGGCTAATTTTTTCTATATATATTAGTTAGCCAATTAATTTCTTTCTATTTATAGTAGAGACAGGGCCTAGCTCTTGCTCAGGCTGGTCTCGAACTCCTGACCTTGAGCAATCCACCTGCCTTGGCCTCCCAGAGTGCTAGGATTATAGGCGGGAGCCACCACGCGCCCGGCCGTGGCCATTCTTTTTAATTTAATGAAAATTGTACCTATAGCAAATGACCAGAGAGTTCTGCTGAGCATTTGAAACCATTGAATAGGGAAAAAAATCTTGCTACATAAATCTAAGTTCTGTATTTGCTTCATAATTCTCTATGGTGTACCCCATCTTGAATTTGACTGCTTGCTTTTGCATAATTATGATCAATAATAAAATAAGGTAAGAAATTCACCTGTTATCACTAGCATGTCTGTTTCTCTCTTCAGCAAGTAGGTAGTATGATTTTGCTGAGTAAGAATGATCTTAACTTTAGTAGTTTTATTATTAAATATGACCCTCTCAGCTTTCTTATTTATTCCTTTCTTGCAATTAATTATGGAGTTTGTAGTGAAAGAGAGGGGAGAGAGAGAGACAATAATTTTTTTTTTTTTAGCCATAGAGGAAAAGGATAGTACACTGAGGATACACGTTTATTAAAGTTATAATATTTTGTGATTATAATTTTATAAGCCTAAGGAACTAGAATATGTGATAATTCCTGATGTATCATAATGCTATGCCTAAACTAAGATTCCTAGAACATAAATAAAGAGGCATTTGGATTTCTGTTACAGTTCTTTGATATGGTTGATATTTACTTTATAGCAAACTCTTTGAAGTAGGTTGGGCCTGAATAGAGGCTAATAATAGACCTTTTGTTGAATATAAAAAGAAAATTCATTTTGTTCCCTTGCACACAAAACAATGGTTTTCCTGTTGAACTTGTGTCTGCTCCTTAGAAGAATATACTATGATTTTTACATAATGACAAAGAATAGTAGAACCTATTTTACATATCTGATTTATAGATGATGGTTTTAAATAACCAGTATGCTGTTGATTTTCAAAAGATTCATAAACTTGAGTTCAGGAAACTATGTAGTACAAAGATATTACAAATCAGAACAATTTTTAAATTGGCTAATAATATCTTTAACCTTTTGGCTTTTTTTCATGTTATTCCACTCCTACTCCTATGGAATATTTCTTATTCTTGAATATATTCATAGCTCAAAACTATCAGAGTTTTAACTAAAACCTCTTTGCTATTTGCTCTCTGATTTATTCAAGGTTGGAAACTCATATATTTGGCTAGCTTGCCTACTTTTTTAGGATGTTATTTACTATTTAAGTACTAATCATTACAAGATCAAATGATGGAAATTATTGTACCTCTCCCCCCTCCAAATGTTTAATCTTGATAGAGAGTTAATTATGTTAGAATCGAGTATTTGCAGGGTAACGGTGGTGACTAGGAATCTGAAAATTTCTAATTATGTAGTTGTGCAGGTAGAAGAAAAAGCACAAAAGACAACTTTTGTAGTTTTGCTACCGTCTTTGAACAGAGTTTTCAGCAAGGATTTATGGCTAATTTTAGTTCTGTAATGAAACCTGCTTTTCCACTTACAACTTATGTCTTGAAAGAACATTTGTATCAGGACAAAGCAGTCTTATACATGACTGGTTTTTGATAGGTGAAAATTTGGGGGATTTTAGACAATTTTGCAATAGTAGCACAGTGTTCCATTTTCAAAGATCCAATACTCGTGCATTTGCTTTGATTGCATGTTGGTCATGGTGTGCTGCAGTGAATGCATTAGCATTTCTCCCCGGATTGACCCAACTTTGAAGTTTAACATTTAGAGAAGAACTTTTTCTTACAGATCTAATTTTCATCTAATAGCAAGTTTTTTTAATGAAGTGGCTTATATATGCAGTTATTGTTCTTTGTAAGCTGCAAACTTGAGTGCTATTGTTAACTGGAAAGTAGATCAGAAAATTGAATTGTGGAACATTTTAATAATTTTGAGACAGGATGTCTTTAAGTATATATATAATGCTTTGGTGTACTTTTAGTTAGGTTGATTCAACAGATGGTTGGTTATCAAGAGGTTACTATTCTTCCTTGCCCTAGATTCTTTTAGTTTTAACTACCTTAACATCTTCTTTAGGTTCAAAGCACAGAGGGAGAAGTGCCTCATGTTCCAGCCACTTACCAGCTAGGTCTTACCAAGTCAAAAAGAGGTAAGTTGAACAATACCCACTACCTCCTGAGCACACTTTCAAAGTGTTGTGAGTTGATTTGGAAGAGAGTTTTACGTATCTGTATTTGTAGTACCTGTAAATGTGAAAAGATTAAGAACACAGGTAGGCATGCTTCATTATTGCTTGGTTATAGATTTTTTTGTATTTTCTTGAAGACTTCTCTGCTTATAAACTAATTAGTTTGCTTATTCTGTAATGACCTCTTTACACAATTTTGTGTGCTCTATATATTTTTTCAGTTTCTACATAAGGGCTGTATGGGAAGTAGGGCCACCTTTTACATTGTTGTGATTGAAATATGTACTTTATCATCTATCTCTAGGGGTTTATTATTTAAATATAGCTGTTAGGTTTAATATACAAATATGCCTCTGACAAAAAACACCAATTTTTCAGCAGTAGTTAAGCCTAGTTAAATTCAAACTGTGGATCAAAGGTGAGTGGCTGTAGATATCGTTCTTCTCTTGAATTATTAATTATTGACCAAAGAACCTTTGAATCCATTCCTTTCACTTTTAACTTGCAACAAGAAAAAAATGTCTGATCCTTAAATTTACAAAGCTTTTGAGATAGAAAAAAGGAGAGAGGAAGAAGTTAAAATGACCACCAAAGGTAGGACTGTTTTATTTTTAAAATTTTACACACACTGAACCACCCTGTTTTTTTTTTTTAAACACAGATTCCTATGTATGTTCTTAGAATAGGAAATTACATGTTTGTTCTCTGAAATTACTTTGTAAGAGATAATTTGCATATAATTTTTCTTTCATTGCAATATGGCATTAAGAAACAAGAACTGCACTCTCACTAGGTCACTACAGTTCTGACCAGACACAAAACAAGCTTTCCTGTTTAATTTTCTTCCCCTCGTAAGTTCATAAATGCATGTATGTGTTTCTGAGCCGAGTTCAGGGCTATCAGAGTCCTTGCTTTAGGCAATTAGACAAGGGATACATTGGAAAAAGCAGATGTGTCAAAAGGAAGATAAAAAAGAATAAAATTACTTTATTTCAAGAGCTGTTTTTGTCATTTTGAAAGATAGCCTGTCAAATTTTGATAATGGGCTACATAAATATCTTTGATCATAGCTACAGAGTTAGAATCACAAGAAATATATTTACTTCAAAAGTTTAGTAAGAATGCATACAGTACTTTAGTATTGCAAATTTAATAAAATTGCCTTAATCTCAAATCCAATCCAATATTCACACACTAAGGCCCAGAGAGGTTTAGTAACTCAGTTTATTTTGCCAGCTAACATTTGATAGATGTGTTGAGAGAAGTCCATCAGTTTTCTTATTATAGAAGACATACAGCATTTTCTTTAGCAGAAAGTATACAGTTCTGTTTTGGTTTTTTAATGATTCTAGACAAATAAAATTTCCAGATTTTTTCTCTCACTTTAATGTTTCCTCTAACTTCCTAGTTTTTAGTTAGAAATCACATTTTACATCTTCAGGACAGAAATCTAATAATTTTTAGTTCTACCCTTTTCTATTGAGAATTGTGTTTTTTGGAAACAAATATCTGACTAAAGAACCTAGATTGTGATTTATATTTATAGTTTATAAAATAGTTCATCTACATTCTACTTAGTTGCTGAAATAGCCATCTGAGATAGAAGAATTACTCTTCTTCCATTTTGCAGAAGAGAGAAGCTACTGCTTACAATGATAAAATGCAGCAGGAACATGAATCCAGGCCTCCTTGTTCTTTCCTTTGCCCAACACCTGTTTTGAAGCTTAAGCAGTCTAAATATGACTAACCTATGTGAACCCAGACAGGGCTCAACAGCTGTGAGGTGAACTCAGCACAGACAACTCTGCAGCAGATAAAACAGATCTTAGCAGGGAACCCACGTCAGAGCTGCTCACTCTGGCTTCCTTGGGCACTCAAGCAACTGTCCTTTGCCCAACCACATAGGGGATTTCACTTCTAAATCATTTAAGTGACTATTTAATTCTATTATTGCTTTAAGGAAATAGTTATCATTGATTCATTCAGCAAACATCATTTATTGTCAGCTTATTTTAGCTACTGGGATACAAACAACACTAAATAAGGTTTTGCTTTCAGAAGGCTCACAATCTAGTTTAAAAAAAGACATAAATATATAGTGATAACTGCTATAAGATGTTAATTTTAATTAATACAATGGTAATTAGTACTGATGGTAATAGTTTATTGTAATTCAGTTTCACAGTTATTCCATTTTACCTAGACTCATCAAGGACATGGAGTGATTTCTTATATTTCATTAGGCATTTTTAAAAAATATCACAACAATATTACAGAATTATTCTAAAATTTTAATGGGAAAATTATTCTGTGGAAACTGAGTCTTCAGTGGGATACTTTTAAAAACCAGGTGAACTTTAATAGATTTTGGATTTTATTCAATCATATTATCTGGTTCTTAATATGGATAAAATCTTAAATGGTTTTGATAAACCTTTTTTTTTGGCATATTGTTTTTGAAGTTCCACATAACTGTGCTGTCTCATGAAGCACAGTTCATGTAATAGTAAATGTAATAACTGTGACTTCTCTCAATATGGTAGTTGTTGTATGTATGGAATGTGATCATGCTTGCTGTGCTTATCTGGTCTATTTACTTATGTAAAACATTTTTTTTTAGGTTATACTAGCCAGGAATTAAGAGTTTCGAGGCAGAAAAATAAACAGAAGGATTTTATAAGATTAACAATATTACCTGTTTGATGGAGTTTCGTGTAATTGTTATGAAAGAATTGTTTCATAACTTAACAAATATTTGTACCATTTGAAACATCAGAGACAAATTATTTAATTTATTTGACTTAATTGTATTTTTATTTTCTTGTTAGGAAGATGATAGAAAGTTTGACACAATATACTATACATTTGAACTTCTAATTTCACCTCCTTACATAATGGAAATGGTTTACTTTGGAACTTCTGTTTTTATTAGAGCCATCTTTTGTTTTAGCTAGCTGTCCTCCAAGGATAAGACATTAATTGGATTTTCCAAAATAGTTTTACTAAAGCTTAATTAACAACTGAATACTGAGAGTTTCTGATGAAAGATTTGATTCAGTTTTGTTTGAATTTGAGTTGCCTCCTATGCTTTGAAGCCACAATTTTGCATAAGTAATGCACACTTTTCTAAGAAGGAATCTATTTTGTATATCTTATATCTGTTGAGAGTCATATATCTGTGATAATATTGCTCTCAGTGAAGTCTTAGCAGTTTTGTATAATCAGACTTTTTTATTGATAGATCATCTATTACGAACTGCAAGTCAGCATTCTGATAGCAGTGGTTTTGCTGAAGATTCAACAGATTGCATATCCCTTAATCATCTTCAGGTAAAATTTTCTATTGTAATAGGCACTAAACTTCATAATTTTAAGATGATTTTTCAGTAACTATATGTTTTAAGACTGAATCTGTCTAATCTTTATTTTTCAAATGGCAGAATATAATTCCTTCTGGGACGTAGATGTTGTCTAAGCATTTGACTACAAATTTTAGGTTTCACTAATGCTTTTCTGACTATGAAAGAAAAACTTCTCTTTCTTAATTTTTGGACCACTAGTAAACAGATTATTTTGATTATTAACCTTTTTTGGTCTTTTATTGTTCTTATTTTTTTCTGTCATTGTGTTTCACTATTTTACAGTAAATTGTCTTATTTAATAACTAAAATAAGCATGGATCTATAACTTGCTGAATGTTATACTGACTTTTCTGCTAGACTGTATTAGATAACCCAGAAAATAGGCATAGCTTTGTCCTCGAGGAGCTTGTAGTCTATATGTGGAGTACACAGAATGTATACAAAAAGCATTTAAAACACCTAAAAGCAAGTTCTAAAGGAAATTGTGATGACCAAAAAACCCCCAAAGAGCCTTTAGGAACATAGCATTTAAGGGGTAAACATGTAAGAGACATATCTAAGGAAACTCAGAAGGAATAATCAAGCAGACAGAAAATTGGAGGATGGATGAGAGACTTTGAAAGGAAAGCCGTGGCTGTCAGGAGCCTTGGGAGAAAGTAGCTCTGATGGGGTCAGTGACACAAAATCGTGATTAGAGAGTAAAGCAAGGGTGAGGAAAAGAAGTTAAAAATGTTGACCATTTTGTCAAATAAGGAAGGATGGTAGATCTTTTTGTCTTGTTAACACAGGAATAATTTAGGGAAGTGGTTCAGCTAAGGATGGAACTATATAAGAGAAGTAGAGTTTGATCTAGAAAACGCTGGGGTGAAGCTGGGGAAATACCTGGGTCCTGGGGAGAATGTGATTGGAAACACAGGTTGGAGGGATTAGCTTTGAATAAGGCAAACAGTTTCCTTTCAGAATGGAGGGAAGGAAGGAACGATGGGGAGAGATATGGGGAAGTTTATAGGTGTTGGGGAAGAACCTTAAGAAATTTTTGTCCATTTTCTCTCTGAGTCAGTGTCATGTGTTAAAAGGAGAGGAAGAGGGTGTTGGAAAGGGGATTTAAGGAAAATAGTGAAGATCTGAAATAATTGTGAGAAGTGAGAGGGAAGGGGTTGCAAACTAGGGGCAGTAAAAACAGTTTTGAGCAGTACTAGGTCTACAACCAAAGTGGGAAATGGTAAAAGTATAGAAGCATCAGATCAATTTGGTATTTTGTTAATGATGTTTTTTACTTGTTTTCTTCACACACACCCCACCCCCACCCCCACCCCTGTTTTCCTTTCACAGGTTCACGAGTCCTTGCAAGCCATGGGGAGTAGTGCTGATAGCTGTGACAGTGAGACAACAGTCACATCATTTGGTGAAGACCTTGTCACACCAACAGCAGAAGACCAGCCCTGTTTTAATGAATCCGTGGAGGAGTCTCTCATTCCCCTTCAGAAGGGAATGGAGAAGGCAGCAACAGTTGCTGAAGAAAGCAAGTCAGACAGCCAGGATTTCCCTCCATGCCAGGCCCTTGAGAATACAGGAAAGAAACAGTCCACCTGTAGTCCAGGGGATCGTGTTACTGAAATTACTGAAATAAAAGAGGATTTGTCTCCAGCACAGACGGTAGAGCTACTGAGGGAAGCAAGTGCTGAAAGTGATGTGGATAAAAGCAGTGAATGTGAATTTACTCAATATACCACACATCATATTCTGAAATCTTTGGCATCTATTGAAGCTAAATATAGTGAGACGAGCTCTGAAAATGCAGCTGGGCCTCCCTCTTCTGTGGACAGGGTTAATACAGCTTTGCAAAGAGCTCAGATGAAGGTTTGCAGTCTTTCTAATCAAAGAATAGGGCGCAGCTTGATAAAATCGAAAGATCTGTTAAAACAAAGGTACTTACTTGCAAAAGCTGGCTATCCTCTAAGAAGGTCTCAATCTCTGCCAACCACCTTACTGAGCCCAGTAAGGGTTGTGTCCTCTGTCAATGTTAGGTTGTCTCCAGGAAAAGAGACCAGATGCAGCCCACCTTCCTTCACCTATAAGTACACACCTGAAGAGGAACAGGAATTAGAAAAGGGAATAATGGAGCATGACGGTCAGTCTTTAGTCAAATCCACCGTTTTCATCTCTCCATCATCTATGAAGAAAGAAGCAGTGTCCCAGAGTGAGGTGACCCAGTTGGAGGAATGCCATCACAGAAGGACTCCTACCTGTTCACAGTTTGTTCCAGCACCCATATCTCAGTCCACCTGCTCCCTTCACTCCATCCACTCTGAGTGGCCGGAAAGGCCCCTGTGTGAGCACACAAGAACTCTGAGCACGCACAGTGTTCCCAACATATCAGGGGCCACCTGCAGTGCCTTTGCATCCCCTTTCGGGTGTCCTTACTCACATAGACATGCTGCCTACCCTTACCGAGCGTGCTCTGTGAATCCTCCTTCCACCATAGAAATGCAGTTGCGAAGAGTATTGCATGATATTAGAAATTCTCTGCAGAATCTTTCACAGGTATGAAGAAAAGCATGTCTTTATTAAGTATATCTTTTTTACTTTTATTGCTCCAAGCACCTCTTAATTCCCTCAGAAGTGGGGACCCATCAGGCATGAACTCCCTGAGCTTATTTTCTTACACGTCTAAACTTAACCTATATCTGTCCTTTTTTATGCTTCCCTCCTATTTCAAGGGAAAAGCCATAACTAATCCTGAACACAATTAATTTCTTTGCTACTAATCTCCCTCCCTTCCTAGAGGAGAGATTTTGCTCATTAGGTATCCTCCCTTTTTTAGCCTATCCTCTATTATCTTTGTCTTAGTCTAGAATCTTGTCAGGTTGTACCTGTTATTAAAAATGTTCCCTTTTAAAGTCCTTTCCCTCCTTATCTCTGCCATTTGAATGTGTTAACCATCTTTTCTTTTTCTAAGTGTTTTTCTCATTGACTTCTGTGGTACTATGTTCTCCTGATTCTGCTCCTGGCTCTCTGGGCTAAGCCTTCCCCTTCTCCTAATGACCCCTGATGCTGGTCTTCTGGCACAGAATTAGTCTTCTTCCAGTGGGTTCAAATACTGGGACTACTCCAGAACAGAAAAAAGCAAAAAAAAAAAAAAACCAGGTAAAGTGTGAATTTGATTCAAAATGCTCAGTATGTCTTGTCACTTTTAAAGTCAACACCCTCAAGTTTATTAGTAGAGTGGAAATAATTTTCAAAAACTTTGAAAATAAATAGGCTGTCATGTTTGCTTTTCACATTTTTTCTGAATCTCTCTCTGAACTTACTTGCATTTCGACAATTAAAGTATTGAAGAAAATGTCAGTGTAATGATGATTGTGTTCAATGCAGGTGTCCCGGAATGAATGTAATATGTCTCTAATCATGAAATAGTAGACAGGAAGCTACTGTAAAAGTAGAAAGCAAAGTTGTAATTTTTCAAGTTATAGTCAGATATACCTTCTTTTAATATACGTGGGTTTTAGCCTCGTGACACTTGTCTCCTGATGGCTTTTAGTCTAACCAAAATGTGGGTGTTTCTTCTTCCTCCTTACAAAATGTAGTTCTGTCTGTGACTGAGATATACACCCTTTCAGCTCACATTATGTGGAGCCGGGGATTTCCAGGCCCCTGTCCACCTGCACCCTCACGGTACACTTCACTTTCTAGGCCAGCTTGTTCTGCTCTAACTGTGGTCTCTACCTCTTGGATGTGCTGTCAGTAACTCAGCCAACGAATCTCCCCACATCCACCCTACCCTACGCCAGCAGACACATGCTCTCTCCATCATGTGGCCTCTGACTCGTGTCTCTAGTCTCACTCTGGAGGTGTGTGCTTTGGCCGTATTGGACCACATGCAGGTCTCTAAATAGTTGTACATTCTTAGGTATCTGCACATGCCACTTTTTTTTTTTTTTTAAAACCTGGAAAGCCCTCCCATGCCTTTCTTTGTATAACCAGGTCCTATTTCCTGTTCAGCTCAAGTGTCAGGACTTTTGGCAAAGTTCACCTAATCCAAATTTTTGTTTGTTTCCATTATAGTACTCCCTGCTCCCTATATTTTAATTCTTTTTTAACTTCTCTTTCTTCTTCTTTACACTATGAGAACACTTGAAGGCTTGAGAACACCTTTTATCTTTTTATCTCACTGTCTGAAATAGGGGCATATAGGAGAAGCTCCAATGCCTAAGAAGACTGTGGTGATTGCTTGCTGCTCTCTCCAGCCTAGCCAATAATTACTGTAATCTCATGATGACATTTACAACTGCATCTACATTTTGGGGTTTTTTTTTGTTTTTTTTGTTTTTCTACTTTCTCAAGGCAGGAGGGAAGTTCTGTAAGACATAGATGACATAGATGTGAACTATACATTTTCCTTTGTTCTTCCTCCCAAATAATTTGTTTTATACCTGAAACAGCTAGCAGTAATAGGTATCATTGGGGACTGTTTTTTTTTAATCCTGCTTACAATATGAAGGATTTTTTTGTTTTTTTTGTTTTGCCTCAAAGAAATATGTGGGCCCCAAATTCTGCCTTTTTAACACGTTGAATAATTTGCAAGTAGCCATTTTAACATTGATTTTTAATCTTACTTTTTTGAAGTACCCTATGATGAGAGGACCAGATCTTGCTGCTGCTCCATATAGTACTCAGAAATCATCTGTTCTACCTCTTTATGAAGTAAGTTCTTACTCAAATCTTTGTGTTACAAAATAATTTGTATGATTTAGAAGTATAATTTTGGTATATTGCCTTTTAGAATACTTTTCAGGAGCTCCAGGTAATGAGGCGGAGCCTGAACTTGTTTAGAACACAAATGATGGATTTAGAATTGGCAATGCTGCGTCAGCAAACCATGGTTTATCATCATATGACTGAGGAGGAACGGTAAAAGTTCATTTTCACTCAACTTATGATTTTTTAAGCTAGGTTTTATTTCTACTGCTGTGTGCCCTGTATCTGTTTTGTGAACCAGTGTAGATAATGTTAGGCATATATAGTGCTTTACCAAGTGAACTTCTCTACCTTCACTGTGTTAAGGAAGAGGGTGGTTATAATATGTTTTTCAGCATTTGGGATATCTGTGGGAAAGGATGGAGGAAGAAAAACTGATGTCCTATTGGAGTCACCTATTGTAGTTGATATTGTGCTAATTTATAGAACTTGCAAATTTTCATACCTCTGTTAGTTTATAATAATGATCAAAAGAGTCGTGAATAGGAGTCATCACCAAACTGCATTTTTCAAGCATTGTGCCTGTCACCATACCCGTAGATTCGAAGTCGATCAGCTCCAGGGATTGAGAAATTCAGTGCGCATGGAACTTCAGGACCTGGAGCTGCAGCTGGAGGAGCGCCTGCTGTGCCTTGAGGAGCAGCTGCGCGCGGTGTGTGCGCCTTCGCCCTTCCGCTCCTGCGCACTCACGGTACGCTGCCCTGACAGTGGTAGGGAGATGTTTCACAGAATTTAGGACACGTGCCTTCCTTGCAGGTCATTTATTTTAATGGTATTAAAAGCATGCAGGATGTTTAAGGAGCTTTTCCACAGTCAGTTGAATGTGCAAGTTGTGGTAATTGTTTTAAATGTTTAGTATATTTAGAAATATGTTAAACATTTTTAATGATAATTTTTGATAATAGGAAAGAATAAGGGTCAGTACAAAAGTTTAGTGTTTGTAAAGGAAAAACGAGTGAATTATGACTAATTTTAAATTTTAATCACTGCATGTTACAAAGAACACAAATATATATTTTACTCAGTCTTTTTTATTTCCTCTCTTGCCTTTAAATAACTGTCCTTTTTAAACTTTTTCTTTGTTTTGGATTCTTTTCCTTTATGTTTTTTAAGGTATCAAATGAGATATTTAGATAGGAAACATACATACAACCCAGAGAATAAAACTGCCTTTATTTTGTACCACTTTTCATACTTCTAATGTTTCTTTCCATGAAATTTGGACTTCAACAATTATATTCTTATTCTTGCCAGTATCTTTGAAGTTATAGAATATGTTGCTTTGAAAAGGTGCAATGATGAATTTTTCTTTATTACTTAATACTTTAGCAATGCATTTGATTTTGGTAAAAATAAATGGATATGTACACATACACATGCATATATATGTACACATGGAGTAGAACAGAGTAAGAGTGTGTGTATACACACAGATATATGTATAGCATCAAATAAGAATATTCTACATCATTAATGAATATATTTCCCATGGTTTTGATCTGTCATTCTGAGAAAGATGTGTTGGTGGCAGCAGAGAATCAGAACATCCTCTATGCACTTTGTATCAGTTTTCAGTTGCAATAACACATAGGATCAATGACAGTTGAGGGTGACCTAGGTGATATAAAGGGATGCTTCAGGGCACTAATTAGCCAATTTATTTTATTATCAAACTCTTGCAATTTGAAAAAAATACAGAGAGATAAAGATATAAATATTGTTCTTACCTTTCCAGGGAATGTGTGGCAGTAGAAGCGCTGATAACTTGTCATGCCCTTCTCCATTGAATGTAATGGAACCAGTAAGCCTCTCTCCTTTTAAATCACTGGGGAAGGGAATGATATAACATTTCATAAACATGCAATTTTCCTAGTGTTTATGAAATGTATGTTTATTTCTTTTACATACAGAATTTGATAAGTTACAATTAAATAGAGTGGAAGTGAGTTTGGCATTTCTGAAAGTCCATTAGTATCTAAATCGCTGGAAAGCCAGCTTAATTGCAATAGTGATTTATCATCTTTATGACCTAAAGGAAATAATGTCTCATAAAAAATATTTAATTTTAACTCCAGGAGAAATGTGCTATATTTTAGACAAATTGGTTTATTTGGGACAAAAGCATTATGAGTAACTGTTTTGTTTTTCACTAGTTACTCTTCCTTACAAGTAATTTGGACACCGGTGTGGTAACAAGTAAAATTTTGTCCCACTGAGTATTCTAGTTACCAGTTGTATTGCTTGATTTCATTGGGAATTTAAATTTTACTTGCTGTTTTTGCAAATGAAATCGAGTAGTCACTAAATTAATGAAACACAGTAACTTTACAACTTGATGTGATTTTGGCAATAATCACAGCTAGGCTTTATACCTTCTTTTTAACTACCAATCTTAATTTCAAGAGAGAAGAATAACAATTTTTCTGATCTCCAGGTCACTGAACTGATGCAGGAACAGTCATACCTGAAGTCTGAATTAGGCCTGGGACTTGGAGAAATGGGATTTGAGGTTCCTCCTGGAGAAAGCTCAGAATCTGTTTTTTCCCAAGCAACATCAGAGTCATCTTCTGTATGTTCTGGCCCCTCTCATGCTAACAGAAGAACTGGAGTACCTTCTAGTGCCTCAGTGAACAAACCGAAAACCCAGTCAGTGGCAAGGAAGAAAGTATTCCGAGCATCAGTGGCCCTAACACCAACTGCCCCATCTAGAACAGGCTCTGTGCAGACACCTCCAGATTTGGAAAGTTCTGAGGAAGTTGAAGCAGCTGAAGAAATCCCAGAAGTCATAGGAACTAAATCTGAAGTGGAAGAAGGACATGGAAAACTCCCAGCAATGCCAGATGCTGAGGAAATGCATAAAAATGTAGAGCAGGATGAGTTGCAGCAAGTCATTCGGGAGGTGGGTAAAAATCTGTGCTTAATTCATTTATTTGGATATGTGTATTAGAGGAGATTTTTAAAAAATTATTATGGGCATATAATAGTTGTATATCTTTATAGGGTACATGTGATGTTTTAATGCAGTCATACAATGTGAACTAATCAGGGTAATTGGGATATCCATCACCTCAAACATTTAATATTTCTTTGTGTTAGGCACATTCCAGTGCCACTCTTTTAGTTATTTAAAAGTATACCCTAACTTATTGTGATTATAATCACTTTGTTGTGCTCTCAATATTGTTCATTCTATCTAATCAACTGTATTTTTGCACCCATTAACCATCCCCACTTTATCCTCTTCTCCCTGCTACCCTTCCCAAGCTCTGGTAACCATCATTCTGCAGAGGAGATTTTATTTGAATGTTAATTATTTATAAGATATTCTTTGAGTCACAATATTTTGTAATTTTCAGGGAGCTTTTAGATTCTTCCCCACGGATCCAGTTAGTGTCTATTATGATATGTTTGTAATGGCAAATTTCATACTCCAGTGTGAAATAGTTGCAATTTTTTATTCACTATGGTGAGAAAAGTGTTTGTAGTGCTGGAAATAGATAAACATGTGACAAATTCTTTGGACCTTTTGTTCCCAAGAGGGATTACAATTGAGATTTCTTCCAGGATTAAAAGCTGCATTTTATGGTTTCAGTTGACATGAGAAAATGGTGTTGTGATTTTAATAAGCATAAAGAATTTGATCTCTTTGGTTTGTTGGGTGGGGAAGTGTAGAAATTACATGAGTTGTTCAAAAGTTGAAATGCAGTAAGAAAAGAAGGTGATAGCAGCGTGAGAATCTAGGTGATAGCAGCGTGAGAACCTGAAGCATCACCATAGTTCTAGATCACCAGAACTGCAAAAATTTAGAAGTGTTAGTAATCAAAAGTTGATAAAATTAGTAAAATAACTCTTTTTAGCACTAAGATCAGGTAATAAGGAGTAGTATGCATCATTTAAAAAGGGAGAACTCCTTTTTAATGAGCCATCATATATAGGTACATGTTGGTAGCTTAAGAGTTCCTTGAAAATAAATACTGTCAGTCCTCCTGTAATAGGATACATGAGTTCCTGAGAATCTCTGTGCTGTACAAACTCATGCAATAAAGACCACAGGGTTTATGGGGAAAATAGAATTGCAGGCATAATACTTATAACTTTGTCAGTGACATATTAGAAAGACAAAAGATAGAAACCTAATGAACACAGTAGCAGTTTTATGCAGTTGACCCTTGGTATCTGAGGGAAATTGGTTCTAGGACGCCTGCAGATACCATAATCCGTGGATGTTCAAGTCCCTTATATAAAATGGCATAGTTTTCGCATATACTCTGTGCACACTTCCCGTAGAATTTAAATCATCCCTAGATTACTTATGATACCTAATACAATTTAGATGCTGTATAAATAGCTGTTAAAGTTGTGTTTTTAAAATTCTTGTACTGTTATTTTTTATTTCAAATATTTTCTATCTGCGGATTAAGTCCACAGTTGGGGAACCTGAGGATATGGAGGGCTGACTGTACATGTTAAATG
The DNA here is from genome assembly GCF_040939455.1 of Microcebus murinus. NCBI lineage: Eukaryota > Metazoa > Chordata > Mammalia > Primates > Cheirogaleidae > Microcebus > Microcebus murinus. The sequence continues at coordinate 58,768,905 of NC_134111.1, forward strand.
GTTAAGAATTATATGAATATTACAATAAATATGGTAGTTACCTTAAAAATCCCTGAAGTTTGTGGAAGTGGGCTTTGGAAATGTTGCAACTTGTGAGTTACTGTGAAGGAGGGTGGACTGAAATCTGACAGAAAGTTTTAACACCAGATGGGAATGGGTGTGGCTCATAACAGATAACTGAGAGATAGCTGGTAGATGTTTAAGATGTGTGCATTTTGTGTACTATGTTCCTAGGTTCATCCAAGTGCAGTGTTCTGTGTTCATGTAGTGTTTCTTATGGATGAGATTGCATATAAGCAAACATGAAATTTGCATTATATGCAAGTTGTTTCCTAATATTTCAATCAAGTTAAAACAGATTCACATTTTCAAAACTAATGTTATAGCAGAAGCTATAACTACTGTTATAGCTACATGTCTGTAATTTATTTTCATGACATGACTCTACCATCTAAAAGTTTTAAAAGTGTAATTCTACAGATTTTTTTTCTTTCTTTTTTATTTTTTAGAGATGGGGTCTCGCTCTTGCTCAGGCTGATTTTGAACTCCTGAGCTCAAGCGATCTTTCTGCCTCAGCCTCCCAGAGTGCTAGGATTACAGGCGTGAGCCACCATGCCTGGCCTTACAAGTGTAATTCTATAAATTTATTTGTCCTACAAATAGAATTATTTTTATAAGTTGGTTGTGGCTGGCTCATGTCTAGCAAAACTCTGTACATTCACTCTGCCCAGTTTGGTGTGCCTGTGATTAGTAATCCTTTCCTGTTTACATGTTTTATATGAAAGATCAATTTTTGAGTGAAATAATGGTTCTTTTCCACACTACATTTGCTAATTGAGGAAATAGATTTTAAGGTAGCTTTTTTTCCCCCCTGGAAATTTGATGTTTTTGTTTCGCTTAGCTTGCTTTAGTTTGAAAGTTTTGCTTGAAACTTTTATGTCATTTGTTTGGTGCAAATATTCCCTTTAATGCACACTTGAATTCTAATTTTTAAAGTTATGATGGCCTGATATGTGCTTTAAGTAATTTCCTGGGAGTAAAGCATTCACTTTAGACCAGAACATTTATTCTTTGGCCGTTAGAGCATAGTATTAAAAAAAGTCAGTTGTTCTTATTAGGCTTCCTTGGTCCTAGAGAATTAATCATTTATAAGAACCTCCATTAAATATGAAAGCTTTTATGATTTGCAGACATTTAAACTGACATGCAAGGCAAATGTTTGGAGAATTTTTCAGAATTTGTTACTAAACCCATTAATTACAAACTACTTAGTTCAAAGTTTGGCATAGTTTGAAGGAAGTTGGGTTTACTTAAAAGAGTACCATGTACTCTTTTACTGTCTACATAGAAGGGCTTACCAACCAAAATATATAGAGATCAAGGCATAAGAGGAATATTATTGCACTGAAGAAAACAAATTCTTTTGAAGCACTTTAAAACCACATATTAGATAAGTTAGTTTAATGCCAGTTATAACTTAAAAAAATTGTTTTTAATATCACTTAGATCAGTTGCAGTGGTTTTCTGTTAAAGTTTGTTTGCAAAGTATTTAAAATTCAGAATAGTTTTTATTCCATTCATTTCAAATTGCTGATCTTGTTACTTAAATACACATGGTACTGAATTCCAGTCTTTTTTTAAGCTTAGTGTATCAGCTATCAAGATAATTAAATTAGATTCTGTTTTCCCAGTAAATTCTGAGCCCTTAACCCCATTAACAAAGCCTCCATTTAGAAAACCAAGATTTAATCTTGGGTTGAACAGTTTTGCAGGTGAGGATTAAATATGTTTGCCAGGCACTTTCAAGGAAGTTTTCTCATTGCACTCATGGGTGCATGAAAACAATAATATCTGTCAGGCCTTTGTTTCTTTCATTGCACCATAAGTGAGGTTTTTAAAAAGGGTGTTTTCATTGTTTATAATGTGTTAATACAGTAAGAATTCTTTTTTTGAAAGAGAACATTGAAAGAAAGTCCTTTCAAACATTTAATATACTCATTCAGTACTAAACTTTTGTCAGATTAAAGATACCCCTTTTCTTTGCACATTGTGAACGCTGTAGTAGGAAAAAAGTACCTCATCTTAAAATTTGCGGTCATCTGCGATGCATACAATCAGTGGCCTGAAACTGTTTACAGTTACTTTAAAAATGTATGTATATGTGTAAATAAAAAGTACTTAATAGAATGAATGAACATGTGCCTACAGAAGCAAACTCAACAGAATTAAATGTCAAAGAGTAAACATAGATTGCTTTGTGTTTAGAGAGTTCTTCTTTGTTTATTCAAGTGCCTAGACTTGGTTCATGCCTTTCAGAATCTTTATTACAGTACATCTGACATGTTTGAAGCATGTATTTTAGTAAATACACAGCTTGCCCATGTATGCTTATTGAAACTTTTTTTAGTGATCACTTAATATAACGGCTGCCACACGGTAGGCACTCACTAGCTACACACGTCAGATGTGCAGTCGGTCTTTTTATATTGTCGATAAGCATTCCCTTCTTAATCTCAGGTAGTCTCGTCTTCAGCCTACACCATTGTTTGGAAATTGTGCTCATACAAGTAATTTTATCCTCAATCCCAATGGAATTTTCTCACTCCTATCCTTCCAGCCTCTCTGTAGCATGGGAGACTTTGAATTTATTTGTCCATACATTTATTCCTTCAATAAATTATTTAATGGCATTTTGTCATTTTCAGTGCTGATCTCTCTGTAGTTCTTTTTTCTTCTTTCTCCTCTTGTATCTGATATTTGTCTCTCGTGCTCTTTCGCTCTCTTATTGACTCATCCATTTAGACATTTATTGCTTACTGTATGCAGTTTATCAAATTGATAAGTGAGACCTGAGCCCCTCCCTGAAGGAGCTCATAGTACACCTTCCATCTGACCTCACCCTTTCTGTCCTAATTTCCTTCTACACCCCAGAAAGAACTGTCTTGTCAGTCAGGCTCCGTTATACTCCCCTCTCATCCAAGATTCTCTTGCTTTAAAGTTTTCAATCTCCACCATCATATGAAATAGTTGCAACTTTTCATGACCTACAGTGTAAAGTCTTCCTTCTTTGATAATATTTTTTTCCTCTTCTAGCCCATGATAATCTTTTCAAAATTCATTTTGTATTCATCTATTAATAGATTATAACATGTTTGACTACAGAAATTCTTGTATGTTTTATTCCAGTAATATTTGCACTCCAGGAAAAGGCTGGCACACGTTTTTGTAAAGAATATTTTTTGGCTAGTTTTTTTTTTTTTTTTTTTAGAATGATGAAGAATGATGGAATATAATAAAATTACCATATTTCAGTGTTCCAGATTCAGCATATTGTATTTGTGTTTATATACTATGGCTAAGAGATTCTGGTTTTTAAAATATTTGTATCCAACACATACTTATTTAAAAAGTAAATCTGAAGTCCCATGAACTTCAGAAACTTTTGGTGCTGTTTGAAATCTTGATAGAAGATAAAATGAAAAGCTTGTATTTATTTAAATATATTCCAGTACAGATGGTTGGTCGCTAAGAAGCATTTTGTTTCTATGAATAACTGTGTATAAATCTTATGTATTGTGTACCAGTTTTGCATGACTGATTAATACAGAGCCATTTTTGGAAAGTCTTCAATTAAGATGTGTTCAAGATGTACTTAGGAACAGTTTAGGAAATAGATCATTCTGGCTGGATACTGTGGAAATGTAGAATTTTTAAAAGCTGGTGGAGAGTGTCTCGAGTGCTAATTTAGAAGGCATTATCAGTTTTTTTTCAGGAAATAAACATTTAAAGCCGTCACAAGGGGCTATTTAAGGTGATGCTGTGTCATGAGAGAGAAAAGTTGGGGATAGTCATATGTAGGCTTGGACATCTGGAGAAGATCCTGATAGAATGAATTATCATTGCCCCAGCTCTGTTTGCCTTTTCCTACGATGACATGATATGTATATCCCTATCTGAAGCAAAAGCTTTAGGCAGGTGACGACTGTACCATACAACTAAAGAAAAGGTCATTTCTTTAGCGTTTACCGTGGTTTGGAGGACGTTTTTGTGTTTTAAAATAAATTGTACTAAATGATAATTTTTTCTTTCCATTTAAAATGCACGAGTTAGTACAATATATAATTTCTTACAACTTCTTCAGATATTTAGCTTTCAATTGGTATAAACAGGTATTATACCTGTATATTGTTTTGCCACTAATGGGTTTTTTTTTTAAAAGCAGTGAGAGCACTTGTATATCCTGCTGATTAACTTTCAAAGGTAGATGATAATAAAAAACATTTAATCAGTCTTTCCATATTATTTTGTGTCATGAGGTAAAGTATTTACTAGAAGTTTTTTAATCTATGAAATGACATTTTCTAATGTTCTCAATTTAAGAATTGTGATATTTTATAATCTAGTTAGCCGAGTTATGCCGGATCAGAACTCAGATTCTGTCCTGGGTTTGAGGATAGATCGACTTGATTCCCCACTCCCTCTCTGTATTGCATGCAGGTTCACATAAAGGTTGTAGTTTCCTCTGTGGTTTAGCTGATTGCAGAAATTAAATGCTATTTGTTTTTTTCTAAAAACGGAGAAAAAAAGAATTACACTCATATTGTTAAGTTCTGATTTTTCTCTTATTTTGCATTCTAGATTAAAGACTCTATTGTTGGGGAAATCAGACGGGAAATTGTAAGTGGACTTTTGGCAGCAGTATCTTCAAGTAAAGCATCTAATTCTAAGCAAGATAGTCATTAAATGGAAATTATAGGTAAATTTTTCTGAATTTTTTTGTTTAAATAGAAATTAATACTTGGTATTTTATTCTTTGTTTCCCTAGTACACAAGTGTGGTTCTCTAGCTAAATTTTGATTTTAGAATGTATGTCATATGTTATCCTACAGTGTAAAAACCACATACAATCCTATTTGAAGTGTAAGCAAGTCAAATCTCATCATACTAATCTTGAGGGAATTATCTATATTGGGTCATTATAGTGGAATTTTATTGTAGTAAATAAATCCTGGAGTTGGACTTCTAACCTGAATCTTTAAAAGCATTGATTATAAAAGTATTTTAAAATGTGCAATTCATGGAACAAGATTTTGAGAATCAAAACTTTGTAGTATCTTTCCTAATTATTTTATCTTTTAAAGAAACATATCCCATAGATCCATTTCTAATTATAATGTATTAAATAATTATTTTGTGTTTTACTTATTAAAATGAATTTTATTTTCTCATAGGTCTAATTTCCATTTCATAAAAAATATATTAAAATTAGTATTTGGTGAATGCCAAAAAGAATAATATGCTTTGGTAGAATCATACCTTTAGTAGAACTAAAAATATTCAGCCTATAGCAAGAAAACAAAAATGTAATTTGAAAAGTATAATACATAATTTCAACTGTAGAAATGGGAAAATATTTTGATAAACTATGTCATAAAGCAACTAATGAGATTTTTTTTCCCCAAAGCCATGAATAAAAGAATTAATTCTTAGGAATATGTATGGAAATCACAGGAAGATTGTGTTTATATGTATGTATATTTGAATAAAATTCTCATTCGCCTCTAAAAGAATCTTTTAATAATAGTATTTGAAAAATGTTTAGAGTGGACTTCTCTTTCTTTTTTAAGGTTGGCATGAATCCTAGTAGCTGTGTAATATTGGAGGTATCAATAATATACACTGGTGGAGGTGTTACTTGTGCTTCAGAAGATACTTGCTGCTGAGCTGGGCTACTGTATACAATGTACAGTGTGTATTTCTTCTATGCCTATCTTTTTAAAAAACCTATGTAGAAACTTAGGCACTTTGCTCTTTTCTAAACTATCAAAATTGTAGCAGTTTGAAAAGCCTAATATTTATTTGTATGTCAATATTTTTCATTTGATTCTCTATTAGAATTAATTATAAAACTTGAAGACATCCAGACTTATCCAACTTATAAATAACATACTTCTTCAGACTAGCTTCTTAAAACACTGACCTCTATGAGGTATTTACTGTGCAATAACTGATTCATTTTTTGAGAGCTTGAAGCAACCAATGATTTTCCCTCCACTGCTGTTAATTAGTGTCACTTCCAAGAAGAAAAACTGTTGTGTTGTATAAATTGCTTTTAATTCTTGAGGAGGTTACTAATAGCAGTAGGGTAGAATTCTATGAGGTTACCTACAACTACTTAATGTTCTTACACTGTAAGCCTTGTTGCCTTACATAAGACAAATGTAATTTTATTATAGCTTATGTAGTATTTTTCTTTTGGTAATGTGCCTTATGTTAAACACTATGTACTTTTTGTATTGCCAGACTTCTTTATTATAAGGAAATGTCTCTTCTTCTGTCTTTTAGACTCAATGATAGGGTATCATCCAAATAATGAGGCCTATGACTTGAACAGATAGAAATGAATAAGCTGGTTTTTGTTTTTTCAAAGTGGAAGTAATTTACATTTGTTCTCATACATAAATGATTTTAATTCATTTTTAACCAGTGAAAACTCTTGTTTTTATGGGGGAGGGGGAAGGAAAGTGGTTTCCTATTTGGTTTTATATATGTTAATAAATGTGTAAAGTAACCAAATGTTATTAAAATTATTCTTTTAGCATTTATAATTTTCAACTCCTATTATGTTTCTTTGTGTGTGATATTTTAATCAAAGTGGTTGAGATGTTAACAGTGTTCTTTGAAAGAATATCAAAGTTATAAATGTTTGCAATATCACACAAAGGATGATTCTAAAAACAAAATTAAAACAATAAAGTATTTATTTTGCCTAAAATGTTGTTAGTGGTTTCTTTTCTTGAACTGCAGTGTGAAGAATTTGGATTAGATTTGATGAATAACAAATAAGGTGCAAAAGAATTGCAGCATACAGCCTAATAGTTGTTATTTTCTTTTCCTAGAGAAGTGTCTATGATGCTTTCAAAAATGCAGTTCAGATAGACCACCTGGGTAAGAGGGCATGGACTAATGCCTCTAGGGCTCATCTAGTTCTGTGGTCATAATGATTACCATCTGAGGCCAAATAAAATTTCTCTTTAAAAATGTACTGTCTCAAAAATTAAGCTACAAAGAACAGATATTAAAATATTCTTTTACTCTTTGTTCAAATTATTCAGCAATTTAACTAGTTGATTCTAACAGCAGTAATAGTACATATAAACCAAACACCCCATTTACTATTAACAGTAGTACAAGCATCAATGATTTATAACTACTCAGTTTTGTAGCCACTTTTAACTTCATTTTTGACAATGCAAGATACCCAGAATTTGATAATAAAAATTAGAGATGTAACAATTACAATAATAGGCTAAACTAATGGGCAAATAAATAATATAGGAATGAACCTGAACACTATTAGAGTTTTATCTTCCTTCTGCCCATTTTAAATTTTTGTGGACTTCATGAAGATTTGAAAGGTATTATGTTTGAGCCAACATGCTAGCTGCTATACAGAAATGAAAATTGAAAGCATCTAAAAACAAGATGGAAAAACAAGGCATCTTTTAATTTATGGGTTGGTTTAGAAGTATCAAAGAATAATAAAAAGAATTTGAGAAATTATAGGCTGAGATAGTCAGAGAAGTCTTTATTAAGGACAAGTAGTTTGAGTGAGATCTTAAAGAATGGGAAGTGGAAAGGATAGGGTTCAAATAAAAACATTAGCAAAGTTTATCCAGAATACATAAATTGAGTTTGAATTACCTCACACATGATGAAAGCAATGTTCTTAAAAATCCCTGAGGCTGAGCCGGGCGCGGTGGCTCACGCCTGTAATCCTAGCACTCTGGGAGGCTGAGGCGGGCGGATTGCTCGAGGTCAAGAGTTCGAAACCAGCCTGAGCAAGAGCGAGACCCCGTCTCTACTATAAATAGAAAGAAATTAATTGGCCAACTAATATATATATAAAATTAGCCGGGCATGGTGGCGCATGCCTGTAGTCCCAGCTACTCGGGAGGCTGAGGCAGCAGGATTGCTTGAGCCCAGGAGTTTGAGGTTGCTGTGAGCTAGGCTGACGCCATGGCACTCACTCTAGCCTGTCAACAAAGCGAGACTCTGTCTCAAAAAAAAAAAAAAAAAAAAAAAAAAAAAATCCCTGAGGCTGGGTGTGGTGGCTCAGGCTTATAATACACTTTGGGCAGCCCAGGCAGGAGGAATAGCCTTGAGGCCAGGAGTTTGAAACCAGCCTGAACAACATAGCAAGGCCCCGTTCTCTACAAAAATTAGAAAAATTAGCTTTGTAGTGGCGCATGCCTGTAGTCCCAGCTACTCAGCGATAGCCTGAGGCAGGAGGATCCCTTGAGCCCAGGAGTTTGAGGTTGCAGTGAAATATGATTGTGCCACTGCTCTCTAATGCAGGCAATAGAGTGAGACCCTATCTCAAAAAATAAAAATGCCAAGTTGTCCATAGCTTATACATGTGCTAAGCCTGCACAAAGAAGGCATGGCAGAAAAAGAATCTTGAAATGGTGATTCAGAGCTTTGGAATTGCTGTCAATGATACACCATTGTCAAAAATGGGCAGTTTCTCAGACTTGGAATATATGTTGTTCCTCTAAGAATATTCAGTTGAGTTTCAGTAACATTTAAAATGTGCACTTCCTCAGTTAATAAAGCTCAGTTGGCCATTTTCAACCTTTTCAAGGAAAATAAGAATGTAGTAAAGTGCACGTAAAAGAATGTCAACAGAAAGTAAATTGGGGAGCTTCCTGGAAAAATGCTGTATTGCCCATGTTCCTCACCTGTCCGAATGAGAGTGCGGTGCTAGGGAAGGAGTCAAACAAAACAGAAGCATAGGATCTCCTTTGTTCCTTTTCCTCTCCTGGAAAGGCAAAAAATTATAGCACTTCTAGGGAAGCAGAAAGAGAAAACATTCCATCTTTTTATAATTGAAGCTTTGTAGTATGGCTGTTATGAATATTGAAATTTAATTACCACGTAATCTAATTGTACTCTAAATATATAAAGTTAAGATGTCATATCTAATTAATACCTTGTCTCCTATATGGTTTTATATTTCTGTTTATTAAATCAGGACGTTTACCTTTCTTCTCATTTCTACAACTGATGTTCTGTTACTCATTGAATAATAGTTTATGTACAGAATATCAGCGTAATAAGGAATACCGTCAGAAGTAATAAGCCATAAGTGTGGCTCACACACAGGATGTCATCACACTCAGCATACGTTAGGAATATACTCAAAGATAAGCAGGCATATCAAACAAACATCAGGGTCCATTTTCCTCAGGAGGGTCTCTTTGGATACCCCAAAGGAAACTAAATCTTAGGTAAACAATTAGCTTACTTGCTCACTCCATGATAATAGGACATACTTCACAGAGTTGTTAGATATGAATGTAAACGAACTTAGCACAGCACTAGGCACAGCTCAAAGACCGTGAGCTGTTATGGTGGGGGTGATGGGTAGAAGGAGGGTAACCGGTAGATGAGGTATGGCAAATTAAGCATTAAATAGAAAGGACAGAATATGAACTTACAGATCCAGGCCTGAATTTTTCATCTTTATTGTGTTCTTTCAAGCAATACAACCAACAACTGGCAAAGGATCCCCTGATTCTGCTACTATGTAAAGGGTGAACATTATTGGGTTTCAAATTTTCAACAAAAATATTGTTCTTTGGAACAAAAATACCTGCTCATGGATATCACTTAGATCAATGCCTCTCAAACTGTAACATCCTTACAAATCAAATTTTTAAAAATGAAGATTCTGAGTCGGTCTGTGTCCTACTTTTTGAGGTCCAAATTTCTGCATTTCTAGAAGCTCCCAGGTGAGGTGGATGGTGCCAGTTCATGGACTGCATTATAGTAGCAAGGATTTACAATAGCAGGTCTTACTACCTGTCTGCCAGATGCTTTGAAGGAAGGAATTTGTTAAGCAGGAAAGAAACTTTTTATTACAGCTAAATTTCAAAATGAAGAACAAATGTAAGCACAGCACATAGGAAGGAGGACCCACCTAAGGCATCATGAAAATGTACAATGGTACAGGAAGGGCTGTGTGGCCGGAGTAAAGAGCTATTTTGCTGTTGTTGGTGGCAAATAACAGATTGGATGTTGAGAAAATGCAAAGATAGTCTGAATTCTAGAATCAACCAGTCAAGAAGCAAAATGAGACCCTAAAAGGAAAGAATTAGTCTAGAGATGCTGCAGAAAGAGAAGATCACCTCTAGGATATGGAATTTGTTTACAGTTATTGGTGTTTGAAGAAGCTTACCATTACTTTTGGAAAGAGATTAGTGATTAAAAACATTACAGCTGTGTCAAACACATTATAATTCATTATTCGTGTTCCTGAGTTCATTGTTTAGTAAATCCATGTACAGATGATTCATGGTTTTGTTTCAGTACTTCTCAAATAATTCCTTTTATTATTTCTACAGTTCCAAGGTAAAAAAAACAAACAAACAAAAAAAAACAACCAAAAACCCTTGAAGTACTGTAAAGCAAATATTGTCTGATGAATCTATTCACAAACATCTATCATAACCCTGTGCCTGGGCAGAGACTGTTTTTAATAGCAACACCAGTGTCATCAGTTAAATCTCAGGTGTGAACGTCTTGATTTATGTTTGGTCAGAATGTATTTACATTGTTATCAACCTATTGATACATGTAAAATATTGACATTTGAATAAAATAACGTGTTTGCCCAGTCCTCATCATCCTGTGATGACAAATGATGATAGACATGTTTTTCTGTCTTTTTCTATCAGGTGCTAGGCATGGCCCTCTCCTAAACCTCATCCACTAATATCAGAGAGTCCCCAAGAGTTATTCACACATCTTCGCAGCAGTCCTCATAAGTGAACGCCAAGTACTGTCCTCTTCTCTTGCTCTCTCTGTCGAGGGCCCCAGAGCATCCCTAGTCATCCACTGTGGTGGTCAGTGATGATGACCGGTGATGATGACATCACACTGTACGGAAGTGGAGAACGCGTTTCCGTTGCTCTGTCACCCCTCACGAAGTAGGTGGCAAAACATCCTTGGTTACAATTCAGCTTTCTCACACGAATCCCCTATGAAAATATCTTTGGTTGTTTCTGCTTGCATGAAAGCACTTGGGACAGGTATTTTACTGTCTGTCCTTCCCATCCTGTCCTCCTTGAGTGCTGGCATGCTCTTTTGCTTTCTGCCAAAACACTCTTACTTAAATCAACTAATTCAAATCTACCTTGGCTAAATCTTAGTATGGACACAGGGTAGATACAAACCCCTCCTGCTTTTAGAAACAGACAAGCGTTTTAAGGACAAATATTGAGCATGCATATTTTATTGTTTTTCTATTCTGAAATCTTATCACAATTAGACTCACTGAACATTTAATGAACAACTATTGAGTACAAGGAACTAATGATGAAGTTAATTTTGTATGACCTATTTTACCATTTACTAATTTACTAATTTTATTTTTATTTTTGGGGGGTAGAGAGATCATCTTTAAATGATAAACATGGCTGTCATTGTTGCCTAAAAGTAGAGATTTTGTACAATGATAATCGTCACATTTATAACAGCAAAATTTGGAAACTGCCTAATTTTTCTACTAGAGAAAAATAAACAACTAATGGTATAATATTTATGTGTCAATATAATATAACCAAATAAGTATTTTGGAGAATTTTTAATGACATGGGATAATATTTATGATATGTTCTGGGTTTTTGTTTTTTTTTTTTTTTCAAAATATGAAGGGGGTATAAATGTTTTTGGTTACATGGGTAGTTTTTGTAATGCTTGAGTCACCACTGTAAGTGTGCCCATCATTCAAATAGTGTTCATTGTACCCATTAGGTAGGTTTTTGCCTCTCCCCTTCTTTCTCTTCCCCCCTCCTGGATTTCCACTGAGTTTTACTTCCCTCTGTGCATATATGTGCTCATCAGTTAGTTCCAATTTAATATCCAGTACATGTGGTATTTGTGTTTCCATTCTTGAGATACTTCACTTAGGAGAATGGTCTCCAGTTCCAAATTGATGGGCATTGGGGTTGATTCCACATCTTTGCAATTATAAATTGTGCTGCTATAAACATTTGAGTGCAGGTGTCTTTTTGATAAAAAGACTTCTTTTCCTTTGAGTAGATACCCAGTGGTGGGATTGCTGGATTGAATGGTAGATCTACTTTTAGTTCTTTGAGGAATATCCATACTGTTTTCCATAGAGACTGTACTAATTTGCAGTCCCACCAACAGTATATAAGCATTCTTTTCTCTCTGCATCCATGCCAGCATCTACTGGTTTGAGACTTTTAGTAAAATATTCACAAGCTATATATCTGATAAAGGACTAATATTCAAGAATATACAAAGAACTCAACCAAATCAGCAAGAAAAAACAACCCCATTAAAAAATGGGCAAAAGGCATGAACAGAAGTTTCTTAAAAGAAGATAGACAAATGGCCAATAAACATGAAACAATACTTAACTAATCAAACAGGGAAAAGCAAACCACAATGAGATATCACCTTACCCCAGTTCGAACGGCTTTTATTAATTCACTCATATTACTAGTATTTGAGTCAAGTCTTTCAAATTTCACTAAAGTGAATTTTTATTTGGTATAACTTATGATTATTGTTGTTTTTCAATTGGTATATAAGATGCTGAAAGCAAAAGGCAAGTAACATCACAATTCATCAGGTATAATCTAAACCCTTTTTTAGAGTAGGTATTAATTCTCTAGAGGAGTCTTTTCTTTGGTCCATTCTGGTTGTAATGCCCACAATGGGAAAGAGAAATGAATGAAATGACCCATAAATCCCTCGATTCTGTATATACATTTTGGCAGAAATTATTTTTAGAGGGGCATAATAGCATGGAAGTAAACCTAATCCACTATCAGAAATTTATGTGGGATATAGTATACAGTTGTAATTATCATTCATGATTTGGGGTACATTTTTCCCAAACAGGCTTAACTTCCCACAGGTTTTCGATTTATGTCCATTTATGTTAATTCTTGGTTAATGGATTAACTGCATTATAGCAAAGCTGGCTGCAAAGTAAGTTTCTCTGAAATACTTTATACTTTCCAATTAATAACAAAAGTAAAGGGAACAGAGGAGGAGGCAGATGGAGTAATAAATAACAGCCTGAATTTAGATCTTTTGGTGAGAAAATACTTCTATGATGGAAAAATCCCAACCACAGATATAGAGCAATATGTATTTTTAATAATATATTCTCCATTTCAGCATTACCTTTCTGCTCTTTTCTTCTTTCCCTTCAAGAAATTCCCTTGCAGCTTTAGGTTATGTGAAAAAAAATTAAAAAGAAAAAAAAAGCTAGTTCTTTCTGTGATCTGGCCTGTGCATTTGACTCTGAGTCCTGAGCTTGCTAAACACCAAAGACATCTATGTTCACTTCTTTGTACAAGAAAATATTGCTAAAACATATATAATTGATGGGGGTAGACAAATATAAGCATCAAGAGGTCCTCTATAAACATAGAGGCAGATAGGCCTCAACTCCAGACCTAGCTCTGCCACTTTTTCACTTGGTGCCACTAAGTCTCACTTTCCTGTAAAATGGTAAGTAATAATAGCTACCTACCTCTGGTTTATTGGGGAGATTAACAAGGTGTAACAGCATAAGGATATTTAGTTAGCTGCCTAGAATAGGGTAAGGGCTCAATAAATATCAGCTATTAGCAAGAGGTAATAATAATAATGGTAGAAGTGAAATAAAAAAATATAGCTGTGTATTAAAATATCAAGATAAAGTATTAATTATCTGAGTGTAACATGAGTGAAAATATAATTGATTTTATTCAAACTTTATGTTAAATCACTAAATATCAAAATTGTGTATTTGTCCTGCCTAAGCTTTACTTAATTCAGGAAAAGTTCAATGTTGGGTACTTTTTTCCAGAAGTTTCTCTCTTTCAGTATTTTTAAACATACACTTAATTGGCACCACAATAAATCATTCATTTGGGTAGTTGCCAATGATGAAATGCATTATCCTGTATCATTTATTTAAAGGATTTGGGGCTTCAGAAAACTGGCATCCTTAGTTGTGGCTATTTGTAGCTTTTTTGTTTTATATAAGAATGCCTTGAGACTAACATTCTCTTGTCATTATCTTCTTGTTTTCTTTGTTTCTCATTTTTAAAAAAATAAATTAATGAACAACTGAGCTGAGAGTTTTAAAAACTCTCTGGCATAGCGATTCTCAGCTGGGCAAGGGCAGTTGTCAGAATATGTGTTGTGTGTTTATGTATATGTGTATGAATTTATACACATGTACATGGGCATATTTTATTCAATTTTATAACCATATTTGGAAAATATTCTTGGAAAATTTGAAAATGTTCTTCAAAAATATTCTTTGAAAATACAAACTATAGAAAAGAGCCTTTTAAAATCTGAACCGGTAAGATATGAGTTAACATAAAGTTGAGAAAAAATGTTTAACAAATTGAGCCACTTTATACCTTCTATTACTATGAACTCAGAATTAAATGGTTTGATTTGTTATCAACGTAGAAACACCACAAATAAAATACACTCTCTCCAGAATGCCTTGTAATTATTTACTTTTGAAAGCTTCTGCTATTCAGAATATTAGAATTCTAACTGATGTGTGCTAGCCAACCGATTTTCAACTTGATATAATTCGGAAAAACACAATCTAAAATTGAATAAATACGCAACAATTAGATATTGCAAATAATTTGAACAACAATTTTTTATGGCACTACCATGGAACAGGCAGCACCTTCTCGCCAGAGGGAAGAATGCACAGTTCTGGATCAGCGGTTGTGAGGGAGTAACACTTACTTGGCCATGACTGTGTATCTTAGAGACTGAGGATCAGGTAGTGTGGACACCACTATTTCACAACCTTGACATCTCACTACAAGCAAGAATAAACTTTCAAGAAGTGATGGCCACTGCCAACTTCCTGGTTTCTTTAGTCAAACAAGGAACATTTGGGCATCTCCAAAATATTCTGGCACAATTGTAAAAAAAAAAATCTCATAAGCAGTAAGTGCTTTCTCCCAGCCCATCTATCAATGTCTTTATGTTTGGTAGCACAAAACTTCATAGTTATTTCTCTAAAACTTAAGAGGCTTCTAATTGATTATGCTGGTCTATAAACACAACTATAAAAAGAACGTTACCATATCCATATAAAAACCCCTGGTTTGGTGGTTATTTCATTATTAAATATATATTTGGCTTCTCCCTGAGAAGAAATGTGTGAGTGGTTTTACATACTTAAGACTAATTCTACAGATTTGAAATACATAAAAATATATTTATCAATTATTCCATATATCATTTCCCCTGACAATATTGTATATAGAGATTATGTCATGTGAAGCATATGCCATTTTAGATTACTTTTTACTCTTTCTCCATGTTGAAATAGCTAAGTAAAAGGTCCAATTCCACTTAGCAAATATTTATTGTCTATTATATACCAGGTACTATGCTCCTTTTCACCAAGTCCTGAGGCTCTAATTTCTTCATAACCTCTCATCTCTGCTGCTAATATCTTAGTTCCCTCCCTCTTACTTCCTGCCTGAATTATGACACCATTTCCCACCTGGATCTTTCTTCCTACCAGAGTCTGCCTGTAGTCTACATCCCTCCATTTTGTTAGAGTGATTATTTTAAATGCTAATGTGATCCTGTCACCTCCTCACTCCTATTGCCCAATGCCCTACACCAGTGATGCCCCAATGTTTCTGATTCGAAGTTCAAATGCATTCCTTTCTAGCTCTCCAAGCCTCATTTTTTGAAGCCCTCGATATGCAGCTGTGGTTCAGTCACAGCCAACCAGGCTGCTCCATGCTTCCCTGTATGTGCAATTCTGCCCTCTCTGCTTAAAAGTCCTTCCCCTTTCTTCCAGTGCCACCCACACTTCAAACTTCTCTTCTTTCGTGAAGCCCTCTGTGACCCATCAAGCACAAGTCACTATCTATGTCTCAAATTTATCTAGTAAATACTTTTCATGTATATCTGTGTGATTGTGTATCAGCTTTATTGAAACATA
Organism: Microcebus murinus; assembly: GCF_040939455.1. Taxonomy (NCBI): domain Eukaryota; kingdom Metazoa; phylum Chordata; class Mammalia; order Primates; family Cheirogaleidae; genus Microcebus; species Microcebus murinus. The sequence continues at coordinate 58,784,932 of NC_134111.1, forward strand.
ATTCATATACCTTATAATTCACCCATTTAACACATACAATTTATAGGTTTTTAGTATATTCACAGAATTGTGCAACCATCATCATAATTAATCTTACAACATTTTCACTGCCCCTAAAACTCCCAGTACCCACTAGTAGTCACTCCCCATTTCTCCCCAACCCACCCTTACCACGGCCATAAGTAGCCACTAATCTACTTTCTGTCTATAGATTTGCCCATTCTGGACATTTCATATAGATGGAATCATACACAATGTGTGAACTTTTGTGATTGGATTTTTCACTTAGCATAATGTTTGCAAGGTTATTCATGTTGTAGCATGCATCCGTACTTTGTTTTTTTTTTATTGCCAAATAATATTCCATTATATGAATATGCCCCCATTTCGTTAATCTCTTCATCAGCTGATAGACATCTGGATTGTTTCCTTTTTTGTCTATATGAATAATTATGCTATGAACTTTTATGCGCATAATTTTCAATGGACATGTTTTCATTCCTTTTGTGTAGACAGCTAGGAATGAACTAGCTGGGTCATATGGTAACTCTGTGTTTAATATCTTGAGGGCCTGCTGGCCTATTTTCCAAACTGGTTGAACAATTTTACACCTCCACCAGTAGTGTATGAAGGGAACTGGAACTTTTATGTTCTTGATGAACTTGTAATTGTCCATTTTTTAAAAATTCTAGCCATCCTAGTAGGTTTAAGGTGGTGGTATCTCATTGTGGTTTTGATGTGGACTTTTCCTGAATAATGTTCAGCGTATTTTCATGTGCTTATTGGCCATTTGTTTACTTTCTTCAGAGAAATGTCTATAACTCTTTTAATCATTTTTTCTAAAACAAATTATCTTTCAATTACTGAGTTAGGAGAAATCTTTACATATTCTAGGCATAAGTCCCTTAGACATACAATTTGCAAAAATTTTCTCTTATTTTATTGGTCGTCTTTTCACTTTTTTGAGGTGTGCTTTGAAGCACGAAAGTTTTTAATTTGGATGAAGTTTGATTCATTTTTTTCTTTTGTTCCTTGTGCTCTTTGGTGTCATATCTAAGAAAACATTGCCTAGTCCAGGTCATGAAGATTTACTCTTATGTTATCTTCTAAGACTTTTATAATTTTAGCTCTTACATTTATGTCTTTTGTCCATTTTGAGTTAATTTTTTTTTTTTTTTTTCTTTTTTTTGAGACAGAGTCTCGCTTTGTTGCCCAGGCTAGAGTGAGTGCCGTGGCGTCAGCCTAGCTCACAGCAACCTCAAACTCCTGGGCTCAAGCAATCCTGCTGCCTCAGCCTCCCAGGTAGCTGGGACTACAGGCATGCGCCACCATGCCCGGCTAATTTTTTATATATATATATCAGTTGGCCAATTAATTTCTTTCTATTTATAGTAGAGACGGGGTCTCGCTCTTGCTCAGGCTGGTTTTGAACTCCTGACCTTGAGCAATCCGCCCGCCTCGGCCTCCCAAGAGCTAGGATTACAGGCGTGAGCCACAGCGCCCGGCCCATTTTGAGTTAATTTTTGTATTTGAGTTAGGGGGTCCATCTATTTCTTTTCATGTGGGTATAGTGTATATATATATATATATTTTTTTTCATTTATCATCATACTATATTGCAATTAATGTCTTCCTAACGACAAAATGGTCTATAAATATTTGTTAAATGGAATTGAACTAGATGGGAAATATTGATCTTTTTTCCAAACTATTAAAAACAATAGATTATTTTGATGAGATATGTAAAATTACTTAAATTTTAAGGTAATGCTGTTTTACAAGAATATGTTTACTTTCAGAACATAAGGATTTACAAACTGGAGGAGATCTATAATGTACCTAGACATATTCACTCACTGTCACCTCTGACCAAGACCTATATGGAGTGTTTAACTCCTCTCCGTAGTTTTGACATCAATGATAAAAAATATATCCTCTAAAATATTAATTTCCCTATGCAATCCTTTTTTTACTCAGTGTAGCAGATTGTATTTTTCAAAGATGGGTTCAATAAATCTCCTATCTCACATACTCTTCTAAAACTTTATCATTCCCTCATTAAGAGCTAGAATCTATATCCCCTACCCTTGCAACTATCTATTTGCAGCCTTTGTGACTGGTTTGAACAACAGTGTGGTGAAAGTAATGACCTATGACTTTAAAGGTTAGAACTTAAAACAATCAAGTGCACTTTAATCTGATTCTCTTAGGATACTTGGTTTTAGGATGCAGCCACCGTTCTTTCAGGAAGACCAAGAAGCCTGGGAAGAGGCCTATGTGAAGAAGACAGAAGCTCATGGCCTTTGTCCCTTGCTGAACTCTCAGCTAATAGACAACACCAACTGCCTACCATGAGAGTAAGTTATCCTGCATGTGGATTCTCCAACTGCTAGTCAAGCCATCCTAGGTCATACTGTGTAGAGTTAAGGCAAGTTGTCTCCATTAAGCCCTGCTTGATATACAGATTCAAGAACAAAATGAATAATTGTAGTTGCTTTAAGCCACTAAATTTTCAGGATAGTTTACGTATCCATAGATAACTGTTAAAAATTTTGGTACCTAGAAGCGGAATGCCACCATAACAAAGACCTATATGTGGCATTGTCTTTGGGACTGGACTATGGGAAGATGCTGGAATAGCGTTGAAAAGACTGTTAGTGAAAGCCCAATGGTCTCAAGTAGAGTGTTACTGGAGACCTAAAAGGCCTTGAGGAGTCCTTCAGTGAAGGTTTAAAGGAAGGTGAAGAAATGTTATTGGAAGCCAAAGGAAAGGGAATTCTTGCTGGGTTATGGCATAGAGTTTGCCAATATAATCATCTGCAATAATGTGGTAAAGAGGAAATATACTTGTTAAACTCAGTGATCTAGTTAAGAAGAATTCTAGGCAGAATATTCAAAATGTCGCCTAATTTCTTCCCTATTGCCTATGATAAAGTATGAGGCAAGGGAGATGAGCTAAAAATAAACTTTAAATATAAAAGAGCCACAGGTTGCCAGGTTTGCAATAAAATTGTTTCTCGCACCCGGATTCTCTAAAAATCATTACTAAATTAAAAATGGCTGTGGAAAAGGTAAAATCGAGGGTGCATCTATACTATCCTTTGTTAATACCTCAGAAGGATTTAACAGAGTGGCTCACAAAACATTTTAAACAGGGGAAAATTCCTTTTAAGAATCTTAAGGCTTGCCTGGCCACATCTTTTCTGTTACACAATAGGGCATCTAAGACTTATAAGGGCTTTCTCCCATAGCAGTCACAAGGGAAGCCCAATAGACAGGGCTTATCTTGAAGAGCTTTGCAAATTGGGTTTTTGTCTAATGGAGCTGATTGTCAATTGACAAATAAGAAATCCACAAGGATTTTTAAAGAATTTATTAACTTGAACTGAAGGCAAGGCAAACAATATAAAATAAAGAGGCTTTTGGATCCCCAAACTTTTAGCATTTGGAAGCAGGCCTACTCACTCTACTTTTGTGTTGCGCCAGATTATTTATTGCCTTGCTTGGGTGAAGTATTCTCCTTTGTGTGTCTTAAATCATCATGTTTCGGTCTTCAAAGGACATTTCTTATTTCTAATATTACTGGGATTTAAAGAATAAGATGCTGTTTCCAATCCATTACTTTAGTAGGTTTCAAAGGCTTCAAATAAACTGTCACTCTTCAGACTGAAAAACACTAGACCTTTTTTTCTTTCATAATGTAGTTCCTTCCTACCCAATAATTATCATCCACATTCCTCCAGCAGTTTATGATCTTCTTCTGGCTTTATTATGTATTTCTTAAAGTACATCAGCCAGAACTACACTTAATGTCATAGAACAGACATATGCTGCTTTTGTCAAATGTCAAGACAATGTTGTACAATTTGTTTGCCACAGTGCTCTTTTTGATGGTCATGGAGATTGTATTATCTTACTAAAAGTGGTATAATTAAAAGCTTACTTAAATATCTTTAGTCATAAATCTCAGAACAAGGTGGTTACAGTGTTAACTGCCTGTATTAGGAACAGTTCATGGATTATGGGAAATAAAGTAGGAAGCAAATATCTTACCAAATGTGGTCAGTAGAAACAGTACATATTGGCAAAACCCTGTCTGAACAGTGATGTAGGATTATTCTATGTGTTTTCTATTATTCGCACCAATGATGTTGAGTTTGAGGAGGTGGATTGAAGGCTAAATATATCTGGAACACTTCCTTTTGCAGCATTTGGCATTTGAGGATTGGAAGCTGGTGTTGCAGCAGGTACATATTTGGGATTGTCTCAGACCCTGTGTGTCTTTCCCTGTGCAGCATGCATTTACAGTGTCAACAGTAACTAAGTAAGTGCCAGTTGAGCCGCCTTCTTTGTACAACAATCTTAATATGGCAAACACAAAGACTGTAGCCCTGATGATAATTTCCAGAGTGAAATGTTCTCAGGATGAAATGGAAAAACATCAGCAGCTCATCTTTTTCTCTGTCATCCTTGTTTATGAAAACTTAAAAATGTGAATGAGCTTTCCTTGTTTGTGTTTCCCAAGCTTCATAAGAACTCATATGGAATTCTTCACTGTGAGTTAGCAATTCTATGCATGTTCCATGCAAGTGGCTTTCCACTGTTTGAAACCACTCATTTTTGCTGGATTGAAAGATATTTACTTCAAAGAAGCAAACCCAATTTGCTCAAATCATTAACTCAGGACCTAATTAATATTGAGTGATGGTTTGAATATCACTATTTAGTTCCTTGTCATTTAATTAGTCCAGTTTCATACAGTTTAACATAGTGAGTGTCAGTCAGATCTTTATTCCTAATTTACTGTGGCAGGGGAATTTTTTTTGTGTTAGTTTATGTTTATTTGTCTAGTATTTTTCTCACTCCAATTAGAAGACAAGGGTCAAGCCTTATAATCCTTCCCACCACTGTTGTGATATAGGACTGATTCTCCAACACCAGAGAAAGATAGGCTGCTGTCTTGGACTTTGTTATCCTCAGTACTCCACCCTAGTCCTCCTCTTTGACTGTTATGTAAGAAAAAGCACCACCACCACCATCACCACCACCACCACCAGATAGCAACAACCTTTATGTTTCAGCATCCCTGTGGAAGTGGATATGGTACAGACTGGGTATTCTTAGATGAGACACTCACTGTTCAACTTCAATTACATTTATAGAACATGACCTAAGAAAAGAAGGACTTCCTATAGAAAGAAGACCACATGCCCTTTGTCTACCATAGTTCTCAGGGAGATGGAGGAATGACCTGTATGAACTTCAAAGTTTACATAAAAGGAAACAATCTAATAGAACTTCCTATCACTGGACCAGAAGAAAGTTAGGGACTCTAAACAAAGGACAAGGGACAAAAGAATTGGGGGGATTTCTTAAGTTTGTAGTTTTCCCATACTTGTTTTTCATATCCATCTGTTTTCCTAAAATGAATATTAGTGATATGCATAAGTTGAAAAAGATCTGTATATAGGAGTCCCCCTTTATCCATGAAGGACACCTTCCAAGAGGTTCTGTGGATATGTGAAACCCTGAAATCACAGATAGTACCAAACTCTATATACATTATGTTTTTTACTACATACATATACGCATGATAAAGTTTATTTTACACATTAAGCACAGTAGTAGATGAACAATAACTACTAATAAAATAGAATGGTTGTAATAATGCACAGCAATAAAATTTATGTGAATGTGGTCTCTCTCTCAAAGTGTCTTATTGTACTGTGCTCACCCTTCTTGTGGTGACGTGAAATGATAAAATGCCTACCTGATGAGCTGAAGTGAGATGGATGATGTAGGCATTGTGATCCTGGATCATTGAGCCAAGACAATTTCCAAGGTTGGATGTCAAGAGCAATTGATGTCAATGACTAATGGGCAGGTAGCATATACAGTGGAGATGCTGGTCAAAGGGATGAGTCACATCCTGGGCAGGAGAGAATGGGACAGCAGAAGATTTCATCATGCTACTTAGAATGGCATGCAATTTAGAATTTATAAATTGTTTATTTCTGGAATTTTCAATCTAAAATTATCAGACCACTGTTGACTAACTAAAACTGCTGAAAACAAAAGTCCAGATGGAGTGGGGGACTGCTGTACCTGTCTTGGAGATCAGCTGGTGAGACTATGCTCAGTGTTTAGACATTCTTAGGGGAAAAGCCCAAGGAATAGTATGTGACTGATCTTGTGAAAAGTCAGTCTATCTCATGAAGGTTGACTGGTCCTATGACACAAATGAGGTGGGTTTTTAATTCATCCATTGTGAGTTAAATGTGAAGAAATGAAGATTTATTTTTATTTCAGCATATTATGGGGGTACAAATGTTTAGGTTACATATGTTGCCTTGCCTCCTCCCCCCACCCTGAGTCAGAGCTTCAAGTGTGTCCATCCCCCAGATGGTGCACATTGCACTCATTATGTATGTATATACCCATCCCCCCATCCTCCCTCCCATCTGCCCGATGCCCTGTAAATGTTATTCCTATATGTGCACTTAGGTGTTGATCAGTGAAACCAATTTGCAGGTGAGTACATGCGGTGCTTATTTTTCCATTCTTGGGATACTGCACTTAGTAGAATGGGTTCTAGCTCTATCCAGGAAAATACAAGAGGTGCTATATCACCGTTGTTTCTTATAGCTGAATAGTACTCCATGGTATATATATATACTACATTTTATGAATCCACTCATGTATTGATGGGTACCTGGATTGTTTCCACATCCTTGCAATTGTGAATTGAGAAACGAAGATTTTTAATTCTCTAAAACTAAACTTACTCATCATGTCCATTTGCATGTGATAAGTATATCAAACTACAATTTTCAAAAAACATTAAAAACATGACTCTTCTACAAATATAAAATTTTAAAAATTGGTTGAATTAATTACTTAGGAAACTAGAAGGATATTAAAGCTAATTGAAAAATGTTCAGGGTAAATAAACATTATAGTAACTAGAAAAAAATGCTGGAATAAGACCATTAAATTAAAATTCAAGGGGGGGATTGGGCATTTATTGAAACCTTAAAATCTGTACCCCCATAATATGCCGAAATAAAAAAAAAAGATGTATGACATAACCACACACACACAAAAAAAATTCAAAACCTTGAGTTTTAATCTTTTCTACCAGAAAGAAACTACATATGTTATCTACAGGGCAAAATGCATTTGAAATGCTATTGGACAGAAATCATTTGAATTGCTATCAGTTTTCTAAAAATTAACATTTACTTTTTTAGAGTTGTAATATACTTTAATTAATAGAAAATTAGTTGAAACAAAGCTATATAGCCTTAGAGAATCAAGTTTTGTCTCTATTTCCAACTTTTGAATTTTTCCTTTTAGTGTGTTCACATAATTAATTATATTTTCTATCAAAGTGGGAAGTATAGGGTGATTACTTCTGAGTTGTAATTCCAATAAGCAGTGACATAACAGTATTTTCAATAATATTTTCTACACACACATTTAATGTCAGACACTGTGACTGTAACTTTTGCAGTTTGAGGTGTGATAGCAAAACTAGCACAAATTCCTTCTTCCCAATTTCACACATAGGAGATTTGTTCTTACTGTAAATCTTAGCAACCTCAGCATGCAATTTTTTTTCTTTCCTTCTTAAGTCAGGAACTTTCGCCTTTTCACTTAAAGGAAGCACTTTATGGCTTCTCTTTGGCAGAGCCAAATTGCCAACATCACTACTCCTAAGTTTGGGGGCTATTATTAAATAAAATAAGGGTGACTTGAACACAAGTGCTGTGATACTGCTACAGTGGATCTGATGACTGAGACGGTTACAATGTGACTCAGGGGCAGTTAGTGTATCCAGTATGGATACACTACAAAAACAGATTGCAAGACAGAGCAGGATGGCATGAGATTCCATTTTGCTACTCCAAACGCTGTGCAATTTAAAACTGATGAATTGTTTATTTCTGGAATTTTCCATTAATAATTTTGGACCATAGTTGACCATGTGTAAGTAAAATCACCAAATATGAAACCACACATAAGGGGGGACCACAGCCCTGGTTTTCAGCAATTTGATTATGCTTTGCCTTGGTGTGGCTTGAGCTTCTTGGATGCAATTCTTTGTTCTGTGGGTTTATACTTTCATCAAATTAGGAATTTTTTTAGTCATTATTTCTTAAGATATTTTTTTCTGTCCTCCTACTCCTTCTGGGATTCCAACTATATGTATATTAAATTTTTTATATTGTTTCCCAGGTCTCTAAGTTTCTGTTCTCTCTCTCTCTCTCTCTCTCTCTCTGTCTATCTCTCACTGCCCCTCTCTCTCCCCACTGCTTTGTTTTGTTTTCTATTTATGTTTTCATGTTCATAGAATTTTTTTTCTTTTGCAGTATCTAACCTGCTATTAATATCATTCAGTGAATTCTTATTCCCAGTGTTGTATTTTTCACCTTCAGAGGTCCCATTTGGTCTTTTTATAGCTTCCATTTCTCTCCTCATTATGTTCATATTTTCCTTTGAACTTCTGAACATATTTATAATTTTTATAATAGCTGTTTTAAAGTCTTTGTCTGCTAATTCCATCATGTCTGTCATTTTTGGGCCTGTTTCTATTAACTAATTCATCTCCTGGGTAAGAGACATATTTCCCAGCTTCTTCATATTATTAGACACTTGACATTGTGACTTTTTGTTGTTGAGTGCTGGGTTTTGTGGTATTCCTTTAAAGAGTGTTGGACATTGTCCTGTCAGGGAATTAAGCTACTTATGGATAAGCCTGGTCCTCTTGCTTGTTTTTCAGTTTTTAGTATATCAGTTTTTTAGTACCCTTTGTACTAAAGGTGGTTTAACTAACCCCTGACCTTTCTGTTTCTCTATGGAATGCCCTGTATATTCAACAACATTTTTCCATTCTCACTGGTGGGAACTCACATGATTCCCAGGTATATGTGAGTTCTGGGAATGGTTTGGTTTATAGCTCCCTAATAACTATCCTTTCCTTTCCCTGGCAGTTGTTCTTAGTCTGGCTTTGTTGAATTTCACTCTGCCCTACACAGATTGCTATTCCACCAAAGACTTAATGCTATCTCTATGCAGATTTGTAGAGCTCATTCATTCATGGCACAGCTCTATTCTCTCTGGTAATCTGCTTTGCAAATTCTAGCTGCCTCAGTCTCTCTTATCTCTGATTTCTGTCTCCTCAACTCAGTGCAGCTTCCAGGATTTCTTCTGGTTTTTCCTCCCTGTGCTGCAGTCCAGAAACTGCTGGGGCAATCACAGGGTTCATCTTATTTGGTCCCTTTTTCTAAGAGAATACAATTCTATCTTGTTGTCCAATGTGTAAAATCAGTTGTTTCATATATTTTGTCTGGTTTTTTAACAATAGTTGTTTTCAGTGGGAGGGTAAATTGTGTAAGCAGTTATGCCTTCATGAGAGGATGCATCATTTAAAAAACAGAACAAAATAACAATACTATGCCAACAAAAATACTGTTTTCTCTTACCTAAGAATAGCATGATATATTATATTGGAATAGAATGCCAGCAAATGGTGTAGCAGTCACTATGTCTGAGGAAAGGAGACTAACTTCTATTGATTGCAGCCCCCCTCAGCTCCTGCTAATGCTTTGGATCCTAGCAGATTTTTTATGATTCATATTCATCCTCTGGTTTGGGGGACTTTTCCTTATGGTCCCTGCTGAGTGCCGCAACAACTCTCACTTGGGCATGTGGACACTTCTGCAGATGGGAGTGAGGCAGCTGCACACCTGGTGCTCTTTTAGGTCTTCTTAGTATAAATAAGCCCCCCTTGCCAGGTCTTCTTTGTGGCACCCACCCCAGTCTGGCATAGAGTACTCTATGAGGCTTCCTTCAATTGGAATTCCAGGCCCAGATTAAGGAAAGGGTGTTTCTGCCCTTCAACCAGAGCTTTTTGAGAGTTTTCTGTCATCTAGTTTACTGCCCAGCCCACCCCACCTCCACCTGGGGGGGGGAGGCAGGGCAAGAGTTCCTTTGAAAACTCGTGGATCACTCACTTGCTCTACTCACTTTCAGAATTCTCTGCCTACCTAAGAAAGGTTTTGTTATTTTTTGTTTCCTTTCTTTGGGCTGAAAGACTGCTCTCATGTCATCTCCTGTATTTTTACATTTAAAGATTTTTAGCCAAACTATTTTCTCAAGTAACTCCAGGTTTTATAAACTTTTTTACATCTTCTTTAATTTCTTGAGAGATTAGAGCAATATCCCTCATAGGCAAAATCAGAGGACAATTCACTTGGCATTTGATTGGGTCACCTCAAGGTATCACCTCTTACTACAAAATCAACCAGTTTCCTATGATTCAGTTAAAACATCTTGACATTCCTTTCCCAAGTTTTCTATGTATCTGGTATATTCCCTGAGAGGCTCTGATATTGCCTTTATTCTCTTCTTTTTGGAGTTTTCATTATTGATTCTGTTTTTGTTTTTCTCGATAGTCCATTTATAGCTTCCTCTCAGAACCATCAGAATCATTTGCAAATATACTCACTGACATTTTGTCCTGACATGTTAGAATTTTGGGTGAATAGACAAATTAGGTCTTTCTGGAATCCAACTGAAGCTGGTTGAAATGACAGATGGGAATTATTGGCTCATAGAACTGGAAGTTGACATGTAAGTTGGCTCCAGGGTTGGGTTGAGTCAGCTGCTCAACAGTTTCCTTTCATCTCCTCTCTGCATCTTGTAGGGTCAGCTTCCTCTGAAACTGGTTCTACTTTGTGGTCACAAAACAGTCGTGTCAACTTCCATGATGATGTCCTTCTCCACACACGTCTCTGGAGGAAGAGGGAATCGTTTCCAGTAGTGTTCTCAGAAGAAGGAATTTTTTCCCCAGAGAACCTCTCCCTTGATCTCATCAGCCTGAATCAGTCATGTTGGTAGAGGTAACTGTGGGCAGGGAGAGGAATCATGTTCACTAGTTTGGGCTCCAGCTACTTGCCCTTCTGCCAGTGTGAGATGCCCAGTAGTGGTGAAGCTATCTGAATGAAAATCTGGGTAGTGGCTAAGAAAGGGGGGAATAAATATTGGAGAGAGAACCATAATGTCTAGTATCTCTAACTATTCAGAGAAGAATAAATGTCTTGAAAGTAAAGAAAAACATACTAAATACTTATGCTAGGCTTTGTGCCAGGGACTGGCATATGTGCTGATGTTTCTTTCTATGTATTTCTGACACTTTGGGGGTACCTGCTCTGACTCTTCTGTGAGAGTTTCCCTGCCAAGATGAATGGGCTCTTATAGCCTGTTTGTTGGATGAAGCTGATTGGATCACGGATCATTATACGGTCCACATGAAGCCAATTGTCTTCCCTCTCTGGGAATTTTGAAGTGGGTTTCAAACTAGTCAGATTCTGCTGATTGTGGAGCAAACATATAACACTGGAAGCTTGAGATGGCCATTTTTTGTATGTGTGATAGAAAAACAAAAGAGGCCAGTTCAGGCAGAAAGAACAAAATAGATTGTGGCAGAAATTAAGGTGGTATTTGGCTCAAAAGTGGGAAAAACAGAGATAAGCACCTTTGGTTTCTGATGACTTTCATATTCATGGTTCTGCTGCTCCTTGAGCCCCTTATTTGTGCAGCAGGTTTTTAAAATGGAGCCCAAAGACAAAGAACAATATAATAGACTCCAAGGAACAATTCTCTTGGCCGCAGGCAATGACCCAGAGGCTGAAGTGAGGTGCTAAATCCCATGTGCGGGCTTTGCTAAGGCAAAACAAGGTGGTTCTGCCAGTGTGGTCATGTTCCCCAGCTAGCATAAGAGGTAAAAGATGGAGAGTAGAGAGATTTTTTTTTTTTTTTTTTGGTGAGCTTTGAATAATTTTCTCTGCCACCTCCTCATAGAAATAGTAGAATGCTTTACCTTTAGCTCAAGCTGATGAGAGGGCGTTCATGGGAACCATGAGGAGGTTGGGATATCTGTGTCCTGGAGATTGAGGGACATAATGGTGTTTGACATATGTCTGAAAAGTCTGAAGTCAAGAGGTATAAAGAATTCACTTGGGGGTAGGCTGCACTTTCACTCAAATTGTCTCCTGGTGGCAAAATGAGACCCTCACCATCCCCACTCCTGCAAAAGTGAGGTGACTGGGATTATCTTAAAAGGGACACTCTTCCAAAAGGACTATCTCTGTGGGTTATGATACAAGAAGAAATAGTGGGTTGCTGGATGTTCAGAACAGCCACTCAGAGGAAGGCACTGGCAGTGTCAGGACAACTGTATTGCAGATCTTTAGTGAGGAGCACCAGAGAACCAACAAAGTGTCCAGCCAAGGAAGGGTCTGCAGTCCAGACAGCTCTGAAGCTACATTATACCAGCCAGGTTACCTGGCCCCTGCCTCTAGTCCCTCTCTCCCTAGTCTCACTTTGGAGAGGCCAGACTAAGGCTCACACAGTGTGGGAGGAGGCAGAGCTAGGAACTGCTTAGGAAACCAGCCACGCCCCCAGCCCCACCCTGGGCCTCCATGCTGGGAATGGGGAAAGCTTGACCCTGAGTAAGAGTTTAGATATTTTAATTATTTACTGGACTGGACTCTAGTTTTGGAATTATTAGACTAGACTAGAATGTTTAATGCCAAAACATTACCTAAGAGTCAACACAAAAGCTATGGACCTACCAAAGTTTTATCTTTAACTGTGAGAAATAATACATTCATTTTCTTTTTACATTTTATCACTGACTGTGGTATCATATAATCATTTTAACAACTCTGTGAGGTAGCTATTATCTCAGTAGGAATTCCTTTCTCCTCTCTGTAATTGAGGAAACAGGCTCACAGAACTTAAGGAAGTTTTCCAAGGTCCCATAACCAACAACCAGAAGAACAAGACTATGAAACATGAACGTCTGACTCTAACATTCATTCCCTTCCTACATACTGCACTGTACCTCGGGGACCATCAAAGAACTTAAGAATTTGCAGTGGGCAATATTTTATCAAATTTGGGGAAATAAGGAGTTTTCATGGAAGGGGAGTGGCTCATGAAGTGGACTATAGAATCACTAGGTTTTTAGCAAACAAAGATGAAAGAAAAAAAATTCTAGAGGAGAAGTGATTAAAGTAAGAGTTTAAAGCTGGATAGGGTATAGTCTAGGAACCGTGGTAGTCTAATGTGTGTACATACAAGGTCTGGGAAGGGTTAAGAGGAAGATAGGTCTGGAAACATTTGGGGGCAGGAGAATGGTAGTTCTTTAACATCGTGTTTCACCTCCATCCCTCTACTACATTTTTTTTTTTTTTTTTGAGACAGTCTCACTTTGTTGCCTAGGCTAGAGTGAGTGCCATGACGTCAGCCTAGCTCACAGCAACCTCAAACTCCTGGGCTCAAGCAATCCTCCTGCCTCAGCCTCCCAAGTGGCTGGGACTACATGCATGTGCCACCATGCCCGGCTATTTTTTCTATATATATTAGTTGGCCAATTAATTTCTTTCTATTTATAGTAGAGACGGGGTCTCACTCTTGCTCAGGCTGGTTTTGAAATCCTGACCTTGAACAATCCACCGGCCTTGGCCTCCCAGAGTGCTAGGATTACAGGTGTGAGCCACCGCACCTGGCCTACATTTGCCTCCTTATTCTTTGAAGAAAAACGAAGATATCCTTTTTGTATAATTTGGAAAGGAGAGATTAGTGCTAGAAGGTCACATGGTAGAAGGGAAAACTGCAAGAACTTTTGAGATAGGTAGACCTAGTTTCAAATCCATTACTATTACAAGAACGTACTATTTCTGAAACTCAATTTCCTTGTCTATAGAGTAGGAAAATTTCCCCAGTGAGGGATAAATAAAATAGGATAAGATGAAACAGATACATAAGATAATTGTGTGATCTTAAATAAATCACAATGTCATGTCTCTGCCCCTCAGTTTGCCCATTCCATTATGTTTTCGATGACATGTTATATCAATGTTTGAAATATTTCACAACGAAGATTTTTTTGGGGGGGAGGGTGGACAATGCTCAGTAGATGTCAAGTTTAGCTTTGTGTGTCCCCAAAATTAAACCTTTCATTATAGTTACATAAGAAAGGTCCTTTGGGTAAGGGTATGAGGACATTTAAACTGAAAGTTATATATATTAGGCATGATGATTTTTAATGGCCTTATTTAGAATCAGTAGAAAGGTACTTAAGGAAGGTAGCAGTTGTAGGCTTTCTTTTCTTAGGAAATCAATACTCATAAAACTCAAGGTTGAAAATGAGAATTAAAAACCACAGTGAGTTTATTTTAAAACATGTAGCCTATCATCTTTATTTTCCCTTTGGATAACATAGTGTTTATACCCTGAGGTCTATTTATGTTGCTGCAACTCTTTTGCTGACTTTGAAGTGAACTTTGTATGGTGCTAGAATCAGAACGTTAGGGCTTAGAGATCATGTAGTCCAAACTCTCTAATTTAAAAAGAGTAAATTAACATCAGAGAGGAAAGTGGATTTCCTTGACATCTCCTTCATTTCCCCCGAGTTTCAAAAATCTCTTGTTCTTAATCACCAGGCTCAATTCAGTGAGGGCAAGAGCCTTCCTTGTGCCTCCCCTACCACAGCCCTTGTTCTTCTACTCAACCTAAACAGTGCCTGGCACTTAGCAGGCATTCCATATACAGTGCTTTAAAAAAAAGAGACTGTACTTCCCTCTGAACAGAGTATTCCACTCTCACCCAAGGCAGATTAGAAACTCTCTGGCATTCTTGGTGTGGCTTAGGAGAACTAGTAATCATTGGGAAAAAATAAATCAATAATAAATATCTGCTCTCCCAAATACATGCCTCATGGAGTTGCCTGTGTGCACAACAGCTTCACAGAGAATCAATGCCTGCAATTTAAAGCATTTTACTCTTGCAATTTCTCATCTGCAGATTTGTTTAAAACCACTATTTCCTCTACCCAGGGTATCTTAATACATGCAGCAGCTTTCATCCAAGTAGCAAGCACACAGATTTGTTACCAAAGTTTAGGATCAGTTGGCCAGAGGACTGCCTATTTCTTCCTAGGGTCTTGTTGAAGTCCCAGAAAACAAATTTCATTTATGCTTATAAGTCTGACTGTACCAAATAAAGTTACAGTATTTTTACAAAAGCTGTATTCTTTTGGTGTGATTCAAACAAAAATTAATTTTATTCATATTGTTATTCTTTTTTTTTTTTTTTTTTTTTTTTGAGACCGAGTCTCGCTTTGTCACCCAGGCTAAAGTGAGTGCCATGGCGTCAGCCTAGCTCACAGCAACCTCAAACTCCTGTGCTCAAGCAATCCTGCTGCTTCAGACTCCCAAGTAGCTGGGACTACAGGCATGTGCCACCATGCCCGGCTAATTTTTTCTATATGTATTAGTTGGCCAATTAATTTCTTTCTATTTATATAGTAGAGACAGGGTCTCGCTCTTGCTCAGGCTGGTTTCGAACTCCTGACCTCGAGCAATCCACCTGCCTCACCCTCCCAGAGTGCTAGGATTACAGGCGTAAGCCACCGCGCCCGGCCCATATTGTTATTGTTAAGGCTATGTGGATTGGACAATGATTCTTGGACAACGAAAAAGAAAACGATTAAATAGAACAAACCAACTTAGAGGTAGGTTTTATAAGTTTGGAGGTTTATTTGTCTGAAGGGGAGATAGCTAAACCTTGACATAGGCTTCCTGTGTGTTACACAAAGGAGAGACCAGCTGTTTCCCCTCTTTACTGGGGCGAGCCAAATAGCAATTATACTTAAAGGGCAGCAATATACCCTTTTACTGGAACCAGATAAATTTCTGGAGTTTCTACAATGAGGAAAAGACACCTCCATGGAATTCCTTTTATCTGTTTTCAAATTCCATCTATCAAGACCAGTTATGCTGCTAACACCAGCTACTTCAGGTCTGATCTACAGCTGTGGTTTCCAAACCTATGGTGCCCAGGCGTCACCCACCTTGCTAGCCCCCGGCAGTTAGTTCCAGGGGCACCGGGGAATAATTTAAATGTTTGAGAAAAAGCACAGCGCCATCTGTCGGACATCATGCCAACTACCGTTATTAAATTGGAGCTTAATTATTTAATACTTGGAACTGATAGGAACTTCTTTGGCCTAGAGACATGGTTGAAACATTGACTGAGATGTTACGGATCTACGAACCCAGAAAGTTTGGAAACCTCTGACCTCTGATGAAGAGTTAAGAATTGTCAGAAACATCACAATTGACAAAAGGGTTAGAAAAAAAGTTTTCCAACCATTCTACCTTTCTGTTTATTGCCTACAGACTTCCCCTTTATGCTCTCAGCCCTATAAACAAAAGCAAACATCCACAGTCAGGAGCAGGCTCCAGCTTCTCTGGCATTTATCAGTTTATTGTCACTTCACTATTATGAACCCTTTCTATGATCCCTTCATATCTCTATCTACTGATAAATGGTATTTGTCTGAACATATGTATATAAAGAGATTTTTTTCCCCCTAAAGTTGTCTCCATGAATGTTTTTTTATTAGGTTAAGGACATGGGTTTCATGTTAACAGGCTGTACTAAGATGGAAGCTGTGGGGTTCTCAATTCCTACTTGAGGACCATCATGGGCAGAAGTGCCCATGCAAAATCAGTCTCATCCTAGTGACCTCTGTCAACTTTATAAGTTCTTTGATGACTTATCAGTCCATTTATGAAACAAAGAAAATAATACAGATGTCATTGAGGTTTTGTGTTTATAAAATATTCTAAGATGCTCGGATGAAAGGTGTGACTCACAGGAAATGCCAAATATGAGATAAATCATCGTACAAAGTCACAACTGATACCTTTCAGTGTGATGGAAACTTGATATTTGAAAACTCCCTTAATAAGAATCCTGTTTTCATCAGCTGTACCTTTTATCTGAAATTTGTCCCACATTTCTATTCTCTTTCCCATATCTTCAAATTGGTTGACATTTAAAACCTGAAAGGGGGTCATAGAGCAATTACTTAAGGGAGACCTGCACAAATATAATCTCCTTTCCACGAGGTAAAGGTCGTGTGTGTGTTTAAATGTGCTTACCCTTCCCCTCCAGGCTTTGTCAATCGAGGAAATAGATGTTACGAAAAACCTTCTGATTGTTTTATGTCAACACTTTCAACAAAACAGTTCTATTAGGATCTGTGAAGCTTCCTATTTGAGAACGTTTTCTGGGCAATATATGGTAATTCAAAGAGATCAAAATAAATCTCTCCATCTTAATTCACACAAACCTTCTTAATATACTTTTAAGACATGCCCATGCTCAAGTGACATTTGAGGGAAATTTGAATTATAGGGAGGATATTACGCATTTTTTCATAAATAACACTTTTCTTAATTGTTAAGAAGAAAATAAAATGATCTTCAATTTTAGTATACAGAGATAAGCATCATTGAAATGTCGGTGTGCTTTCGTCTTTTGTCTACGTATATTTTTATGTTTTATACATTTTTTGGTTTTATTCATTTTATTTATACTTCCTTGTGGTAATCTTAATTATCATTCACTCCAAATTAAATCAATTATGAAATGTATAACATCTTTTAGCATATGTTTTAAAAAGCCAATTTAAGATTACTTTAGATACTACAAGTGAATTGAAATTGTGAAGTATAGGTCTAACATGTATTATTTTTGAAATTTCTATCTGAAATGTTACATAATTTTATGTTTATCGACTCACTCTGTAATTAATTCTAAAGCTCACCATCACCAGCTGTTCATATTGTTAAACCTTAAAATGGATTTTGGGTAAAAAAAGAATTTCATCAGCTGTTTGAATTGGAATAAGTAGTATTATGTGCTTTTCCACTGGATAACTGTGCTAACTCTTATCAAGCAAGCTCTTGAAATCCCACTCAATTCATGAAGCCATCTGGGCTTTATCCGGGACAGGTAGTAATTTCTCTATTCTCAGCCACTTAAAAATATTGAGTCCTTTTAACTTATTGAATCATAATATGCATTCATTCCATTGTTTATACATACAATTAATAAATATTAATCAGTTCATGGCTAGTCCTACATAAAATTCATGAAATTAGATTTTTGTCTGCTCAAAACTATTAATATTTCTATTTTGAATATTCTTTCTTGTCTTCCTACACCAGGAAGTGGTGATCAAATCTGATAATGCCCCTGGTGTACCTGAAGGATCTATCTCTCATGCCCCATTCAGCTGCACTTTCCAAGCAAGACTTGTACTTGGGACCTTTTCTGAACACCATCCCTTGCCCTAACATGAGTCTTCTAGTGGTTGAGGTTCTTGTCGGATGACTGTGTTGCTCATCTTACCATTGCATTTGGCTAATGTGCAAATAAAAGATAAATGCTTCCTGAGTCATGCCTCCAGATTGGGTGCCCATTTAATTAATGGAAGCCTCCAAAGCTTAGTTCTTAAGAGGGACTAGGCAACACAGAAAGTAGAGTTAAGTATTTTTAAGGGTAGCGGGGGAAAGAAAGCTACATGCATGTGGTAACTGGGGTTCCAATATGCCTATTTTCAGTCTGATTCTCAGAGGCTGACTTTGACCCAAGAATGTGTCATGTCCCTAGCAAGAGATTTGTTGAGGAAGTACTCCCAGAAGAAACCATAAAGGCTGAGGGGAAGTAGGACAGGGAAGGAGAAGAAGCTAAGCAATGGAACAATTTCAAGTCAAGTCCCAGCCTCAGCCTGATCCTACAGGGAACTGTGCATAGGAAATTACATTTCAGAGTTTGTCCTGGCTTGAGGGAAAGGAGCTGGGCTTTTGCTCTTTCACACCAGTCAGTCATTGGCCACAGGTCGCCTTGTGGGAGACATAAACTCCCTGGCGCTTCCCACTCTGTGGAAGTATGGCCAAAGGGACTGCAGTAAGCCAAGGACAGTCCCCTGAAGATTATAGCTGTAAACTGTTAAAAGTACAACATACAGAAGCTGGGGTTGGGCATAGGAATCTTAAGGAGGACGCAAGGGATGTAGATGGAGCAACATCTGTATACACTGCAATGACATGAACTTGAAAGGGAACATAGTGAATAAACAATGTCTATGCAGCCATGACATGGGCAGTGGGTTCTTCTTCCTGAAGGTTATTTGCAGCACCAGATCAAAATACAGAATAATACAAGCACCCCCAAAGTCTTTTTGTACCCTTTCCTGGTCAATAGACCTTTGAAAAGGTAACCAATATTCTGATTATAATTAGTTTTCCTTGCTTTTTAGCCTTTTATAAATAAATCACACAGTATGTGCTCTTCTATGTCTGGCTTTTATATTCAACTTACTGGGAGATGCACCCATGTTGTAGCATCTAGCAGTTGTTCATTCTTTTTCATTGCTCTGGAGTATTCCATTATATGGCTGCTTCACCATTTATTTTACTGCGGATGGACATTTGGGCTATTTCCAATTTGGGGCTATTGTGAGTAATGCTGTTATAAATCTCTTTTAAATATATTTTGAGGCACAAATGTCTGCATTTCTGGGTGATATGTTGGGTAAGTACCTGAGAGTAGAGTAGATTGCATAGACTATGCATATATTAAGCTTTAGTATATATTGTTATATAGTTTCCCAAAGTGATTATAGCATTGTAATGCCCACTAGTAGTGTATGAGAATTTCAGTTGCTCTACATCCTTAACAATACTT
Organism: Microcebus murinus; assembly: GCF_040939455.1. Lineage (NCBI taxonomy): Eukaryota > Metazoa > Chordata > Mammalia > Primates > Cheirogaleidae > Microcebus > Microcebus murinus. The sequence goes on from NC_134111.1 coordinate 58,804,543, forward strand.
GGTAGTCTCAGTCTGTAAATTTTAGCTATTCTGGGTGTGTGGCTTTTTTTTAAACTGTCAGTTAATTGAATACTCACAATTAAAGATTTTGTAAGAACTTCCCATGAATCTGGAAATCTCATTTTGAGGAAAGCTGATATTGGTGAATAAATACTCTCCCCACACATAAAATGGATGCTAAATATTATTTATTATTTGTTGGCCTGATAAACTTGTTTTCTATTTTTAAGTCATTTGGTTCTGAATCAACAAGTTCTCTCTTCTATTGTGTATTCCTAGAAATCAAGAGATTTTTCTTTTTGAATTTGCTCTATACACAGCAAAATTTAATGCTACACAACTTATCAACTACTTACTACATATCTTTTACAGAAAAAATTTTAGGTTGGCTGGTCCTAAGCCTAGAACTTTCTAGCTCCAATTTAAGATTGAGGCACCCTAGCAAAAGTATGTGGGACATTTGTGGGATTGTGAAGAATAGGAAATGAGTCATTTTAGTATCAACTGCAAAAAAAACCCCTTATATTTTAGGTGAAGAAGTATCAGACTATTAAAAAAGTTGTAATTTTCTGTAGATTGAAACCTCCTAGCAGGCAGGAGGGAGGGGCTGACTGACCATGGACTATAGTTTGAGAAAGCTTTGAGTAGTATACTTGTCCTCCCATATCAATGTCACCATGTATCCTTTTACTAGTATGACTATCTTTTAAGTGTTGTAGGACTCTGTGGTAGCCAATTTATGATGTTTTCAATTTAGATAGTCATGCTGTAGAATTAGAGGCCATTGTAGGAGGCTCCAATGATAAAAAATAGAAATGAGCCTTTTGATGGCAGATTTGTTCCATCACGATTTGTATGTTAATTTTTCTCTTTGTAACTGAAAAAAAGTCTTGAAAAGTAACAGATAAATATTGCCTCAAAAATTGTGTATATCTATATAAAGCATCTGCCTTCAGTCCACATGAGCTCACACTTTCCTTATCAGTTAATGTCTTACCCAACATTTGTGGAATTAGCTACAAAGTAAATTATAGGGAAATGGTGGCTGAAAGGGAAAGAAACAAAGATTGTAGTGGAGAATTGTCTGAAGGGAAACAAGAGCTGCTCAAAAATCACAGAAAATAATAAAAAGAATAAGTTTTTCACAGTTTTAGGATAAGCACAAAGCCTATGGCTTCTATCTGGAGGCACTGTTAGATCAATGGTCTGGTAAGGTCTATGGATTTCCAATACCTAATTCATAAAATCATACAGTGCGTAAAAGGGAAAGAATCTTGGCAATCTTGTAGTCCATGTTCTCTTACCCAAATGGAAGAACTGGAACTCAGCAAAGTGTCAAGAACAATCTTGATGTCACTCAAAAAGTTTTCCATTATCCATTTCCATCATTTGCTCCAAACACACTCTCTTCTCTCTTCTTTCCAATCTCTCTCTCTCCTCTCAACAGTTTCTGATGGTGTTTTCCACTAACAGAAAAATCAGAATTCTCTCTTTCATGAGCCACCATGTTTTCCAATTTTTGTGCCCATTCTTATGCAGTCTCTCTGTTAGAGGCAAGGACCCTCAAAGACCCTCAACTCCCCTATGACTCGTCCTATGCACGGACTTCGTCCTGGAAAATTCCAGCTATAGCTCCGAGAAGAATGCATTCCATGATGTGCTGACCACGGGATGCTCCAGGGAGTGCTGACTGCAATTGTTCCCGACCACCTGCCAGGTTGGAGATGAGTAACCAGTCAAAAACAGGATACCGATAAGACGCTGATTGGGGCTGATTAACCCAGACCCAAGCCTCATCGTCGCCCCACTCTATTTTTTTGTTTCTATTTCCTTGTTTCTGTATGCTTATAAAACCTACTAAGAATCTAAGTAAAGCAGACCTTGACAACCATTTGCTTGGTCTCGTTCCTTTCTCTCGCTCATCTCTTTCAGGCAAGGTCCCCCTTGACCCCCGCGAGTAACAGAAGGTCCCGCGGGCTGGGACATCTCTCCACTTACAGATGACTGGGCTGGGCAGTGGGATTACTAAGAGGTTGCTACTGCCAGCTGGGAATTACTTTCTAACGGAGGAGACTCATGTAAACAGAAAACACTTACTCTAATGTACAATGCCATAAATTCATGAAATTTATGAACCAAAATGTGCCAACTCCCCTTCTGTGCCTGTTGGAATTGCAGAAATTCTGTTAAAATACATTGAAATGACAGAAAACATTTTAGTAGTTAATAAATTCATACGAAGTTTTAAAAGATGAATGAATGCAGATAAGAAATGTTAAGGGATTCTTGGAAGGTAAAGAGCAGACAGAATCATCCTATTGGAGCATCAGAAGAGAGATGACCGTGGCAAGGAGGCTGTCGTAAAAGGTACTACATTGTTACAGCAGCGTTTCCTTAGGAAGCTGTGGAGAAATATCAAGCTCAGATTGAACAAATCAAAGAGTGGGAGGGGTCCCTGGGCCAGCTATCAGGGCAAGTAATTAAAGACTTAATTTGAATAATCTGAGCCCCACCCTCCACCTTCAATAAGCAACAGCTGGCACCAGCAGTGTTGGCTCCAAGATAAGCCTAGAGGACTGTTTGATGTACAGTAGTTTCCCTTGGAGAGTCCCTTTTATGAAGGCTGATGCTGGAGATACAGGGAAGCAGAGCCTGAACTAACTTGGAACCTTCATGACCACTGCAAGAAGGGAAAAGGAAGGAGAACCATTGAATCCCTTGGTCCACAGACAAATTTTGGAGAGAGATACTCTGAAGTAGGGATTTGATACAGGATCCTCCCAGAGTAGACAGTATACCAGGTAATGTACAACAACTAGTGGGGGTGATGAGCCCCCAGACCCTAAAAAAAAGTTATTTGTATGCCCTATAAGTTTTTCCATCATGGTCCTCCTGATAGTCCAGCCAAGGCAAGCTTCTATATGCAGAATTTATATTCACCAACAGTAAAAGAGGTTCTCATTTGATCTGATGAAATACATTCTAACAATCCTATTTGATACAGATGCTCAATCATAAATATAAATAGCAACTCCAAACCACAAACTTGTGAAGGTATTTAGCATGACAGCAAGTCATTCAAAATATTGAAAAGATCCAAGAGTTTCTGAGTAGCATGAATAGAGAAATATTACTCACATTTAGACATACCCTAATGTAATTTCAGAATACCAAGAATAAATATAAAATCCTCAAAGTTTCTCAAGAGAAAAGAAAGTCAGATTGCTGATGACAGAGTTCTCACATTGACAGTGAAGAAATAGTATCAGTGTTCTGAAAGAAAAAAAAAATACTAACCTGAACATCTTAATTCAGCCAATCTCGCTTATGTGCGAGGGTGAGAAAAAATCATTTCTAGAAATGCAAAGACTTAGAAGGTTTAATACCTATGAGTCATTTCTAAAAAGCTTACTAAAGAATACACGTTAGTAAAACAAAAATCAACTGAGGCAAAGAAGTGTGATACAGGAACAACAGTGGGCAAATAAAAGATGATTTCACCATGGCAGGTAAATGAAGGCTGGGGAAAGGGTCATGCTAAGCATCTTGTTTGTTTGGAGGTGGATGTAGGCAATAAATGTGCATTCATCTACTACACTAATTATTAGTATAATTCATTTTTAAGAGGGCAAAAAACAATGTATGAACAAAGTCTTGCAAAATCCCAGAAGATGGAGTGACAAACCACTTGGAGAATTCTGGGAAGACATTTCAGTGGAGGGGGCATTTGAACTTGGTCTTAAAGGAAGGGGTGTTTGCTAAGTAGCAAAGGTAGGGCAGAAGGATGCTCCAAGCAAAGTGACTGCATGTGTGAAGTGACCAGCTTTGTGAAAGCGCATGGGTTATTCAAGACAGAGGTAAGTTCAGTGGTGACCATAGGGCTCATGGCCTGAGATGTGCCTACATAATAAGGTTTTCAATTTTTATTTTCTATGAAGCACCAGATGATGAGCTAAATTGATTTCCTTATCATACTTTCTTAATTACCTTGTCCTATCATCCATTTTGTTCCATGACTCATTATTTGTACTGGAGAATAAGATGCAACACATTACAACCTGCTAGAAATTTCATGTTCTTTCTGAATTAAGAATGACTATTCACTTCCAAACTCATTATGCATATATTACACAAGCAGTATAATGAGTCATATGTTAATTATACTTTTTAAAACTAAGGAGTCAGGAAATCATCAAAAGTATATAATATTTCAAATTCTTAAGAAGCAGAGACCTGGGATAGCACTGGTGATCCCTGAAACAGGTTGCTGTGACATAAACAGGATTAATAAGCAACTTCGACTTCTAGGCCAGATCATAGTCACTCTAGACTAACATGACCAAGAACAGCAGCAAACGCCCTAAGACATTCAATACAGGTTTCATGTTCTTACTAAGACATTTGCTTTTGCTGGAAGTGACTCATTCTAATCAGTAAATTATTTTATTTTTTAACGTTCCATTACTTAAGATTACTTGTGGATGTGAATAAGCCTACACTGTATGTGGAAACATAGGCAAACACTCAAGAACAGTCTTTTTTTCAGAGTTTAGTCAGAGCCAGAAGATTGCTAAATTGCAACAACATGAAGCCAAAAGTTGCAATCATTTTATAAAGAACTTACTTTTGTTTAAATGGAAGTTAGAACTTAGAGAACATACACAAAGTACTAAATATCTATATATACCATTTACATAGCAGATATGGAGGTTACCAGAAAAACAAGACAAAAGAGGGCTCTTCATCAAGATTTATAATGAAGTGAGTGCTCAGCTGTCAACTGAGAGCTAATCATTTGTTGAGGTTAAAAGTCAGAAGAAAAGGAATTTTTTGGCAAAGTAGATCTTTCTCTGACACTGAGAATACATAAAACAATTGGGTGCCTTTCACAGAGATGTTCTAATCAAATGCATTTCTTGAAATAGTAAAAACATAATCAGTATAAACACACCTATCATATAATGTATGGGCCCAGTGACATCAATTTTCCATGAGACTTTCAAATCACATGCATATTTAATTTACATTTACATCCTGTTTTATTTTTAAAAAAAGATTTGGAAAAGGTTGTCTAATCAATTATTATTAGCACCAACTTTCTATTTCTGGGGATTATTTAGTTTGTGTCTTATGCAGACATTTAACTCCCGTTTTTTTCTTCCCTGTATCTTGCCTTTTAAACATTCTCCTAAGTATAAGCATTTTACTCAAGACAAGAAGACTTAGGGATAAGAGTTAAAACTCTTAACTTAGTTAAGAGTTTTAAAACTCTTAAATCAGTCAATTATGCCACCTTGGGGGGGTTATTATAAGGATTTTATATAAAGTTGTGTAGAGAGAGATTTAGGTAAAAAAAATCACTAAGGAAAGAAGAGTCTAGAATTGATTTAAGTCACATATATGCTATTTGTCACGCTTTCCCACAGAATTGCAAGAGATAGTCATGAATATTAATTAAAACAACGTACAGAAGATTACACTCTGAGAATATTTCTTACTTGATATTTGTCTATGTTATATAAATTCCAATTTGCATTCTATAGAGTATATTTGCAGGTGCAAATGAGTTGAACAGAAGATGCTATTAAAACATTTCACAGAACAACCAAAATTAAATGAAAAAGTCTCATCTGATTTTTTTATATTATCATAGAACTCAGATTCTATTCTTGTGACAAATTGTAATTAGAAAGGACTTTGGTCATACCCCTGGCATAAAGATTCGGTATCCACTCTGAGGTTGGATTTTTCTAGAATTAAGATAAGTCTGAAGCATCTCAATGTTAGCCTTGTCTACAGAATGGGCTCTCCCTGGAATCTCTCTGGGGAACCCAGATTTTCCAGTTGTGCTCTGGGGTATTGAGAAACTATTTGAGAATGTTCAAGCATGAAGGGAAAAATGGGAGATGGACCAAAACACCCACAGAAGGTCACTTTGCAGTTGGAAGAAGCTCTTAGACTGAGAAGTATAAATCAGAAATCTTGCTGGCCCCCAGAGAAGGTGAGATAGGCTGGCAGCTGCAGCTGGACTGGATGTCCCTGACCTTCCACGAGCTGTATACCCAAGTAACCTTTGAAAGAGTATGCATATATTAAAGTGCTTCACCATATTAGGAATACAGAATACCTGTCTTCAATTGTTTAAAATTGCCTCTTAGTAAAGGTAGTACCCCAAATGCTTTTCTCGATACCTGAAAAATAAATGAGTGGACTTAAGAGTCCACTAAAATTTTGATGACTATCAAGATTGTGTCAGACAGCAATTAGATGGGGCTACAAGACACTGACTTTAAGTGACTCTTAAAACCATGCTTTGAAAAATTATGAATCTAAAATCTTGGGGGTAATCGAGGTCAATTGCTCTCTATCTGGGATTTGATTAAATGTTTGGAAGAACTAAACTAGAGATAGTATATTTACTGACTATTTATTTGTTCCCCATTTTGTTTTTGTCTTTTTCAGAAAATTTTGTCTATTCAAGATTCTCTTTTGAAAGAGTCTCTAAAAAGTTGAGACTGGGCAAGGCTTTGAGAGAATTTGTTCTTTCAAGTCTTTGCTGTTTGGTAAGTAATACCAGAATGTATTTCACACTCTGACTACATCATTGATACTACGTAATACTATTTACATTTCCTTAAAGTTTGAGGAACTTCATCTTCAACCCTCTTCATTTTCTCTCTCACTCTCTCATTCTTTTATTGTTTTATTCTTTTATTGTTTCTTTTATTGTTTCTCTTTTAACTATATAACAATAAAAGTAAGAATATGTTGCATTTTTTATCCACTTTATCTCTAAGTCCATAACTTAGAGAAAGAATCAACAAAACTAAACTGTGAAAATAATAGTAATTTAACAATTTAACAAACTCTCTTAATTTGTTCCTAATTATTATTGTAGTTTTATGCATTATATAGTGTATGTCAGCAAGTTTAATGTATAAAGGTCATTTGTGTCCCTGTAATATTGCTTTTATAGGCAATTGTAAGAATGTTAAGGACAATGTTCTTTTACATTAAGTAAGTGAGGTAAATTCAATTGTCTTGGAAATAATCTCATCCAAAGAAGATTGTCCTTAATTAGAAGACAAAGCATATCCTTTGAAAATATCTCTGATTTAAAGGAAAGTGTGAAAAATCTTTTTGTTTCATGAAAATTAAGGCCTTTTAAAGAAAATATTAGTTTTAAAATTATCTTTGCTATTCTGCTAGTTAATTTTTTATTATAAAATTAATATGTGCCCATTGTGTAAGATAGAAAATCATAAAGAGAAAAGATATGACCTTTAAATCCACCATCCAGAGATAACCCATATTAATATCTCAGAATATGTTCTTCTAAACTTTTTTTGCTTGAGATGGGTTCTTGTTATATTGTCCAGGCTGGTCTCAAACTCCTGGTCTCAAGTGATCCTATCCCCTTAGCCTCTGGAATAGCTTAAATTATAGGCATGAGCCATTACACTTGGCTCTCTTGCAAACATTTTTTCACACATTACACCAAAAATATAAATATGTGTTTGTATATGTCAATATGTGTTCAATGCATGAGCACATATAGATGTATATAAATATATAATGAGATTATACTAGACACAGATATACGATTTAGTAACCTTTCTTACTTAACTCTACTTAACAATACATTGTGCAAAATTTTTGGAAATTGTTTGAAAACCGTATCAACAACAAGAGTGAGACTTTAGAAGTCATTCTGAATCCAAACTAAATAAAATCATATCATAACATTATTTTATCCCATTATGTCATCAAAAATTGTTAAAATTTGAAAGATTTTACAAATAGATTACTTATTCATTAATTTATTTATTTATATCGTTAAGAAAGATAAGCATGTCCATGGCCTCCTAGAAAGTATATTGGCCTACCTATTCAGGAATCCTGAGTAGTAATTCCCACACAGAAAATAGATGTATAATCTGAAATAAGTTGCCTACATCTTATTTCTCCTCAACTTAAAACAATCAACAACAACAACAAAATATGTATATATTTACAAATTCTCCCTCTCTCTCCTCTGTCTCTTATGTATTCTTAACCTCTCCCTCCACTAGCTACCTCCTTATGATCCAGGATGTACTTGAGTCTTGTTCATCTATAAAACAAAGCTAAAAATCTTCACTCCACTTCGCTCTTGCTCTTACTCTCTACTGTAAGGACCTGTGTTTGAAGGAGACTTTCTTTTAACTGCTAAGGTTTTTTTAAGAACTAGTCTAATTTTTTTTCTTTATTTGCCCATCTCCCACTCTTTTCCCTCAAGCTAATTACTAAAATTCAGTGAATGCTTTTTAATTTTCATAATTACATTCTCTGCAGTTTGGCAGTGGTAATCGCAGGTTTCCTAAAAAATTTCTCTTCAACCTTGATTTCCATATTACTATTCTTTCCTGGTCTTCCTACTCCTCTCACTAATCTTTTTTTGTTTCCATTTTGTCCTCTTTTTTTCCCCTGTAACATTCAGGTTTCTCAGAATTCTATACTTCCTTCTCTTTGCACACTACATACAGCTTGGACTAATTTATCTATTCCTATGTCTTCAAGGGCTTATTTGACAATGGTTCATGTATTTATGTGTATATCTTCCAGGCAGACCTCTCTTCTGGGTTATAAACTCATATATGAAATAGAAAACTGCAAAAATAATACTCATAATTTTGGAAGTATCCAACAATTACTGAGTGTTGACTATATATATACCCATGTTCCAAACTTGGTGGTATAAACAGCAATTATTTTTCACACTCATAGTTTCTGCAGGTCAAGAATTCAGATAAGGTAAAATGGGGATGCCTTGTTTCCACTCCGCTACATTGATGGCTGGAACACTCAACAACTGGAGGTGACTCACATGGCCGGGGGCTGGAATTTCTGGAGGCTTCTTCACTCACGTGTCTGTGTCTTACAAAGTGGCTGTGATGACTCATTGTCTGGGCTCAACTGGGGCTGTTGACTGCAGTCAATATATGACCTCTGCACGTGACTTGGTTTCCTCATTGCACGCCACCTGGGTTCTGAAAGAAAGTGTCCCATGGCAGAGTATCTCTAGAGGAGGCAGACAGAGAAGAGCAGGAGTGCTTTTCTTTGCACCCTCATGTCTAGCGTGTCAGTTCTGAAGACTCAACAGCCAGGGTGACTTGAATAGCTAGGGATCAGAGTACTCTGGGGGCTTCTTAACTTACATGTCCGGCACCTGGGCAGGACTGACTCAAAGGTGAGACTCAGTTGGGGGTGTCCATCGGAGTGCTTCCCTGTATCTTCCATGTGGCTTTGACTTCTTCATGGTGTGGGAGCTGGTTTCTGAGAGGGAGCATTTATAACGTAGCCTCGCTAGTCAGGAAGCTTCGCTTTCTTTGTATTCTGTTGTTTACAGCTGAGTCACTAAGGCCAGCCTAGATTCAAGGGGAAGGGGGAGCAGTAAGGGCCATATTAGAATACATGGAATGGAAGATATTATTGCAACCATCTTCGCAAAATTCCATCTGTCCCAATCAGGCAGTGTGCTACGCACTTTCCATGAATTATTTCTCTGAATCCTCATACCAATTCTATGAAATAGTTAAAAGTTGTATCCTCATTTTAAAATTTAATTTTCACTAATTTTAATTATGAGACAATGTAAGGAACATTTCCATCCAGATGGCTCACTTGGGCTAACCCAAGTCTAGAGTAATTGATTTTTCTATTCTACATTCTCTCTTTTAGTGAGCAGTATACCCCCATATGCAGTTGCTAAATCTGAAAGTGTAGATTCACCATTCTTCCATCTCTCTCTGTTCTTATCACCAAAGTCCATTAAATAACTATATTCTGTCCATCTCTCTTCTGTCTTCATCTTCACTGCTATTACTTTAGCAGTGAAGTAACTGCTTTTGTCATCTCCTGAGGAGATTTGGTATGTTTTGTTTGTTTTTAATTTTTTTTGTAAAGATGAGGTCTCAGCATGTTGCCCAGGCTTGGTCTTGAATTCAAGCGAACCTCCTGCTTTAGCCTCCCAAAGTGCTGGGATTACAGACCTAAGGCACCATGCCTGGCCTTTCTGAGGAGATGTTTATAATATCCTCAGATGCTCTTGTCTCTAGTTGTCCCTTTCAATCTGCCTCCTCATGGGTACCACAGTGACCATTTTAAAACTTAAATCTCTCTAGTTCTATTCATTGCCTTCACAGTAAATCCCACATTTCTTTGCATGGAATACAATGCTGTTGTGTCTTCCTCTAGCTCAGGGATGGAGTAAAACTGGTTGAGTGTGAATATCATGCACACACCATCTTAGGGGTGATGGAGCCTCTAACTATTTAGAAATCACTGCCTTGTTTACAGAGGGCAGCTCTGTCAGGGGTTGTTCGTGACTTTGTGGATATGAGGGCCTAGCATTGCAAGACCTTGTAAGTGTCTGGCATAGAATGGGATGCTTAATAAATATTTGTTGGATGAATGAATAATATTTATGAAAGTATTTGGAAACTAATACACCTCTATGAAAGCTCAATATAATGGCAATGTCCCATTTCATTCAATAATCATCTTCCCAAAATGAAAAGCAGGGAAAGGCTAATGTTAAGCTATGGAAATTGATAAAAGTAAAAGTTACCAAAGTGAATGAAAAGGGGGATGGGTAGAGAAAAGGTGAGAACAGATTTCAATTCTTCTTCACATTACTCTTGTGCCTTTGCTAGACCTGAGCTGAAAACTCTTCTTAACAGTCCATATGGTCACTCTAAAAACTCTACGGCCCCCTGGTCCTCACTGGATTATAATTGACTGTGTCCCCATGACTTTTCTCTTCCTGGCCTGTCCATTGAACTGTTTCCCCCAGGGGGGCATCAACAAAGCTTCCCTCAAAACAGGCCTCAGTCCTGTAAATGCCTGCAGTTCCCTCTCTCTGATGTGAACTCACCGCTGTAGTATTATGGCCGATATGGACTTGCTATTCTTCATCGGTTTCTGGTTTTCTTCAGTAAAACTACCTCAACAAGAAATAAAGATTAAAAATAATTGAGTGATGACCCAGGAAAATATTATACATTAAACAAAATAGCATTTGTCCATAGTGAGGACAAAAAAAAAGTCCTTTGGGAACACAGAAGAGGTGAATTTAAACCCAATGTGGCTAAATGATTCTACTCAGCCACAAAAAAACAATGGTCTGGCACCTCTTATATTATCCTGGATAGAGCTGGAGCTCATTTTGCTAAGTAAAGTATCGCAAGAATGGAAAAGCAAGCACCACATGTACTCACTATCAAATTGGTTCTAACTGACCAACACTTATGTGTACATATAGTAGTAACATTCATCGGGTGTCAGGCCAATGGGGGAGGAGGGGATGGGTATATTCACACCTAATGGGTGGGGTGTGTACCGTCTGGGGGATGGACACTCTTGAAGCTCTGACTCAGGTGAGGCAAAGGCAATATATGTAACCTAAACATTTGTAGCCCTGTAATATGCTGAAATAAAAAAATTAAAAAACAATAAATCCAGTGTGGGAGCACATCTATAAAAGCTTCCTAGAGGGCATGATACTCAGCTAAGTCTTGAAAGGTGCATGGGAGTTGGTTTCATGAACAACAAGAATCTTAAAGGGTCTAGATAGTACTTTTATGATATTGTATCTGGTTAAACTATTCAAAATATAGGGCAATTAATTAATGAGAATCATTTTACCGGTACTTAACAGGTACACATACATGAAATTTCACTTTATCACCTATAGTCCTAACTGGTATTAAATTATTCTTAGTGATTTGGGCTAAAAAAATATATCTTTAAACATTTTGAAAAATCTAGTTGAAAGAAAAATAATAGCTCTCTTTTACTGAGTGACTGTGTGCTGGCCTTGTAATAAGCTCTTTTCAGAAATGACTCATCTAAACCTCCCAAGAAGTAAGCTCTCTAACTGCCCAAGCTGATAAACTTAGTAAGTAGCAGAGCCAGGGTTTGATTGAACTCAAGGCTGCCAAATACATGCTCCTAATTACTACAATATGCGAAATTTTGGATTAATTCGTCACTAAAAATATTGTCTTGTTTACCTTTTACATAATTTGAATATTTATTCAGAGAAATAACTTAATTAATAATATTGATTCAGATTATTTTTCTGAGGACTTTTGTAAAAGTGTTACATAAAATGTTGTAATTTATGTTTCTGTTCGACATTATAGGGATTAACCTATCATGAGATTTTTGGCTTGGTCAGCACTGTTCGCCAACTAAAAGTGCTTGCTCTTACATCCACATCCTTGCTCTTTTCCCTAGTGGGTATAGAAAACTACTTGAATAATGCATATTAATTTCTATATTCTTTCAGCAGAATGTTGCATACTTAAATCATCAAGATAGATTCCTGGTACAAAATCAGAATTTAAAAAAAAGAAAAAGAAGACTTTACTTGTAAATACCACCTTTACTTTACTTGTAACTTTACTTGTAAATTGACCACTTGGAATAGTGGTCAATGTCTAAATATATTAAATAAACCCAAAAGCATGTTAAAAAATCTGGTATTCATCAAATAATAGCTCTCAAATAAGGAAGTAGAGAACTTAAGTTCTTTTTTTTTTTTTCATTAAAACAACTTCATTTTCAAGCTTCCTTCACAAAAGTAGTAGAATGAATGAAGGTCAACCGGATATGATACTGTCTTCTCTTTGACATTAACATTTGTGGCCATCGGGCCAGTGTTCCCCTGTTCCCTCACCACTAGCCAATATCTATTTTGAAGATTGCCCTTTTATGCTTTTTTTCAAGTCCTTATTTTTTTTTTTTTGCCTTTTTTCATTTTCTTTTTATAGATCAAGCCCTTATCTTTGCATACATCCCCACTATTGACAGCAAGCCACAGTGTTGAATGCCATTAGGTTTCCACTAATGTTTTCCAGTCATTTCTGTATTCTTCCAAGTCAGAAGATGTAACTGGCTCCACCGGGAAATAAGAGAGGTCATTGCAGTAGCAGTGACTTCCAGGCTGTTTGCTAAATTTAGCTTTCCAATACTTTCCACTCTGATGAAAACTGTGAACTACAATTATAGAAAGTTGGAACAGAATGGGAGTCTAAAGGTCGTTGAGTCCAACCCTCTTATATTTCTGATGGGGGAATGGGGATTTAGACATAGCCTGTGATTTGCTTGAGGCCACAGAGCTTGTAAATGGTGGAGATGAACTTGAGCAAAGATCTGCTCAGCTCCAGAGCAACGCTGTCCTCACTACACCACAGATGCTCTGCCTTCCATGATCAGTCTAAACTAACCAGATGTCACAGCATAAATATAGCTGATATTATTGGTTGTGGCTTATCCTCTATGGCCATTCATCTATTTGGTGGCTGAGTGTGAAATAGCAAAGGTGTCTGACTTATAAGTCGCTACAAGAGAAATGAAATGATTCCATACCCAAACCCTGCCCCCAACTCTAAAAACTTCCTGCCTGATGTTCATCAATAATGAATGGCCCATCCCTGCAATACTCAGAGGGAGCTTACATTGCACTTTGGAGCAGCCGGCTAGTAATGTACAGTGGATAGAGCCTTTCTTTCAAATCCCAGGGCAGCGGGTCCTTCAAGGCTAGCATTGCATTTTCAATTAGCTGCTGAGTGAATGCTTGGCATGTGTATTAGCAAAGAGGCACACAATTAGCTTATTGTTCCTTTCTGTATTGTGCTGAGAGGATCCAAGGGATTGGTGGGGGAACAGGCAAGCCAGGCATCACTGTGGATGTTGAAGAAGGAAGTTCCTCAAAGCTCGGCATCTTCACTTGCTCGCTCTGGAATTACAGCTATTTATTACAAAGCTCACTGTGTGGCTTAGTGGAGTGTACCTGAGGAAACACATCCCGGACACCAGTTGGGGTTAGTCTTTCTGAGCTCTTCGCGTCTCTGACCAATTCTCATCATTATTATGGAGCCCAACAGTCCCAAAAAGATTCAGTTTGCTGTGCCTTTATTCCAGAGTCAGATTGCCCCTGAAGCAGCAGAACAGGTAAGTGAAATGGGATGGGAAGCAATTCCTGTAAGGAAGGTAATATTAACAGGCATTCTTCTTATGAATGGAAAAGTTCTTTACCTTTTGAATTTGCCTAACTTTGTGACTTTTAGGATATGTGAATAAGAAACAAATTGATTTCTACAAGTACTTGTACTCCAGTTACATTGGGGGAACTATTGGCTAAGATGCAGAACTTTATTTGATACAAAATTAGCACCCATTAGGTAAAAATGGTTACATTAGCAATTGAGATTTGGATGCATAAATCTGCTTTTGCTCATTAAAATAACAGGTTCAACATTTAGGGCAACTTAACAAAACTCTCAAAATTAGCAACATTTTGTTTCATTATTTATAAAATAAAATGATTGCTTTAATAATAAAAGCATTAAATCCTAGAATTATTTCAGATTATAGACCTATTTTATTTAAATATGTATTTTCATTGTGGATCTGACATAGTAATTATAAGTATATGCAATATATCATAGGATTTGTAGGTATATGTATAGTTTTAAAAATATTTTATTCAGACATTACAAGCAGTATTTTAACATTTCTTGGATTTTTCCCCATATCTAATATGGGTTTACACCTGTATCACCTTTCATATTCAGATTTACTTAAACTCTTGATACAATGGCATCACTTAAAAGATCACTTATGGGAAAACTACAACTGAGGGAGGCAAAAGAAAGAAATTTATGAGAACATCAAGCTAATTCATGAATTTCTTAAAACCTAATTATTTCTGAATCTTTTCCAAATATTTCATAAAGGTCTGAAAAATAATTATTGAATCTGAGACTCATAACTTTTTAGGATGTTTTGACAATCTGAATTAGATCCACCCATACTCAGGTCAGTTAAATATAACCTTGAACATGTATCTATGCTGAACGGGGCATTGCTGCTATCATGGATATCATTGGAGAGGATGTCATTGGTAAATTTTATTTTCCATCTTGATGATGCATAGCTCAGGAATTTGCTTATGAATGAGTATATTAAAGTAATAAATGATATCAGAACCAAGAGATTCTAATAATGCTCCTATATATAAAACAAAAAAAATCTTTCTGGTTTTTAATTAATTACATATTCTCATAAGATCCATATTCATTATTTGCTGTTTTGTTCTAAATATTATACTAGAAAATTTTAAAAAGCTAATAATATTAATGGAATTTAAAACTCATGCTGTTAATTTAACCAGGACACCTGCTAGAAATAGGTTTCTAAGCTCTTCTTACGACGCCCTTTAGAAATAAGGATAATGGCTCTCAAAAGCATCACCAATATTATGAGGCTCCAAGAGAGCCATTAACGTTAGAAAATAATCCCTGTACCTTCACAGTATATTAATTTTCAGTGACATCATTTGAGTATATACAATTATTTCTTTTCTGTGGAAATATAGCTTTTTGGTCAAAGAATGTGATACTAATGTCTGAAAATTCTACTGTCTAGCTTTCTATTATTCCCAAATAAAATCAGTGAACACCTACTGTGTACCCTCCAGAGGTTTGTTTTTGTATGTTGGGAAAAGATGAGGATGAGACAGCTTTGCAAACTGTAGAGTAAACTGGGGCAGTGTTTGATTCTCACTGATATTAGCTGGGCCTTTGTTGTTCACAGATCAGGAAAAGAAGACCTACACCAGCATCACTTGTGATTCTCAATGAACATAACCCCCCAGGTAAAGAAGCATGATGTCTTTCAACTGACAGAACAGAATAGAATTGTTTGAAGAACATTCAAGAGCATGTCATTACCAAAAGGTTTCAATTCAGGATTTCCATTAGCAAGGCTCTAACAGAGCTTGCTAATGTACAAAATGGATCATAAACAAAATCAGAAATGAATACTATAAAAACTGTCTCAACCAACAGCCTGCTTTTCCTGTAGAGTGACACATTAGTGATGATATGCTCTGAAATGTTTCGTTAGTGGTGGCTGTCATGTGTTCAGGTGCTTGTGTAGAATCTGCTTCAGTGCTTATTAGTGAGGCTGGCAAAAAGTTGTTTAACTAGGTTTAAAAACTCAAATTACAGCCCTAAGAATGCTTATGTGTTTAAATAATAGAGTTTTTATTTATGAAAGGTTTTCTCGGGTGGGCAAGGACCCAGCATTGGCTACAGCTTTGTTGCTGATGTCATCTCTGAATAATGCAATTGATGAGTAACCAGATCAATTTTCAGCATTGCCCATTTAAGAGCCATTCTGAACAGTTACATCCATTTGTTGAGGTTTTATTTGCCATTTCCTGTAAAAAGTAAACTGCATTATTATTCCTGATAAAGGACTATGATCTATAATACAGAAACATAATTTACTTATTGAGTGAGTTGATTTTTGTCTCACATTTAAGTGTTGCCTCTAGAAATACAAGTAGCATAGGAAAGTTCATGACACTAATTTGTTACCAGGCAGAACTTGGTGTTGGATTTTTTGTGGGTATAAACAACAATGGGTGGAAAAAAAGAGTTTGAATAGTGGAAACAAAATATGTCTAATAATTTGCTGTAATGAATGATTTGTTTTAAGAATACTGGGGTGAAATGGTCCTTGACTTTTCCAGACTCCTTTCTAATTAGAGTAACACATGAAAAGGAAGTAAAATTCTAATAGAATATTCATCATTGAGCCCAAATACAGGGAAATTTTCAGCTCATGGTAAATAAGTAAGCTAATTTGTTTCTGTTGAAAACAAAGAATTATAATTTGATTATGTATCTTTAAAGTACTATAGCATTTAGAAGCCATTTTCAAATATACTGTCTCAGTAAATGTTAACATATCTGTTTCACTAAGGGGTGCAAGTGGTCTGTACTTACAGTTTACAAGTAAATACAAATAAATGAACATAAGGACAGTCCTCTCAGTTTGAAAGTGATCTTGTTAATTTATCAATTTTCCAGCGCTGCCTTGTTCACAGTGGTAGACATTTCCACAATGTCCTAAAACTTTCTTCCCTATGCCAACTTTAAAGAGTGCTGCCTGTTTTGATTTCTAGGTGTCCTTCTGCTTTCTAGAGAGCAGCTGTCAGAGGTCTGCAGGTATTGTTACTGTGTGAACCTAGTGAAGTCATGCGAGTGACCTTCATGGCTCTCATTTGAACCCCCAAAATAGTAACTACTGTTTAAGTGCCAAATATGTGCTATTTTACAGATGAGAAAAGAGTATATCAAGGAAATGAAGTGATTTTTTTTTTTGGTGAAGCTATTCCCCTAGAAGTGACAGATTCCACAGACAAACTCAGATAGTTCTGATTCTAAAGTCCATGCTTTTCTGCTGACACCGTCCCTGAAAATTTCAGTTTGCATTACGTTGTGAAGGCTTTGTAAATGTGACCTGACATTCAGGACCTATAAACAAGCGACCCTAAACTTTAAATAAATCCTGTGTCTGGACCACTTAGCTTAGTAGATTAGAAAATTTAATTAAATATCCTTCAGATCCAGATTTAGTTTTTCTCTAGAACCTTTTCTTGCTTCCCAATTACTGGATGGCATTGCCTTATTTCCCTAATTGACTGCATTCTTCTCTTTGTTTTTTTGTTTTTGTTTTTGTTTTTTTTTAGCACCAGAGAAATAACTCACCTTAGCAATATCATCTTCCTGCATCTTCATCCTCCTTTGTGGACACTAGAATAGTTTAAGAGACACTGATCAGCCTTTCATCTGTGTGAATGGCAACCAGAGGTTTGGGACTAGTCATGGATTCTTGCATCAACCCCCCCCCCCCAAAAAAAACCATATAGTTTTCCCAGTAAAAATTATCTAGTACCACGGTTACTGGGGAAATAACTCTTACGGATTCAAATGAACAAACCAACTAACAGCAAAAAAAAAAAAAAAAAAAAAAAAAAAATAAGAACACCAAAGTGAACCAAAGTTGCACACAGTCTTTATTAGCCATATGGTCTTGGGTAAGGGATATCTCTAAGCTTTATTTTCTCATCTATAAAATAATAATTATAATGTACTTTCTTTCTACCCTACAGGATGGTTGTAATATTCATAAGAGTATTATTCATGAACACACCTTGAAAATTGTAACAAAATTGCAAACTTTGCAAGAAAAGTGCAAAGTGTCATTAACTGATGTGTTCTGGAATACAACATTTGCATGTGATATTTAAGAGTTAAGGTATAACAAAAATAACAGAATCTTCATAATCTCATCTGTAGTGAATATTTCTGCCCTATCCAATGATTATTTGTTATAAACATAATCTGAACACTGTCTATCAAACACAACAAAACAAATAATAACAGCAACAACAAAACACCTCATAAGTGTAAATTGACCTTTTTTAAGCAACTGTTTCTTCTGGCCCTCAAGAAGGCCAGAAGAAACAGTTTGTGTTCTTTGACAAACAAAAATTGAGTAGAGCTTTAAGTCCTGGTAAAACTAAACAACTAACTAACTAAACAACAATTGTCTTCAATTGACTAAAATTACCCAGAAAATAATTGGGTGTCCTTGGAATTACCTGTCATTAATGCTGTTTAAAATTCAAATCCCTACACATTTTTCTTTATTGTCAATTAATAAAGCAAAGGAAATTAAATTCTCCATTATAGAAACATGATAAACCCTTTTAATTCATATGATAAGATCAGTGCATTGCAATTATCGTTAAGCAAATTAGACATAGCTTACCGTTTTTTTGTTTTTTTTTACCTTCTCGGGAGTTTTCCGAAATAGTCAATTATAAAAGATTATTTAAAAGAATGATTTAATTTTAGATTTACATATATATATATACACACACATACATATATGAATTCTCTTTGTAATTGGTAGAAGAGAATTGAATTAAAAGATAATCCAACATGTAATTCCAGATGTTTTGTTTGTTTGCTAGTTCATCTGTGCTGTTCTAAACACATAGATGAGGTTGGATTGGTTGATTGGTTGGATTCTAGGGCCAACAAAATGTTCCATCAGTCCATTTATAACAAATGACCTAGAATTCTCAGCAGTAGAAGCACTGTGGAAACAGATATTCAATCTGTTAAAGATATATCACCCTGTGGCATGGATTGGTAAATCAGTTTAACTCAAAATAATAGGAAATGGAACTAAAAATTTTTAATTGAAGGCATCAAGATTGGGAAAATTTAATAGCAAAGGGTGTGTCTTTATGGTAGAAAAGGCAAAAACAATGTATTTGCTTCTAGGAACAACTCTGAACAGTGAGGTGACAGTAAAAAGATACTGGAAGCTTCAGATAGGGGTGTAGGGAATCACCAAAGACAAATTTCAGCCTTTTAAATGTTTTCTGGGGCTATCCCTGTGAGCAACCTTTGCAGAAAACGACTTCTCTTTCTGTATTTTCAGTTCCTCTTCGGATTAAGGGCTTACTTATGATAAGCTCTCTAATGCTATACAATAGAGCATCACTGTCTATTCTTGCACTATGTGCTGTTTACTTTTACTTTTGTATAATCTATAGTTAACAAGTTTGATTCCTATATTTTTATCTAGTGAGATGCCTACACATAAATCCTCCCTATCTAGAAATAAATGGCAAAGCCACTTTCTATAATTTGTTCTATCACATTTATAGATTTACTTAAGCATTACTCGTCTTGAGGAGAATTATGAGAAGACTGTATGTTTGGCTACCAGTAATAGAAATCTAGAGTTAGAAACGGATTTCAGAAAATACCTAGTCTAGCTACACATCCACATGACACACATACATAAACCAACCCAAGTCCCCAAGACTTGTTCCATTTTATATACCTCAGGAAACAGGTATATAAACCATAACTACTCCTGGTTTTCAATTCCAGGTCTGATCATTTTAGATGTTAGAAAATACAGTTTCTTATAACAAGCTTGAGTACATATTCTCAACTTTATTTTAAAATAACTCTTTCCTTTATAATCTTTTCAGTAAGATTTCATGTTTCACCTTTTAAAGTACATGAAAGAATTCTTTATTATTTTCTTTTCTGGATTGAATATCCCAACATCCCTATGGGCCTTAATAAACTCAATCCAAATTCTCCCTGTCTCTCTGCCTTTGGAGCCCAGAGCTGGACACAGTCTTCCAGCAAAAAGCCAGCCTAAACCAGTCCTTCTGAATATTAAAGCTTGTGGCATCCATTCTTTTCCATTTACTGTTAAGTAGAGAAAATATGGTTACAATTATATTTAATGGACTTGATGCCCATTAAACATGAGTGCACTGTAAGAGGTCTGGAGCTAAGTGAAGATTTGGGTAAGTACCCAGGAGTTTTTGTGTCATTTAAAAGCTTGTTGTACATCAAAAAAAAGTGGGACCAGAAACATGATGTAAAACAAGTTTTCTTTGTTTGTTTCAGAATATTTATCGAACTTCTTATCAGCCAAATTTTAGAGAGATCTATTTTCTCTCTGACTCTTTTAACTCCAAATATTCTTGGAAATTAGAAATAAAAACAAAGGTTATTCTCACATGCCTCAGGATCCTAAAAATTATTTAATATGGGACATACAAGATATATGAATTAAAAGTCACACTATCTCCTTTCAAACTTGATAGCAGCCAGTCTAGTCACTAGAAAACTGGGATTTCTAATCATTTGGGCTATTTGCCTCCACAAACTGAAAAGAAGCCACACTCCATTCTTTACCATAGCATGTGACTTTCTAAAGGAGGCATGCATTTCAGGACTCTCAAATGAAGTTAATAAGATTTTGAAACTTCTGGGTTTAGAATCCTGAGACATTGAATGATAGCTAGAAAATATATAATGGTGGACTTAGACTGACTTGCTCAAAAGGGCCTCCAGAAATTTCTGATGATGTTCTCCTTATCCAAACCTAATGGGAGGTTTTGCAGGGTCAACAAAATGAAAGTGGGAATTTATTTCCAGGATCAAAGCATTCAGGTGCACAAAATCTCTTTTCATGGAGAACCTCTATTTTACAAAACGAATGATTGTGTGGACAAAAGGCAGTCGGGCACCTTGCATGGAAGCTCCAGGGAGCATACTAAGAATTTTTCTAGGACTTTTAAGGATGGGTAAGACATTGTCAGGCGTGGAGTTGGAGATGCCTGTCATCCCTCCCCAGAGACCTCCAATCAAATGTATTCAAATAAAACCTATACTAGCCCATAGTCCATACAGTTACATTGCATTTTAAGTTTTCTCATCTTCTTTGGGAATGTGGTTACAACCATTCATTCTAATGAATTCCATTCATTCTAATCCAAAACCCTTGCTGATTATTCATTTATTTTGCCTGATCAGTATTAATGACAGTACAAAGCAAAGAACACTCCAATGCTTGAAGACCATTCAAGTGTTATCTAGTATTAATTGCTAATTTCTAATCGTCAGAAAAGCCTGTTTTTTTCCTCAGCATTTAATGCTAAATAAATTATTGAATGCCAAACCATGTTGAATGATTTAAAAGCAAGTGACGCATGTGGCTTTCAGTGATTCAGGTACTGTACAATCGATTGACTTATTTTCCCTTAACTATTCAGTCTGTGCAGCCAAATAGCCCAATCAATTGGAATAATTGTAAGCCAAAAGTGAGGTTCCAATTCTTTTTTTTTTTTTTTTTTTTGAGACAGAGTCTCACTTTGTTGTCCAGGCTAGAGTGAGTGCCGTGGCGTCAGCCTAGCTCACAGCAACCTCAAACTCCTGGGCTCGAGTGATCCTTCTGCCTCAGCCTCCCGAGTAGCTGGGACTACAGGCATGCGCCACCATGCCCGGCTAATTTTTTTTATATATATATATCAGTTGGCCAATTAATTTCTTTCTATTTATAGTAGAGACGGGGTCTCGCTCTTGCTCAGGCTGGTTTTGAACTCCTGACCTTGAGCAATCCGCCCGCCTCGGCCTCCCAAGAGCTAGGATTACAGGCGTGAGCCACAGCGCCCGGCCCTCCAATTCTTAATAATGGCAAGGTCTGCTATATTGTAAACTGTTCAAAGGAACCACTGTAATCTTCAAATTAAGTGAAATAAAAACGCAAGGGCAAATTATAAAATTGTGAAATATTCTACTTTATTTTAGCAAGATGACTTTTATTCATTTTGAATAATAGCATATACTGTTCACCTTTTATAGAGATTAAAAATTTAGAAATAGCTTAGTAAAATATGACAGAAAGATGATAGGACCAATTCACTTCTTTTTGCTTGGTCTCTGTTTCCTTACTTGTAGGGGACATAGCACATGAAAATGCCTGGAAAGGCACTTTTTCATTATGTAGAGAGGCACTGGCTTTGGGGGAAGATCTGGCTTTGAATCCTATCTCTGTCAATTACTGGTGGTGAGACATTGGGTGTGAACTTAAACACTATGGGCTCTATTTCTTCCTCTCTTACATAGACAATTGAGGTGTGAGAAAATGCCTTGCACAGGGCCTACTACTATGTAGATACTGAAGACATGTCGTCCTCCCACCTCATTGTATTTATGCTGAGAAAATCTTGACTTCTCTTAAAACCTGCATTTCTTTTTAAAAGATGGCCCAGCCCTTTTCCAATCCTATGTTCGGCTGTGGTAAACAGTGTTCCCAAGAAAGTAGTATTTGATAAGAAAAAAGATATACAATACCTCCTAATACATCAAGAGAAGAATACAATTGTGGAACTGTTATGTGTCCTGTACTGTGGTATTGGTTCAACTGAACACGTCCTGTTTGCAAATATGTTTTTCATGGAATGTGAGTTCTTCGGAATTTTCTTTAATATGACCTTGCTACTGAAGCTTAGGTTTTTCATAATGTTAAGAAGAAACTATTGCAAGCAGTAGACGTAACTGTGGCAGACTTGTGTTTTACCAAAAATGAAATTCATATTTTAATTTGTATGGAGCAAGAAAGAAGGTTGAATATTGAATATAAAAAACTTTTAGAGATATCTTTCAAACATTCTGGTTGCTTACTTTTGATTCCCCTCTATTTCTTCTCATTTCTTTTCATATGTCATCCCTGTACTACCTTCTAGGTGACCTTTCTTTCTTAGGTTCCTTGAAATGCTTCTTTTATGCCAATTCTTAAGACTTAGTCTAGACTGACTCATTTGCATAAATTATTCTCCATCTTTTCCACTAATTTCTCTTATTTAAATAAATTGTAGCACAAGACCCACTTAAATCTCAAAAGCTTTCCCTGAATAATCTGACCGATTGTCTGGCTGTGTTATTCCAAGTCTCTTTTCTTATTTTCTACCCTTAAAGCTATTTATTGGTTTCATACATACAATTCAATAAATATTGAGTACTTATTCTAAATCATCTAGGAACATGTGGTTTAGGAAACAGAGAATAATATATCTGGATGTACCGGGATACAGTTGTAATAATAGAAATCCAGGCTGCTGAAACCACAGTAAAATTAATTCTTGCCAAGGCAAAGAGACATTTATTTATTATGCTCACTATTCCATAAAGCATTTGTATAACTTATTTTGATCTTTTGGCTTTAAGTGTTTAAGGATTAGGGTCAGAGCTAAAATTTTACTATTTATTCCAAATTGTTAGTAGAGTAGATGTTAAATGCCCATGAGCTATTTAGATTTAAATGAATAAAAAAATCCTCAAATCCAAAGTTAATCCAGCAAACATTTTTAGCACTTACTCCGATTAAAGTATAGTGTTACTCTTCTAGGGGATAAAACAGGTAAGCCACCATCCCTACCATCATGAAGAAACTTACCTAAGACATATTTACAATTTACCTGAGACATACATATTTGGCACATGTATTTTGATAGTAAAACTAATAGTATATAGCAAAAATATAAAATATACTTCTGTTCAGTACAGAAATGTCTATCATAGGACTTATTTAGAGTTAGATTATAACATTGTAAAGTACATTACAGAGACTAGGTTCTTGATGAAGGACAGCAATTATTTTGGAGAGATAGACATGTAATACTTAGGAGTAGAGGCTCTGGAATCACTCAGGCCTGGGTATGAATCTCACATGGTTGCTCATTGCCTGAGTTTTCCCAGGAAATTGGCTCATCCTCCCAAGGCCCAATAAGTGAGGAAGCTGGGCTCATGTGGCTCCAAAATGCATGTTTCACTAACTATAGAATGCATTCATTTGAAAGAAGACTAGTCTGAGTTCATTGAGTAAATATATCCCCATTTTTGTGTCTGCATAGTAATACACAAATGACATCACTGTCAGTTCTGGGAAGCTTAACTGCACATTCAGTTTCAAATTTAAGATTTAAAAAGTTATCAACAGCTCTTTCTAATTGCTTCTAGTTGATAGTAATGTTCCACAAAACCATAAATGAGAGAACCTCTAACAGAAAATCTAGCTAAGCTGTGTCATTGGTGGAAAATAATTATTTTCAAATTTCTTTCTTTTGGAATTGCTCAGGAGCAAGGCTTCAAGCCTTGGGATTGTCTATCCTTTCTTTCACCATTTTCTAAACATGACTTGTACCAGGTCGTGACCTGACACTGTTCCAGCAAGTCCTGACACAATTTAATAGCAGAACTTACCCAGGGTTTAAACTTACCCATGTAGGTGACGAGAATGAGAGGCTGGGCCCTGAGTAGGACAGCAGGTTCTGATGGGGACTGGGGTCTAATTGGAGAATGCAAGCTCCATTCAAGGCTTTCAAATTAAATGGGCAAAACTATAAAAGAAATTTTAAAAACACTGTAAGAAATGGCAGCACCTACATGATAAGATTTTAGAGATGCTGGAAAGTACCTCCTTAAATCAGTTTCCGTAGTGTCTGAAATCTTACCATTTGAAGTTGTTGCTATTAATTCTAAAACACCAGTACTTTTGCAAATGTAACATATTGTCCTTGACACCTTGGAAAAGTAGTCTAAGTAGTCTACCTGGGGCTCAGGAAGGACCTGTGAAAGCCAGAGGTGCAGGGAGAGGCATGTCCTGGAGCAAATGTCCCAGCTGTGGCATAGGGAGCTCAGAATTCACACCTCCCTGTCAGTCAGTGTGCCGTCCTGGCCTTCCCCATACTCTGTCTGGCCCCTTCAGATGTTTGCTAATATTTCAGGGGTTCCCTGAGCATGTTGGGAAATGTTACATCCACATTTCTGAGTCTTCCATGTGCTATGGGTAAAATATTGTCTTTGAATTTAGCTCATTGACTCTATGTCATTTAGAGTAATTTGATATAGTGACAATTAGAGTGCTTAAGAAAGCTATTTGTGGAATAAATTGCCAAAATCTGCATCATCACAGAGATATATTGACAGTCTGGTTAGAATACAATTACCATTCAACCTTGGCCATAATGCTGAGGAAAAAGTACTGAGTGAATTTAAAAAGCTAGAGAATTTACAATATTTATTTTTTTAATCTTCTGGGAGCAATTTTCCATCATTATGGGGAACCATTTTCAGAATAACACTCTTTACATATAAATACTTATTGACCTGCTTATAAAAATAGAACTGAATTCACAAAATGGAAGAATGAGAACAGTTATTTTGGAATCCAGTTTTTAGAATAATTTGCCTCCTTGATGCAGTATCATTTTATGCTTTTATCCCCCTGTCTGGTAATAAAGAACAGATTATTAGAAAACATATACACAGATATCCACATGTATGAACATAAGCACGCATGCATATACAAGTTTACATCCAACTATACGTAAAACAAAACCATATAGGCTATTTAACCCTGTAATAAAATTCATGTCCACTAAGTGACTTGACTTAGAAAGAGGGTTGGAGCTGCCAAAGTGTCTAGAAGAAAGCTTTGTGAACTTAGGTTTTAAATGGAATACATTAAAAAACCTTTTTTGTTTCTAATCCTTTGAATTTGAAACCAATAGATTAAAAACTAATCACATTATTTTTAAAACCCTGAATGAAAAATATTGAAATTACTGGCATGGATTTAAATAGTGGGATTTATTAAATTATTTTTAAAAAGTAGTGAGTATTTTTAAAAATAAGTTGCATTTATTGAATATTAACACCAATTTAAGATTATCTTCTTATTTGAGCGGGTTTCATATGCCTGTTGTCATGATTCATGGACATGCATATTAAAATTGGGTATATAAAGTGAGCTCCTCCTGCCACCTCCTGAAAGTCAATGTCTAACCAAAAGCTATCTTCCATCTTTGGAAACAACTTTTCAACTCTTGACTTCAGCATTTCTGTTAATTTTATCCCCATTCTTCTAATTGCTAAACCATACAGCCTTGAAATCATTTCTGACTCCTCTCTCTCTTCCTTGCCCCTTAAATTTATCAATGTCTCTTTCGTTGATTCTATTCTACAGGTCGAACCTGTTTCTCTATGTTCGTGTTGCTGCTGCTGAGTCTGTAACACTTCCTGCTTTATTCTAGACCACACAGTAACTTCCAAACTAGTTTTCTATGATTTTAAAACTGGGAGATGATTTTATGAAGTGCTAAGAGCCCTGACCTTAGAATCAGTGGACATGGGTTTAAATCATGGCTTGACTCTGAGTCTTTGCTTCCTCCTTCATGAAGCAGAGATCATGGTAACGCCAGCATTGGTGGTGTCGCTGAAATCAAATGAGATGATACCTGCTAGCAACAGTATTGATGCTAGGCTTGTTCTTTGCCCACTCTGATTTGTGTGAGAGGCTTTTGGCAGACATAATTATATAATATGTGATTAACTATGGCAGCTTTACTTTTCATAATTGGTTTGCCTGAGCTCTAATTTATCTTATAATTTACCTGTCCTAGCTCTTAATTAGTTAAGATAAAAGCACATGGGGTCATCTCATAAGGAGCTTATATATTTCATCATAATCTACACATGATTCTCATTTCTTCCTGTAAATAAGTTAGTCATTTTCTCCACAGTGTATGGGACATTTATTACACAGTTGTTGACAATTGCACTAAAGATGAGACTTGATTTAAAGGAAATAAATGAACAGAGGAAACGAAAATAATTATGTCAGATTATGGTTAATATTACCACTTTACTTCCTCCTTTACTTTTGGCAGAGGGCTCATAAAGCAGAATACAGGAAGCTTGTTTATTTGCCATAGGAACTTTCCTATTGAAAATAGTTTTTCAAAATGTATAAGGATTTCAGCTCAACCAGGGACAGGCTGGACAAGCTGGATTTGCTCCCTGAAGCACTGTAAGGATTATCCACTCTTTCTTTATGGATTCCAAGCACTTCCCACTCTCCCCTGATGATTGAAAGGTTTTCAAGTAACAACGCCAGAGACCCACTCACCATCACATTTCAGCGAAGTAAAGTGGTATCAATGATTGAGCTAAAATGGCTCATGTCAAAGCCTACCACAGGTCATTTTACTTGGTGAATAGCCCAGAGTTCCTGCTTCACTTAGACAATAAAGGACTCTTTTTTAACTTAAGGGCCTGGGTTTGGCTGCAAATGTTTTCACACTAGTTCTACAGTAATCAGGGCAGGCATCAGCTGTACTTTTCTTTTTTCTTTTTCTTTTGTTTTTTTAGTGCACCAACATTTTTTTCTTTCTTTAATTGTTTTCATAAATACTCTCTTATACTTACATATATATTTTCCTCAGTTGCTCCAAAGTGTCTGATAACATTTTGACATTTCGGTTTCTTTCTTTCTCCTCCATTCCTTCCTCCCTGCCTCCCTGCCTCCCTTTCTTCTTTCCTTTCTCTCTCTCTCTCTTACTCTTGCTTTCTCTTTGTTTTTTTAAACTTGTATAAATGTATGGGACAGCTGTACTTTTTATACAGAATAGTTATGCAATGAGGAGCATATTTAAAATATATTTTGAAATATATTTAGGACATAAAAGACAAAATAATACCTCTGAACTGCAAGTAAAATAATTTAAAAAGAAAAACATAAGCTCAAAGGCAAATTTAAAGGAAATAACAGTAATATGGGTTACTTTTGGTAGTTTTATAGTTTGCATATCAATTTGTTCTATAATGTCACTTCAACAAGTCTATGACATGAATATTTTAACCTCCATTTTACTGAGGGAGGTGATAGGGTAGCTGCTCAAGCTCAAAAAAGCTAGTACGGTATGTTAGGGTTGATATAGAAACATAGGTTATCTAGCCAAGGTCAATGTACTTCCCACTACATTAATAACATTTTTATTTCTGTAAATAAGCAATATCATATACTCTTGCCATTTTGTCTTCTCCATGGATGTAAATATAAGTAAGTTCCTCATTGTAGCTTGGCCTAGTGAGATTCTGTTTGATATTATATACCACATACCCTTCTTTCTTTATTGCAAAGTGAGTAGCTACAAATGCTGATGCATAACCCACTGGATTATCATGAGCTCCTACATTAAATATTTATGGGTGTAATTTAAAGTAGGCTTTGAAACATGACACACAGGATGAACAAAGTTCTTGGAATCATTTCAGCAAGAAATTTTAGTAATAGAGGACTTGAGCTGGTTGTTTCATTGTTTTAGTACAGACATGCTTTGAGTTAGGCTTCACAGGTAATTAGTGACTGCAAATGCCTGGACAATTTTGCTTAATGATAATTTTGGGACTCCTTGAGTTTTACAGGACAATTTAAAGCCTGGACATGTTTTGTTTAATGGCCAACTTTATTCATTTGCTGTTTTTAAATTATTCACATCTGATTTTAAAGTGTCAATAAAATGATAATGCTGGAAAACTGAATATATAATATATTTGGCTGCTTTGTTACAAGTATATAGGAGTTCAATAATTCAATTCAATACCATCCAATAGTAACAATCTGTATCCCACTGAATGGTCATATACTTTCCTTCTATGTTAATGAGGTATGTGCCCAGATAAATAGGGGCTAGGTTTTCATTTCATTTCCTTTGGATTGTAAAATAAACATTTTATACAGTAATTTTCCTTAAACTATTTCCTTTGTTAGCAGTAAACTGTCAGGGAATCGTTAGCAACTTTGCAGTCAAGACTGAAAATCAAACAGTTCACTACATATCAAAGCATTTAAAATTACACAACTTCACCCAAAAATCCATTTGATTTGTTTGCTGGTAAGATCTCTATGTAAGCAGAGCTTAATGATTATAATAGAGAAATCATTTTAGAGTGGACCTTGTACTGTATCCCTCCTTTCCCTCACTTTTTACACAAGGAAACCATGGAAACAACTTACTCTGACCCCAGTAAATTATTTGTGAGCATATGTATATATAGCTTCACATTAGAACATTCCAGCTGCTATATTATCTTCTGACTGAGTCAGACATGACTGTGTTCCATTTATTTCTGTTATCTGGGTACTTATTAACGTGTCTATCATTGTGGACAGACTGCTCCTATATTGCAAATCAATGAGCTTGCAGCAGGCACCAGCTCTGTTTCCTCATTTCCATCCTAGAATCTTGACATTCTTCTTGGCATTTTTTCCTGACATACTATAACCTATTTTCTGTCAAGATAATTTTTCCCCTTTAATATTAAAATTTTCTGTGTTAACAGCTAGGGTTTGGAATTGTCTTATTGTTTTTATAGCTATGGGTCTACACTTCACTTCAGTGAAAAATCTGAAAGACGTTAGCATCAAACTCCTTATGAGAAAATAACTTTCTTAGATATGAAATAAATTTGAAACTGTGACATAAAATCAACTGAGAAGAAATAAAATGTGATTTCTTGCTCCAAATTTTACACTTTAAGGAATATATACAAACTGAAACAGAAACAAGACAAAAAATAGCTTAAAATATCATTAGCACATAGCTATTAGATTTACATTTTTTTTTTTTTTTTTTTTTTTTTGAGACAGAGTCTCACTTTGTTGTCCAGGCTAGAGTGAGTGCCGTGGCGTCAGCCTAGCTCACAGCAACCTCAAACTCCTGGGCTTGAGTGATCCTTCTGCCTCAGCCTCCCGAGTAGCTGGGACTACAGGCATGCGCCACCATGCCCGGCTAATTTTTTATATATATATATATCAGTTGGCCAATTAATTTCTTTCTATTTATAGTAGAGACGGGGTCTCGCTCTTGCTCAGGCTGGTTTTGAACTCCTGACCTTGAGCAATCCGCCCGCCTCGGCCTCCCAAGAGCTAGGATTACAGGCGTGAGCCACAGCGCCCGGCCTACATTTTTATTAATAGTAATTATTGGCAGGAGGAGGAGCAAGATGGCGGATGAGAAACATCGCCAGCCAGAGTGTCTCTGCAAGAAAGACAGATTTCAGAAGAAAGTGAAAAAAACCAAGAACAAAAACAAGCAGACAAACATAGATCAGATGAGTGTTGGAAGGAAGGGTACCTGAAACTATAGGAGACTCCACGGGAAGAAGTTGCGGAGGAGAACTGGAAGGAAAAGTCCCCTGAGAGGCTTGGAGATCAGGGTCAAGGGTAGGTGGAGTGGTTAAACCTCCTTTGCTTGTTGGACTGCTGGTGGGCTCCTAAGAAGTTGGAGAGACCAGCCCAGAGATGGTACCGCCAGTGAGCGGTGAGCCTCTTGCGGACGTCACACCAGGCTCCCAGCTCCCTCAGGGCACCTCCTGGCCCTCAGACCCTAGCCGATGGTCAGGCGCCATATTGCTTCATTCTCCCCTCCCCGTTCCCTACCAACAGCTATCTACAGAGACAATTTAGCCACCACCTGGAGGCATCTGAAGGGAGCGGGATCTTTTCTTTTGGGGCCCTACAGCGAACTGAGGGGTACCCAGACTGTGAGCTCCCTATCCACCAGCCCTCTCAGGTGCCACTTGCCTGGTTACTCCAGGAGAGCAGGGCAAATCCTGAGGCGGAGAACCATAGATCCAGCTTGGACACCCGTGGGTGACTCAAGACCAGCACTATTTTCCCTTGCAGGGTCAGGGATTGATCTCCAGGGCCCAGGGGACAGGTTTGCAGACCAGATCCTGTTCACTCAGGTCTCAATTGCATTGCCCCAGGGCACAGAGGGGTATTTGTGAACAAATACTACTGAGGCATGTGTCCCTTCAGGGGCAGATCAGTGTACTTGAGGGGCAACCAACCTCACACGGGAGGGCCCTGCACCCAGCTCAGGCTGCAATTCTTGGCAGAGACCCTCCCGGCCAGCATCACAGCCAGGGGAGATCTGTCGGCTTGAGGTTCTGCCTGCTGGCACAGACCCAGGAGAAACTGCAGAATAGGAGAGGGTGGAAAGGAGCGAGGCCTGCTTCAGACAGCAAGTCTCAGTTAGCCCCATCCCCACAGGCAGACTTTTCGGCTCAATGGAGCCATTTTAGCCTCTCCCTAGCAGCTTTGCCCAGAAGTGGAGAACAGAATTTTTATCCATGCTAACAGCATTTGTGGTGCTTGAGGGCAAGCTTACCCAACCCAGGCCCACCCAGACTCACTCACCCACCTATCCCTACTGTGGTGGAGAAAGAAAACACCTGGAAGTCCCAGGGCACCACCCACCACCTAAGGCACTAGAATGCCTCTCCAGAGGAAGAAGAGCTAGTTACCCAAAAACAACACTGCAGCCTGCTCCTCCCAGCAAGCACTACTTAATCAGAAGGAGGTCATTCTGCACAGCCTTTAAGTGCATCTACTTTGGCTCATTATACAGGGTGTGGTTGAATTTCACCCACAAACACCACCCACTGGCTCAGAGACTAAACAGGGCATGCCATTAACCAAACAAAAATCTAAAGGTAAGAAGCAACAGCAGACCCAGATGGGAAGGAATCAGTGAAAGAACTCTGGAAGTATGAAGAATCAAACAGAAAGCACACCCTAAAAGGGGAACACCACCTCTCTAGCAATGGGCATCAACCAAATTCAAAGCAGAAGAATTTTGAACATGGATTGTAAGAAAACTCAATGATATGCAAGAGAAAATGAATATACATAACATGAACATACAAAAATGAACACATAAAATGAACATACAAAAAAATCCACAAAACATATTCCAGGACTTGGAAGAAAAATTCACACTAAAGAAATTGAAATATTAAAGAAAAACAGAACTTCTGGAAATGAAGAAAAAATAGAAGTTATACCTTGCATCTTCTCAAACTACAGTGGAATAAAATTAGAAATCAACTCCAACAGAAACTCTCATCTCTACACAAGCTCATGGAAAGTAAACAAACTTCTGCTGAACAATTATTGCATTAAAGAGGAAATCAAGATGGAAATCAAAGATTCTTTGAACTAAATGAGAAAGGAGACACAAGTTATCAAAATCTGTCGGATACAGCTATATCAGTCCTGAGAGGAAAATTTATATCCATAAATGCCTACATCCAAAAGACAGAAAGATCACAAATCAACAATCTAATAAATCCTCTCAAAGAACTGGAAAAGGATGAACAAACCAACCCTAAACCTAACACACAAAAAAGCAATAACAAAGATCAGAGCAGAACTACATGAAATTGATAACAAAAAAACTATACAGGCCAGGCATGGTGGCTCATGCCTGTAATCCTAGCACTCTAGGAGGCCAAGGTGGGAGGATCACTCAAGGTCAGGAGTTCAAGACCAGCCTGAGCAAGAGCAAGACCCCATCTCTACTAAAAATAGAAAGAAATAAGTCAGACAACTAAAAATATGTAGAAAAAATTAGCTGGGCATGGTGGCACATGCCTGTAGTCCTAGCTACTTGGGAGGCTGAGGCAAAAGGATTGCTTGAGCCCAGAAGTTTGAGGTTGCTGTGAGCTAGGCTGATGCCACGGCATTCTAGCCTGGGCAACAGAGTGAGACTCTGTCTCCAAAAAAAAAAAAAAAAAAAAAAGAAAAGAAACAAAAAACAAAAACTATACAGAAGATTAAAAACAAAAAGTTGGTTCTTTGAAAAACTAAACAAATTTGACATGCCTCTTGCTAGATTAATGAGAAACAGAAAAGAAAGAACTCTAATAAGTTCCATCAGGAACAAAAAGGAGAAATTACAACTAATGCCATGAAAATACAAAATATCATCTATGAATACTATGAAAACCTCTAGGCACATAAACTAGAAAATGTGGAGGAAATGGACAAATTGTTAGAAACACACAGACTCCCTAGGATCAATCAGGAAGAAATAGAATTCCTGAACAGACCAATATCAAGTACTGAAATTGAAACAGCAATAAAAAAAACTTCCTAAAAATAAAAGTCCCAGATCAGACGGTTTCACACCTGAATTTTACCAGACCTGCAAAGAATAACTGGTGCCTATACAGAAGAAATTATTCTACAACATCGAGAAGGAAGGAATCCCGTCCTTAACACATTTTTTGAAGCCAACATCACCATGATACCCAAACTAGAAAAGGATGCAACAAAAAGAGAAAACTATAGACCAATATTCTTTATGAATATAGATACAAAAATTCTCAGCAAACTCCTAGCAAACCAAATTCAGATGCTTATCAAAAAATAATCCATCATGACCAAGTGGGCTTCATCCCACCGATGCAGGGATGGTTCAACATACGCACATCTATAAATGTCATTCACCACATAAATAGAAGCAAAACCAAAGACCATATGATCCTTTCAATAGATGTAGTTTTTCTGCATTCGACAAAATTCAACACCCTTTTATGATAAGAACGCTTAACAAAATAGGCATAGACAGGACTTACCTAAAAATGATACAAGCCATATATGACAAACCCACAGCCAACACATACTGAATGGGGAAAAATTGAAAGCATTCCACTTAGAACTGGAACCAGACAAGGCTGCTGTCTATCACCTCTTCTATTTAACATAGTGCTGGAAGTCCTAACCAGAGCAATCAGACAAGAGAAAGAAATCAAGGGCATTCAAATGGAGGCAGAAGAGGTCAAACTATCACTGTTTGCTGGCAATATGATCTTATATCTAATCTAGAAAACTCCAAAGATTCTGCCATGAGACTACTGGAGTTGATAAATAAATTCAGCAAAGTCTCAGGTTACAAAATCAATGTACATAAATCAGTAGCACTCCTATACACTAACAACCGTCAAACTGAGGACCAAATCAAATACTTAATACCCTTCACAATAGCAACAAAGACAGTAAAATATCCAGGAATGTATTTAACTAAGGAGGTAAATGATCTCTACAGAGAGAACTACAAAACACTGACGAAGGAAATAGCAGAGAACATAAACGGGTGGAAAACCTTACCATGCTCATGGGTGGGCAGAATCAATATTGTTAAAATGTCTATACTATTCAAAGTGATCTACAGATTCAATGCAATCCCTATTAAAATACCAACATCATTTTTCAGAGATCTAGAATAAATAATTCTACACTTCATATGGAACCAGAGAAGACCCCCATATAGCAAAAGCAATCTTAAGCAAAAAGAACAAATGGGAGGCATCAATTTACCAGACTTCAAGGTATACTACAAGGCTATAGTAACTAAAACATCATGGGACTGGCACAATAATATACATAGATCAGTGGAACAGAACTGAGAACCCAGATATAAAACCATCCCCATGTAGCCATCTAATCTTTGACAAAGCAGACAAAAACATACACTGGGGAAAGGAATCCTATTCAATAAATGGTTCTGGGAAAACTGGATAGCCACATGTAGAAGACTGAAACAGAATCTGCACCTTTCACAAAAATCAACTCATGCTGGATAACAGACGTAAACCTAAGGCGTGAAACTATAAGAATTCTAGAAGAAAATGTTGGAAAAACTGTTATAGACAATGGCCTAGGCAAAAAATTCATGAAGAAGAACCCAAAGGCAATCACAACAACAACAAAAACAAATAAATGGGACCTGATCAAATTAAAAAGCTTCTGTACAGCCAAGGAAACTATCAGGAGAGCAAACAGACAACCTACAGAATAGGAGAAAATATTCACGTTACACATCCAATAAAGGGCTAATAACTAGAATCTATATGGAACCCAGGAAAATTAGCAAGAAAAAAATCAAACAACCCTATTAAAAAGTGGGCAAAGGCATGAATAGAAACTTTTCAAAAGAAGATAGACTAATGGCTAACAAACGTATGAAAAAATGCTCAACATCTCTAATCATCAGGGAAATGCAAATCAAAACCAGAATGAGATATCACTTATCCCCAGTGAGAATGGCCTTTATCCAAAAGTCCCAAAATAATAAATGTTGGCCTGGTTGCGGAGAGTTAGGAACACTCCTCCATTGCTGGTGGGACTGCAAACTAGTACAATTTCTACGGAAAGCAAATGAAGATACCTCAAAGAGCTACAAGTAGAACTACCATTTGATCCAGCAATCCCATTACTGGGCATCTATCCAAGGGAACAAAAGACATTCTATAAAAAAGACATCTGCACTCTATAGCAGCACAATTCACAATTGCAAAGATGTGGAAACAACCCAAGTGCCCATCAATACATGAATGGATTAATAAAATGTGGTATGTGTACACCATGGAGTTCTACTCAGCCACAAAAAACAATGGTGATATAGTACCTCTTATATTATCCTGGATAATGCTGGAACCCATTCTACTAAGTGAAGTATCTCAAGAATGGAAAAACAAACACCACATGTACTCACCATCAAATTGGTATTAACTGATCAACCCTTAAGTGCACATGTAGTAATAACATTCATGGGGTGTTGGGCAGATGGGAGGGGGGAACAGGGGCTGGGTATATACACACACAGTGGGTGCGGTGTGCACCATCTTGAGGATGGACACACTTGAAGCTCTGACTTAGGTGGGGCAAGGGCACTATATGTAAGCTAAACATTTGTACCCCCGTAATATGCTGAAATAACAAAAAAATTTTAAAAAGAAGAAAAAAATAATTATTGTTATGTAATAATGAGCAAGATTTCCTATTCTTAAGGGAGAATATTGAGATTTGGGCTTTTTATTAATAATTTGGTTGAATGATGAAGGAAAAAAGAAAATGACTAAAACAAATGCACAAAAATTATGTTTCAAAGAACTGAAAAACAAAATGTTAGTGGCTTTTAATGATAAGGTTTATTGATATGCTGCATGATCTAGACAGATTTACATGCCTTCAAATCTCCACATTTAAACGACAAATACTGTAATATCCTTACTAAATGCCACCAAACCTATGGTAACAGAAAAAATACATATTTAAAATCTGTGTTTATAAGATCATCCCGAGGTATCTGTGTATTGCAATTTTCACCTCCCTCTTCTATAACTTGTAGAAACTATGCCACCTAGAGCAATGTCAGAAAGGATAAAAAACAAAATCCAAAACCCATTACCTCCAAAACTGCCATGGACTTTCACACTGGGACAGGATTGACTTGTATTCTCTCCCATAACCAAGCAAATGGCAGAGAGCTTCCAATGGTAGGGGAAGGTAATGACGTCTTGGAAAAGTATCAATAACATATATCATGGAATTGGGCTCATGGAATTATTAATATAAAGGAGCCACATAAATTGTCAATATTTTAAACTAATTTGTGTTTACATCTGTGATCTGTTCTACATATTCTTTCCTTATCTTTTCCAAATAGTACTCTTTGTATTTCATTGCCTTTGCTTACTTTTTGC
This sequence comes from Microcebus murinus, assembly GCF_040939455.1. NCBI lineage: Eukaryota > Metazoa > Chordata > Mammalia > Primates > Cheirogaleidae > Microcebus > Microcebus murinus. Next base: position 58,840,944 of record NC_134111.1, read on the forward strand.
TCCTATAATGCTTAGGTCATAGCCTAAAAAATCCCAAATCTTCGACTGTATTCACTTTATTCCTAGGCATGGCACTGTAGCTCTGGCCAGACTGGCTAGTTGTCCTCTAACCATTTCCACCTTAAATCTCTGAGTAGGATTTTTTTCCTACTTTGAATGCCTTCACCACTATTCTGCTTTACTAAATACTTGCATTTTTAAAAAATACTCAGATATTATTTTATTTCATTCATTTTAGACATAGAAATACACAGAAATATGTTTTCTAGCAACTCATAGCTGAAAAAAATATCACTAAATACAGTTAGGTGGCAGTTTAAATTCCCAAGTTTCCAACAATCTATACCACAAGTGAACATAAATCAGTCCGTGGCATCTCTCCCTAATAAACTCAATAGTCAACCTCTATGATTTTTTTGAATTTTTTTTTTAAATTGTGAAAGTGAACCTTACCATTTTGACTTTATACAAGTTTAATTAGTTATTGAAAGAAGAATGCTTGTTAGCCATTCTCACTCTCTCTAAAATCATTCCCTTTTCATTAATTTTGTTTGAAAAGGATTCTTTTATACAAACAAAGCGTGCAGTAAAATTGGTAAAAAGCCATAGTATTAGTTCTATTTTGATCTCAACTCTATGCAGGATTGCTTTCTCCAGTAATTTCAATTGATGATTAGTCAGATTTCTTTTGACAATTTCAAATGATGAGGATTTTAATTTTTTTTTTTGTTTTTTGAAGCATCATGGTTATAATTGGGCAGCTTCGATTGTTAGAAAGGTATTCCTTATATCTAGTTCAAATATCCTCCCTGAATCTTTCAACTGTTGGTCTTGGTCTGTTCCTTTAAAATATCTCAGAAAAGTATAATACTCCTTTCAGCTGAGAACCCTTCATGTGTTTAGTAGGGACAGGAATCTCATTTACCCTCAGTCCTCTCATCTAAAATTTCAGGTATATTTAACTTTACAATTATGATGTGTTTTTAGATGTCTCACCATTCTGTTCCCTAGGGATACTCAGATTTGCAGCACAGCACCAGATTTCATTCATTTAAGAGACAGTTATTGAGCATTTACTGTAGGCCAGGTAGTGTGTTGAGAGTGAGGATACACAATGAAAGATGATGAGGTTTGTGGTGACAGAAATACAGGGTACTTTAGAAGCTCACAGTAGGTACATATAACCCATTCAGTGATGACTTAAGGGGGGAAGGGAATTTGTGTCAAAACCAGAAAGATAAGGGAGAGAAGACTATTCAAGACAAAGGGAAGAGCAGAGGCAAAGGCCCAGAAACACGACAAGACATTAGCGATTCAAGAAACTGAAAGGAGTCCAGGATGATGGAGCCTGGTGTGGCATCAGGCAGGGGTAGAGATTAGACAGGTGCCCTGTTGGGGGGGGGGCACTGTAAACATTTTTAAGGAGTTAGGATTAGGAACCACAAGATGGTTTTAAGCAGGAGGGCTCACATGCTCATATTTTATTCTAAGAAGTCCCTGTGGCTGCAGATCACAAATGGAGAGGAGGGAGAAAGTCTGAGTGCATGGAGAGTTAGTAGACTTGATGGTTTGTTGGATGGCAGAAGGGGAGGTGGTGGTAAGAAAGAAGATGAGTTAAGGCTGTAGAAGCTAAGGACTTTCCTAACAAAGCAGAGCACATTTTGGGCAGAGTGGGTGTGGTGAATTCAGAATGAAATACATTACTCTAGACATGGTGGATAAAATAGTCAGCTCTCATTCGAATTTCATATGAAATATTCATAACATTCCCGGAGGTAATGCTTCCATAATGGAGCCCTGGTATTAAAACCCAATTTACTAGATCTTTTTTTAGAGTAAGCACAATGTACATATAAAAAACCAGAAATGTTTACCTAGTAATCATTACTTTGATAATGTTGGCACTATATCTACTATAGGAGCAATATAACTACCTGAAAAACAATTACTGCTCTTAATCATTAAAAGAAATCCAATTAGACACATACATCATTAGCTAAGCAATTAAGATTAGCTACTCACATCTACTGATCTGCTGAGTCACTAACATGTTGCCAGACAATCTGGGGTTTGGGGTATTATCCCATCTCTGACAGCTGTTCCACATATATAAGCTCTACAGAATAGCTAATCTTAAATTATATAACTCAGTTAAATGTATCCATTCATATTTACAGTCCAATGGGAACAAAACTTTTTATTTTTCTTTGATGAGTTTTATATCCCTTTCATTTTCAATTTTTTTCAAAGTGAGAATGTGTAGCCGAACAAAGTTATTTAAGTATGGTCTCGGAAGTTTTGAAGATTTGTAAATCAGAAGTAAAAAAGTGTTTCAATCTGTAACTCAGGGCATTTGTTATAAACCATACAAATAAAAATATTTTTTATCATTTTTATTTATACCATAATTTTCAGGTCTCAAACATATGCCTTTCTGACTACTGTATTCATTTTGTCATTCTCTTGTTCTCAATCCCTTCAATCCCAATCTTAGAAAACTTATATTTCCAGCAGGATGTGGTACAATCAGAAGATGTAACCTTTGGAACCAAAAAGACATAGGCTTCAATGTATTTACTAGTTCCATCACGTTAAGCAAGTCATTTGTCCTCATGAGCTTCAGTTTGCTTACATGTAAAAATATAATTAATAATATCTGTCTCATAGGGTGGTTGTGAAGATGATAAAGAATAAAAATGTTTGGCATTATAGTATCACAATATTAGAGCCAATAGTAGGAATAGTAAATAAAACATTAATGTTTTGGAAATTGTTGAAACAAAGAAAATGTTCTCTTTCCTGTCCTCAGCTGGAAGTCTTGCTAATCTCATCTTTGTACTTGTTAGTTGTGTTTGATGGTAATTTTATGAATTAGAGGATGAAGTGTCCCCAAAGACCATTGGTTGAAATTAAAGAACTAGCAACTTAAAAATCCATAAGTGGGAATTTGTACTAATTGTTATTATTACCTATGATTCTACTAAATAAAATAAAGATGATGATATGTGAAAGTGAGGCTTTGATTATAAAAGATCAAAGACATAGACTTTGATCTTCACTAGATCCTTGAAGACTCTTAAAATATATTGCCTTTTTATCTCAGAAAATAAGGATTAATGTAGAGAGACTAAAAGTGGATGTAAAGTTAATCAGATCTGTACCAATGGTGTACAGCATTGATGAAACAAGATTTCTTTTTTAAAAAGTGATACTTTAGACAGTTTGTCTTTATTTGCTAGTTTCACCCATTGGTTCTCAGAACTGAAGGATACATTTTACTATTGAATGTGGTTACAATTTTGAACAAAATCACATGGATCAACTGAAAACTTGTCACTAACATTTCCAGACATCTTTTCTGGCTGATTTGTTCTTTTGTTAACAATGGCCTTAGGTTTTTAAGCAGTTTCCTCTTGGATGGCAGATGTGTTGAGACGTGTGTGAAGCTATGTGCCATTATGAATGTAACATAAAGAAGCTGAAACGCCACCCCAAACATGAGCCATTATTGAAATATTTGAGGTATCTTAAAAAAGCAAAAAGCTTAAAATCTTGAGCAATGATCAAAATGAAAACTGTGGACATTGTAACATCAGGATTTGAACTGGTTAACTTGCGTTCACACTGTCTGTTGGTAGCTTTAAGAGCACTGTTGGTCTCCACAATGACGACATTGGATGGGTATTTCCTGGTTTAACTGGTTAGGTTATTGTATATATTCTCATGTTTTAGCTATAAAAAATTGTTTGCTTTTTGTTACTTTATGCAGAAGCAGTGAAGGAATAATAAAAAGACAAAAACAAAAATAATAACCTGTGTGTTGAAACTCAAGAAACCTGAATTTTAATTTCAAGTCTGCCGTGTTCTAGGTATATAATGGGGCTGATCACCTCATGTTTTTTAGTTTCATTTTTTGAATCTATGTAATGAAGATATTTGATGAGATGAAATTCTTGATTCTCCCCTGTGCTGAAATTTAATGATTTTACAGTTATTGTTGGACACACACACGTCTATCTACATACATATACACACACATTCTAATACACCACATGGCTGATTGTGCATGATGTTTCATCATTCTATGAGTGTATAATATGGCTTATTTTAGAAAATATCAATAACAGTAGTAACTAATACCCCTAATTCCATAGCTACATTTTCTTCTACATTTAAATGTCATTTAACATACAATTGAAATTCCACTCTAAGCATAGCAGAGACCACTTGAATGTCAATCCCCAAATCTGCCTTGTACATAATGCCTTATTTGGAATTCTGTGCTTTTGAGAATAATGCCACATCGAGGCATATCATGGTGAAATAAAATAGAACTAGACAATAGAGGATTTTGTCCTGACTTCCACTAACCAAATAACTTTAATAAGGCATTTTACGTTTCTTTTCCCAAGGCCAATTTTTCCCCATTAGACAACAGAGGTAAAGTGCCTGGAGATTATGAGTTTTATCTGTAACTATCAAAAAATTAGGCCGGGCGCTGTGGCTCACGCCTGTAATCCTAGCTCTTGGGAGGCCGAGGCGGGCGGATTGCTCAAGGTCAGGAGTTCAAAACCAGCCTGAGCAAGAGTGAGACCCTGTCTCTACTATAAATAGAAAGAAATTAATTGGCCAACTGATATATATATAAAAAATTAGCCGGGCATGGTGGCGCATGCCTGTAGTCCCAGCTACTCGGGAGGCTGAGGCAGGAGGATCGCTTGAGCCCAGGAGTTTGAGGTTGCTGTGAGCTAGGCTGACGCCACGGCACTCACTCTAGCCTGGACAACAAAGCGAAACTCTGTCTCAAAAAAAAAAAAAAAAAAAAAAAAAATTATATGGCCTGAAAATTTTAAGTGGATTCTGTATATATGAAAATATTTCAAAATAGAAATCAATGTCTTTGCATGAATATCTATGTAATATAATGTCAACAAATTACTTGCAACTCAAATAATGTTGTTATAAATAAATTATACGTAGTGTGAGGTATGAATGTGTTAAAATATGCATGATATGAGATGAGGCCCTCAAAGTTACTGCCAGTACCTGTGGCTTTGTGCATTGATAAGGAGAGACAGCTTAAGTGCTTTCAAAGAAAGGACACTCCCATCTCTAACATTTTATGATTATATTCACTATTTTTAAAAAATGTATTTATTATAATTCTTGATGATTTACAATCAAAGAAAACACAAAATGTGCTTTTGTGATAACTATACATTGAAGGTAGTTGTGCAAAGTTTTGGTGTAAGGTAGATATTTAGCTCAGTTTAACCATTGAGTTATCAAAGGATCCCACAAAAGCAACATAATTTCCTGGACACGTAGTTTCTTCATCTGGAAAATAGTGCAGTATTATTACCTTATGTGAATATTAAATGAGGATTAATTGAAATAATGCAGTTATTGGCACATAGTAGTTATCTAATAAAACAATTTCCTTTTTCTTTTCATTTTAAACATAAAAATTAATTGAACTAGCATTTTTATACAAATATGTATATGTTTGAAAGAGAAACTGATCTATATATAGTCTTTTGTAGCTGAAATATGGTAATATTACAGCATCTATAAACCATAGGTATCATTTAGTCAGACTACATATCTAATTTTGTCTTTGTTTCTGATAACTAATTCTAAGAGTCTGGGTTTCTAATTATATGGTCAATTGGTCTAATTATATGGTCTAATTATAGGGTCATAATATCCCTCTATTAGCTGCTTAAAAGTGGTTAGACATTTGTTTAAGTTTTGTGTCATTTTTATAGGGTAGGCCCTAAAATATTAAGTTTGTGTGATTCATAGCCAAATTTCTAATTACAGAACTAAACACTAAATCTTACTTTCATCCATAATCCAAAAGGAATCTTTCCTTGTCATCACAAATACATGATAGTATATAGTTTACCCATCTTTAAAAAGGTTGAGCCATCTTTGAAGTCTTTGCCAAATTCTTGGTAGGCCAATAGGTTTTATAAGTTTCTACTAAAGGTAGGCATTCTACCTTTAGTAGAATGTAATCAGATGAACTGATTACATCTTTAGGGCATTTATGTATTTATTTATTTAGTATAAATTTAGTGACAAATTAATAACTGACTAAGGAGAAACTACATTTCTGGGAACACACACAAATATGTGTGTGTGTATATATATAAAATCAGGATATATTAATGTATTACAGAGTCAATAATTTATGTTTTGTGGATTAGTCTAAGCCCATATTTTAACTCTATAACCATTATCCAGCTGTCTTTCCATATTATTGAAATCAGTATCATCAGAATTTTTTTCTCTATTCACTCTAATATTTACATAACTTACTACAAAATTTATACTAATTTCTTCTTGCTGTTTTTGCTCATATGGCTTTATGTTTACAAATAAACAAAAAAAATGAGTGATTTTAGAATGAGGTAGGGTAACGGTCTTTCCAAATCTGAAATTCCATGACTTTAGAAGAGATCTCAGTTAATTCAACTTGATCATAAACTTTTCTGAATAGCAGTTCTGTGTCTTATTTATTTTTGCATCTGCTCTTCACAGAGGCTAGCACTGCATTTGCATATTAGAATGTTAACATTTAAAGAATATAGGAGTGAATTGAAATAGTGTTTTCATTTACTTACTCATCAATTCATAATTTATTAATTAATAAGCATTGAACACTGGCTACATGTTCTAGGCACTGGAGATACAGTGATGAAGAAAACTTCTGTGACTTTTTGTTTTGACAACAAGAGAAATAAGTTAAAATGTATAGTATTGCATTTGGCAAAATACATCCATTCACCTCCATGTATTTAATAGGAGTTTACTACAGAACACATTATTTTCATAGAAACTATAATACTATAAACCCTTTGTTATTCTCAAAAGAGATGTGTGACATTAAAGCTCTAGATTTCTGGGGGAAGTCAACAAAGGGAGAAAAATTATACTTTTTCTTTTAGACAATATGCTGTTTATATTGACGAATGGTCATTATTCTAAATTAATGTCAGGTAAAAGGACATGATTATAGTTTGTTGTAGTTCAAGATTTTTAAGACTTTATGTCCATTCAGAGTCATCGATAATAGCCATTTCCATTGATTTCTCTCAATTTTTATCTTTGTGATCCTATCTTCTTAAATATTTAAAGAAAAAAATGGACACTAATGTGAGAAAATGACTTTATACCATAAAGCTCTTGGCTGTAATGATCTATCTAAGCTAAGCCAAAATAAAAATATCGAGCATGTAATTACTAAGTCTGATTTCTGTGCAAGAAGTATTGGGATAAAATAGATGTCAAGAAGCTGATCAGTGAGCTTACAAACTAGTTTAAGGAAACAAGATAAGTAAATTAGAACAGTTAATACAAATATATAAAGGAGTTGCGATCACACAGGTGATTCAAGTAAAAGTCGACATTTACTGTCAACAGTAAATGCTGTAAGAGTTCAAAGGAACGAGAATTCTCAGAAGATTGTTGTTTTCAGAACTAATCTTATGAAAGAGTTGGAGTTTATTCCAGGCATAGCTTGTTTGGAAAATCATGGAGGTAGAGCTTGTAAAGTTTAGATCCTTCAAGTCACTCAGACTAGAACAGATGATTAACACAGTTCAAGGAGAATTTAGGTATGTGGGGGCCAATGTGTAGAGTGGCCAGGATGAGTAATTTTGAATTTGTCTTAATGTAGAAATTATTCACATCATATGAGCTAGAGCGTGTTGTGATTAAATGAAGCTCAGTGCAGCAGCATGAGATTTGGAATGAGGCAGAGAAGAAGGTCAGTTGGGAGACCAATGGAACAGTGTAGGAATGAGTGAGAAGAACGTAACTGGAGGATGGCAAAGCAATGGGTGTAAAGACTCATTTGTGAGGCATTGAGAAAATGAATCAATTGATTGCTTGAATCATTGATTGCCTGATGAAGTATGGGATGAGGAAGTTGGGAGTAAAGCAGGACTCCAGGTAGGAATAATTGTGGAAACAGAAACCTGGAGGAGGGAAAAAATTTTATGATTAAAATGAAGTTAGTCATTTATATAAATGTAATAATTATATACCGACATTATAACACATTAACCAAATACGCATAGTGAATGCAACATATGCATTACAGAGGTATTATGATAGCTATAACTACATTTATGCCATTACAAAATGCTTATACACAACAACTCAACTTCAAAAATAAAACTAGATAGAGACTCTTTTAAAGAGTATAAGTTTATATCCTCACAGATGCAGCACAATGTTTCCTAAGTCTTGCCAACCTGCGGCTATAGACGTGATCTCATTTATCATAACCCCTTGTGTCCCCTTGTGTGGTAGCCATTACCTGTTAATGTAGGCCTTCCAGCCTCATGAAAATTGCTTTCCCTCGTCACATATCTTTGGGATCATGTGAGTGGAGTGTCGCTTGTGTACCATTTCCCGTGACTGTTACTGCTCCATTGGGCGCAGCTGCTACTACTTCCATCCTTTTCAACCAGCACGCACAGGTTTTCATAGTTAGCAGCCACCCTCAGCTGTGAGCCTCCCGGTGATACAATGGCACCTTGCTGTTTGGTCAAAAATGATTCTTCTTGTTATTAACCCATTAGAAGGGCCCCCAAGTACTTAAGGCAAGTTTATTACAGAGTATGGTTAAATGTCTCTTTTAGGTTTTACTTACAGCTCTTTCCCTCAGTTTTGGATGAGAAAATGAGCTCAGAGAGGTGAAGTAATGAGCCTAATACCACATGACAAATCAGTGGCAGGGCTAGGATTTGAACTTAGTTTCGTCTAACTACAAAGCTCTGTGCTCTTAAACACAGAATTTTTATGAGTGACATCCAGTTTTGTAAAACTACATTGAAATAAGCTCCTGAGATTAGATCTGGAGGTTTATCCAATCAACAAAACATATCAAACAGAAATCCCTGAACTGAAGCCAAGTTTAGTAACTAATTTGGTAAAGTGTTCTTCAAAGTAAGCAGTGGCATTTAGAGCCATCTCTGTAACAGCAACTTGAGAGCATCAGATACATTAAATAAATGAGATACTTAAGAAATCAATTCCCTGAAAATATGACCATTTAAAACTGGTTTGAACAAGTTGGCTAATTTTTAAACATTTAATATTGATGCCTCATTAGAAACATAATTAGTTTTCAGATTAGAGCATGAGATTACAAACAACTGAAGGAAAGATTAAAGGACTACAACGTCCTATATGTATTTAAATTCAAGTAGCATTATTTTGGTTTTTGCTTTGATAAATTGTTTTAATACATTTATAAATACTTTATACTGTGATTCCTAAGAATAATCTGAAGCGAACAGATTATATGTTTTAATTCCCACATTGTCATTGCATAGAATTAGAGGAAGGAAGAGTAATATCTTAAATAAATTATTAGACATGTTCATGAATTCTGGATGAGGGGTGGGTAAAGAATGAGAGAAATTATGTAACTTGTGTTTTTCTATCCCTTTTTCTTTCTGAGAACAACATGAGGATTCTTCTTGACTATAAGGAACCTACAGATAAAGGCAAATGTTTGCAGAAATCTAAAATAAAATAAATAGTGCCTGGTGGCCTCTCATGCTGAACATTATTTTGCAACTTTTTCCTTGACAGCCACAGAGGAAAACACAACTCTTCTCAATATGGACTTTCTCCCTTTGGTTCTCAGATTCTTTGTTCTTCTCTTCACATAAGGGATTTTAGTCCCTAGCTTCTCTGGAATCCTGATCCTCTTCCTGCCCTGCCTTCCTGTCTTCTGCCTTTTTTACAAGAGTAGGAGCCCATACCATACAAATAAGAAAAAAAGTCTTTTGTTCTGACCTTCATCAATACCTTCTATATGCTCTTTGGTTTCTTTCCGGCTGTTGATGACTCAACTTTTCAAAGGCTAGTCTGACCTTGTTTTTAAATTCTCCTTAGTCACTCAACCCACTTCAGTTTGGCTTTCACTACATCTCCTCTCACTAAGGTCACTTTATCCAAATATGCTTATGCCTTTTCTGTGCTTATTCGCCTGATCTTTGCTCAACTGGTTTTAGAAATGTTGACAATTCCCTCCTTGAAATTCTGTCCACCTTTGGCTTTTATGATACCATGTCCTCTTTTTCTCTTGCAGCCCGGGTGACTTCTCTTTCTTAATATTGCAGGGGGGAGGGGGGGGTCCCTCTTTCTCCTACACTCAGTAAGTGGCGGTTTCCCAGGGCTCAAATGTTTACTTCTTACTCTGCTTCAGAGTCGTGTCAAAAACTGCGTGCATCTCTGCTATCTTTTTATAGTTTAGTCACTGTATTTTGTATGCCTTTAGCATTTATAGATTTAAGTAATAATTATTATCATTTTTATTTAATGGAAACAGCTATAGTCATGTGCCACATAACGATGCTGCAGTGACAGACCTTGTCGATGGTGGTCCCCTAAGATTATAATACTGTATTTTCACTGTACCTTTTCTATGTCTAGTTATGTTGAGATACACAAATACTTTCCATTGCATTACAATTGCCTACAGTATTCAGTACAGTAACATGCTGCATGGGTTTGTATCCTGGGAGCAACAGTCTATAGATCATGTAAGTACAGTCTAGAATGTCCGCACTATGATGAAGTCACCTAAGGAGGCATCTCTCAGAATGTATCCCCATTGTTAACCAATGCATAACTGTATATATATTTTTGCATTTATTAAACTCATAGCAATTATCCAAGGCATTTTATCTATTTTGCATATTTATATACTGAAGCTCAGTACACTTGAATTTGAATGATGTCTACTCATAGATATCAAATAATTTTGAAATAAATTTTTTAAAAAATCATTTTTCTGAGTACATTGACATCACAGACATAACATAATCATATTTATTTTGATGATTTTCTAACAGTAGCAATAAATATTTTGTACACTCTCATAATTTTCCAATTGGTGAAAGTCAATTTCCAAATTGGTGAAAGTCAATTGGAGGAAAGGGCACAGCAGAAACTGGCAGAGGACCTTGGAAAGTGAAAACAAGTTAACTTTAAAAAAATGCTAAAGGGAGTTTTTCTAATCATCCAAAAATATGTATAATTTATAATAGAGCAAGCAATCTTCATGCAGATCCATTTGGGTTGAGGTTATAGGGGCCTGTATTTTAGTACAATAGAAAGCATTATGTTCTAATAATCAAAGTCTCCATCATGGGAAAGGATGAGCTGGAGTGTAGATGAATCTTCTGTGACTTAAGCAGGATCTGCATGATTGTCTCTTGCAGATGAGGAAGGAGTCCTGTGAGGATTCTTCTGAGTGTAAGAATCTGGTAATATGGTCCAAGTCATCAAACCTTGTTTATTGAATCAATGTTTGTTATTTTCTTAAGATTTTAAAATCTCTGATATAAGAAAGAAGATGCTATTCATTTCTCTCTGCCTTTTAAAAACTGCTTCTGAAAAGAAGAAATGTCAGTCAGAGAAAGCTAATGAGGTAAAAGGAATTCAGGGAAAGGGGCAGTTAATAAGCTCTAGAAATATCAGGAGATAATAATTATCTCAGAGTTCACTGGATTTTATCACTCTTTGTTTCATAATGCCCTTCTAAGGCCTTACAAAAAGGACTCATGATAAAGAAGCTGTGATAGATACAAAGATTGTGAACATCCATCTATTCTTAGAATTAAGATTAAATAACTATGTTTTAGAGGAAAATGTAAATAAATAATAATAAATGTAAATAAATCCTGAAATATAAGAATTAGAACCAAAAAATTCAGGAGTTAGGAAAAAGAAATTTGAGGAAAGATAAAAGTATTATTTTTTTTTATCTTTCATAGGACAGTCAATTGATAATAACTACACTTGAACTATTAGTTAAAATAATGTTCTCTATTAATTTTTTCATAATATTAGCGTTATCCTTAAAGATCTGTTACCTCTTTAGTAAAAAAGCATTTATTTAAAATGTACTAACTTCCTAAAATTTTGCAGCACTATCTTTTTCTCCACTGAGTTGAAGAAACATTACAGTACCTTTAAAAACTAGAAATATCTTGAATAGCATAAATCCACTAAACTAATAAATATCAATCCATTCTTCTATATGTGTTTATGTAAAGATAAATGTCTGGAATGAGATTCACCTGATTGATTATCATGATTACATTTCGGTGGTAATATTTTTGGTTGTCTTCGTTATAGTTGTCTGTTTTGTTTGAATTTTAACAATTGAACATTATTTTATATGAAGACTCAAGTCATTAAGTTGCTTAACATTCAAATAAAAATATCTGGATACAAAAATAAACTATAAAATTGGAAAACATTTACTTAGTTTAGTTATAGCCCAGAAGATTTGTATTTATGATTTAGGATATAACCATTTCTTCAAATACATTTTTTAAAAAATTTAACAACATGTTAAAGGAGAAATCAAAGGGCTTGTTGCATTTATTTAGGTATAATTTGTGTTACAATAGCCTCATGCCTGGTTTTCTTGACAAAGAATCATATTTTCGTCTCATTGCAATATAACACTGATAAAATTCTTTGACCATACACGTTTTTTCATGATCAAGAGCTGGTGAAATATTTTCCCAGAAACTTCACAGTTTATAAATTGCTGTGAGTAAGTCTACCATTTGACTAACTGTCCCTAGAGGGTTTCATTAACCCTCTTAAGAAGCTTGTATGATAAAGGAATTGTGCCATATCTTATTTTTTCCATATTCTACATCATATCCCAATCTTAAATTGGGGAGCTTGTAGGAGAGACAAATTTTGGTGCCCTTAACTAGAGAAGCCCTTTGGGCGTCAGTTTAAAGTTAGGTGTTTATTTTTGCATTGGTAGAAGGTAAACTGTTCTTCCTTACACGTTTAAATTTGTGGTTACAGTGATACAATATGCCAGTATGTCATAACATTAATAGATAAATGTGAAAACCGGTCTCCTGAAATGTTCATAGTACAACCAAATCTCAAGGGGTCCATCTCTTTCAACTGAGCTAATCCAGTTTCATGAGGAGTTCATATATTGGTTTTATCATGGCTGAACACAAGCTATTGCATTTGTTTTCATAGAGTCTCATGGGTAACTTCTTCACCTCTTTCAAGCCCTTGCTTAAATATCAATCTCAATGAGACCTACCCTGATCACCCTGTTTAAATCTGCAAACCTATTACCCTGTTCTACTGGTTCTTTTGTCCATAGCACTGGTTATCGTCTAGCATACTATATAATTAACTTATTTGTCGTGTTGATTGCTTATTCTATGCCTCCATTGCAGGAAGGGGAAAAAAAAAAACAAACAAACATGAGAGAGCAAAGATCTTTGTCAGTGTTTGTTCACTGATACATGCTAAGAGCCTATAACCATTTCTGGCACACAGTGGCGCCCACCAAATACCTATGTTTAACGAATTCATTTCCATTATGTTCAGTGTCCCGATTCTCACTGAAAGGCAGTATAGTTAGCAATGTGGCTTCAAAGTTAGACAACCCAACTCCACTACTTACAAGCTGCATGAGTTGGGCTAGTTATATAACCCTTACGCTTTAATTTTTCCATCTGAAAAAATGTTGACAATGCTATTACCTCTTATGAGGATTGGAATGGAAATGATGGGATGAATAATACCCATGTACTGAGTGCTCAATAAATATTAATGCTCTTTCCTTAAGTTATCAATATATTTAAGTGTCTTCTTAAAAACAAAACAAAACAAAACAAAAACACCTCATGAACTCTCTAGGCATTACCTCATCTTCTGCCTTTCCAGAGACAAACTTCTTTAGGGAGTTGAGAATTCTTCATCTCTTATTTCTTCTTAGCCTGTTATAAACTGACTTCACTCCCAAATTTACTCCACTACAATTGTTCTTCAAAAAGTTGTTAATTATCCTTTTCTCCAGTGTATGTTTTTGTCTGTTTTGTCAAAGATTATTGGCTATATGAAGATGCTTTTATATCTGGGTTCTCGGTTCTGTTCCACTGGTCAAGGGAAAACTGGATAGCCACATGTAGAAGACTGAAACAAGACCCACACCTTTCACCTCTCACAAAAGTCAACTCATGCTGGGTAACAGACTTGAACCTTAGGTGTGAAACTATTAGAATCCTAGAGGAAAATGTTGGAAATACTCTTCTAGACATCAGCTTAGGCAAAGAATTTATAAAAAGACCCCAAAGGCAATCACAGCAGCAACAAAAATAAACAAATGGGACCTGATCAAATTAAAGAGCTTCTGCATGCCAAAGAAACTGTCAAGAGAAAAAACAGACAACCCATAGAATGGGAGAAAATTTTTGCAAGCTACACATTCAATAAAGGGATGATAACTAGAATCTATTTAGAACTCAGGAAAATCAGCAAGAAAAAAATCAAACAACCCCATCAAAAAATGGGCAAAGGACATGAACAGAAACTTTTCAAAAGAAGACAGAAGAATGGCCAACAAACATGAAAAAATTCTCAACATCTCTAATCATCAGGGAAATGCAAATCAAAACCACATTGAGATGCCACTTAATTCCAGTGAGAATGGTCTTTATCACAAAGTCCCCAAACAATAAATGCTGGCATGGATGCAGAGAGATAGGAACACTCGTCCACTGCTGGTGGGACTGCAAACTAGTTCAACCTCTGTGGAAAGCAATATGGACATACCTCAAAACAATACAAGTAAATCTACCATTTGATCCAGCAATTCCACTGCTGGGAATCTACCCAAAAGATCAAAAGTCACTTTATGAAAAAGACACCTGCACTCGAATGTTTATAGCAGCACAGTTCACAATTGCAAAGCTGTGGAAACAACCTAAGTGTCCATCAACTCATGAATGGATTAATAAAATGTGGTATATGTATACCATGGAGTACTATTCAGCTTTAAGAAACAATGTTGATATAGCACCTCTTGTGTATTCCTGGATAGAGCTGGAACCCATTCTACTAAGTGAAGTATCTCAAGAATGGAAAAACAAGTACCACATGTACTCACCAGCAAATTGGTATTAATGGATCAACACCTAAGTGAACATATAGGAATAACATTTATGGGGTGTCAGGCAGGTGGGAGGGGGGAGGAGGGGATGGTTACATACAAACATAATGAGTAAGAGGTGCAACATTTGGGGGACAGACATGCTTGAAGCTCTGACTCGGGGGAGGGGGGCATGGGCAATATACCTAACCTTAACACTTGTACCCCCATAATACGCTAAAATAAAAAATAGGGGGTATATAGTTCAGAAAATATTAAAGAAATTATAGAATATGAAAAAAGTTATTAATGATCTAATAATTGCCAAATCTACTGGTTATTTTTAAGTCCTTAATTCTTATGCAATATTTAACATTGTTAGTTATGTCATCGTTCTTGCAATTCTTTCCTTCCTTGATTTTTGTGATGCCCTCCTTCCTTTGCCAGATTTTCTTGTTCTGTTCCCAATTTTCCTACCATGTTATCACTGATCTTTCCAGTGTTCATGACACCTATTCTTACTCTCTTGATTTTAACTATTCTCATAGTCTAAAACTGTCAACTATGTACTGATGACTTCCAAATCAGTGTCTAGAGCCCCACCCCCAAAATTTTCTAATCTTTAGATGTCTATATTTAAAAATCAATTGGACCTTTTGAGTGCCCCAGAGGCATATCAAACTTAATATGTCTAAAAGTGAATATATATCATCTCCTTCAATGTCCCAAACTTGCTCCTTGTCATGTGCTCTCTAACACCCAACCAATCTCCACATACTGCTTATTTTATCTCCTAAATATTTCTTAAATGGAGCCCATATCTCCGTTACAACCATTACTTCTTAACTCAGGCCCTTATCATCTCCATTCTTTTACAATAGCCTTGTCTGACTCATGCCAACCTTAATTTTATCCTTCTCTTCTCCAACAGAGTAATATTCCTAACATGCACATCTGACCACATCAATCCCCTATTTAAATTCTCTCCAAAATTTCCCCAAGACGTACAGAAAAATGTTCAAGCTCATCTGTGTAATATGAAAGGCTCCCTATGAAAAGCCCCCTGCTTGCCTTTCCAGTCTCATCTCTACTCTAAATCATGTCGAGTTGCTTCAGGTACCAGAACACAGCTTACTATTTTATAAATGTGTCCTTTATTCATGATGTTCTCTGTTTCTGCAAGATTCTTCTGATCTTCCAGAAGCTAACTCCTCCTCCTTTGTCAAGATTTAGATTTGGAATCAGGAAGCCATTTTTTAAACTCCAGGCTAGAATGTGTATCTTCAGGTGTTGTTTGACTCCCTGAGCTGACCATAATACACTTATTCAGTAATGTCTTCATTCAGTGATACATTTGTGAATGTCTATTACGTCTAGGAAATTGTCCTACCTGAGGTAGAGGCAAAAGCTCTTCCCTTGTAGACTGTGCTATTTAGGAAGGGAAGACAAACATTAAATAATCAAAACAAATCAACAAATCAACAGGGTATAGAACAAGACAGATACAGCCTAGACAAAGAGGGCTTCTTCATGGAATTAATATTTGAAATGCAAAATAAGGGAGAGATAGAGTGTAACATTTTTAAATAGAAAGAAGAACATATGCAAAAGCCCCAAGGTGGGAAAAAGAGTTATGTTTTTGAGGAGCTGTAAGATGCCATTGAGGCTGGAGAACAGAGCTGGGGCAGAAAGAGTACCTTGCGATGAAGCATGTACCACGTTGTGTGAACTTTCAAGGGCAGGACTCATCTGATTAATCTTTTAAGAACTCATACCTATTAGAAATACTTGCATTGTAAGCAACAAAAACAAATTCTGACCAATTTAAATAAGAGGTTTAAATTGGCAGGAAATAAGGAAGACACAGATGTGGGAATGTCGATGAATGGGCAGGATTTACGTAGACTCAGCCATCTGAAAGACAGATTGCAGTCTCCTCAAACTAGAGGAAAAATTCCTCAAAAGTTATCAGGTTGCAGTTGGGAAAGAAAATGAGATGCTAGGCCACCAAAATCAACAAATGTTCATACCATTTATCATGGTCCTTGGCAATATCAGGAATGCAATGAGGGTTTGTTGGATTGAACTGTACTCCCATGGCTCCTTACACGCCTTTAACATATTAAATTTTTTGCACCACATTGTGATTTTTTTGCTTTGTCTCTCCTTGAGACAAAGGACTATCTGATTTCACTTTGTATTCCCAGGAGCTAGCCCAGTGCCTTGTGCCTCGTTGTTGCTCCATACCTACATCATGAGGGAATGAGAAGTGAGTACATCTGCTGAAAAGCTCAGCAGTCTGACTGTGAATCTGGGTTCTTATCACTACATCACTGCACTTCCTCCCATCCCCGGCACTGAGCAGAGTGCTTGATTCACAGGAAAAGTTTATTGCATGCATGCATGAATGAATGAATGAATGAATGAAGGGAGAAATGGTTGTTATTATACAAAGCTAATTTTTAAATTGAAATGCCTAAGTAAAATATTTTTTACAATATTTCATCAGCTTTTACTAACTGTTCAATTTGTTCTTAATTTTTGAAGAATATGCCTCTAAGTAGTGAGGTAAGTGTCTTAGTTACAAAAAAAATTGCCATGAGGAATTATTCATAATATTTTTCTGCATATAGAGTTACTTCTTCTTGGCATTCTTGCTGCCAACTCTAAATATCCAAGGGGGGAAAAGCTTAATTCGTTTCTAACTAAACCCAGAATAGTTTTACTATGCAGAACCATGCTATGCTATACTCCTTCATATCATTGTGCAAAAAAACAATTCTTGTTTTTTTTTTTTTGAGACAGTCTCACTCCATTGCCCTGAGTGGAATGCTATGGCATCAACCTAGCTCACAGCAACCTCAAACTCCTGGGCTCAAGCAATCCTCCTGCCTCGGCCTCCCAAGTAGCTGGGACTAGAGGCACACACCACAATGCCTGGCTAATTTTTCTATTTTTTACTACAGACAGGATCTTGCTCTTGCTCAGGCTGGTCTCAAACTCCTGATCTCAAGCAGTCCTCCTACCTTGGCCTCCCAGAGTGCTAGGATTACAGGTGTGAGCCACTGCACTGGGCCCACACACAAGAATTGTTACTAAGAGGTAGCAGAGAAAACAGACTCTCCAAAGCAAGTCCTTTCAAGAAATAGAGTTAGAAGCTGGAGCTACAAATCCAATCTAAATTGAATTTAAATTTATTTTAATTTCCCCTCTTACAGTTTCTGTAACTCTGTCTAGACTATAGACAATTTCTTCTCTTGAGGACTCTATTGATCTGCTCTGACCTGATTTCAAATCTTGATTTCACCATTCATCATATCATTTGCCTCTTTTTTTTGCCTGTAAATTGAGGATAATGATACCTACTCAATAGTGTTGAAAAAGATTAAATAGGATAACATATGTTAAAATGCTTAGCACAGTCCTGATACAAAGTAAATACTTATTAAACAGTAGTTACTGGATTACTACGAGTATTATTTACTTCTCATTTTCATACACGTAACAAAAATTTACAAGTTTTTAAACAAAATTACTACATAGGCATACTCATATTTAATTCTGCTTCTCTGTATAGATATAATTTTTAGTATTGGGGCAGTTGAAATAATCAACTAAAATGTTATTTTTTAGCAGATGATCTATCTCTATGCTATCTCTATGCATTCTTTAATACTACTGACATTTCGTAATTATAAACTTATTGAGAACAAAGACAATGTATTAATTATAGCTTATACTGCCTGACAAAGCACTTGGCATAGAACTATAATGTATATTATCAAAACATTGTATAAAAAGGTTCTCTCTAAATATATATTATATTTTACATATACATATAAATGCTAAGTGACCCATTCATAAGTACATACATTTGTAAATTGCATTTTCAAGGTAAAACTCCCTAGAGGACTGGATTTTTATCCCATTCTTCTGTTATATTAGCATGTTTCAATAAAAATAAAGTCTTCCAT
The DNA here is from genome assembly GCF_040939455.1 of Microcebus murinus. Classification (NCBI taxonomy): domain Eukaryota; kingdom Metazoa; phylum Chordata; class Mammalia; order Primates; family Cheirogaleidae; genus Microcebus; species Microcebus murinus. The sequence continues at coordinate 58,859,868 of NC_134111.1, forward strand.
GTTTTCAGAAAACAACACAGAGATGAAAGAAGGAACACATAAAAAATACATGAATTTACCAAAGAGGATTTGTAAGAATTATATTAGAGAGGCTAAAGACCAGAACATACTGAGGCTTGAAAATAAGACACCATAAAACATACACATAAAACAGCTTTGTTCCTTTGGGAACAAAGGGAAGAAGGGCATTCCCAGTCGCTTTGTTAATATGCTATAATCTTAGCTTAAAAATAAAAGCAAATGAAAAGTAAGAGATCTACAACTTTTATATTTCTTTTATGTTTTTCTAGAAAAAAATAATTCTCCTCTAAATGAGAATGAACTATGAACATTAAAGAAGACTGGGGGCTAAGTTCAGTAATAAAATAAGAGGGTTTCTTGTTACTTTCAGTTCAGGTTTCCGGGCTCAGAAAAAAAAAGTATATCACAAAGTAATAAAAGAAGAGCAATTATGATCAAAAAGCTATTGATGTCAACATGTAAAGATGCACGTAAAAGCAATGAGCAGCCAGAAAGCTCTAGGTGGTCCTGAAGTTTATGGCCAAGAAAACATTGGCCTTTAGAAGCTGTGAATTGCTAATTTGACCTTAATTTGAAGCAAAATCTATCACAGACATCTGAGCATCTGAGTCAACTAAAATGTTGATTCCTAGAAACAAGAGTAGGGTCATTAAAAACAAATTTTTTCTCACACCTTTATGTCTACTCTTATAACAACCAAAGTAACGTTGAAACCATACATATATCAGTAAGATATTTGGCAAATATTTCCTGAAAGCTATATATTTAATGTGGAAAATAATCTTGGGTTATGATACATTCAGGCAATTAATAATTTTTTTAACTAACCATATCTCAAGATCAGTGGACATATGTGGAATATCAACCTGAATGGTTTACTTCTATCTCAGTATTTGCTTCCTCCTCTAGATTTGTTTGATATTTTTTATTAATTTAATCAAGTGTTGCTAATTCCTCAAAGCTGAAAAGATATATGTAGGCATTGAATGACAGAATCAAAGCCAAAGAGATCCCGACAGGCTGCTGAGATAGTTTGAAAGCCTTTAGGATTAAATATGTCAGGGGAGAAGGTAAGATCCTGTATTTAACTATTTCAAGTTGACTGCACAAAGAAGAAAAAGAGTTTGTGTGAATCAAATCCATGGATTTAAACAGACAATAGGCTGTGTGAGCCTGATGCTGATAGTCTTTTGTGACCTTAAGAGACCTATGAGCTACCTTCATCTGGAATGTAGTGTTCAGATCTGAGAATCAGTTTTTAAGAGTCTTCAATTGCCAAAAGCAACAAGGATGTGGGCAGAAGCCCCAGGCAGGTAGATTTTAGCTCAGAAAAGAAAATAATTTTCTAATTGTTAGATTTTACATTGGACTGTCTTAAAAGTCCTTAATTCACTCCCTTTTATTGAAACTGTTTAAGCCAATATTGAAAGATTGTCTGTTACAGACTCATAGAAAGGATCCTTGCTTTGAGTAGGAGTTTGGAGAAGTTCTTTAAATTTCCCCCACAATTCTAAATTTGCATATTCTTTATTTGTCCATAATAGTAAAATTTTACTTTTTTTAAATCTATACAAGTGTTGATCTCCTTTCCTATTGTTCCTACTAAGCAGAATAAATATTTCTACTGGGACTAGAAATATGAACTACTTACCAACCTATTTTGAATTCTTTCTTATTTTGCCATCTTGGATTATTTTATGATAATTTTAGTTGAAAGTGTTACAAAGGTAATCTGCAAATGGCGCTGCTCAACCCAGCTCCGTGTTAGGGATTTCTTAATTTATCTAGATTAGCTATCTCAATCTTATGCCAGAGCTGGAGTCTGTCAAATTTTGAAAGTATTACAGCACATGTGTGGTATTTAAGTAGTGGCACAGTGAGACAGTAAAGATTTTAAAAAAGAAAATAACTACTTTTTATCCAAGGTTTTCCAAAATTTCTAAAAATAGAATGTCAATTATCAATAGTAGATAAAACATTTATATGAACCTCTTCCTTTATTAAAAATTATCCCAAATGTAGCCATTTTTGATATATAAATTGCATGAGCCAAGAAAATAGAAGGAGGTTAAAAATAAGAAAAGCAAAAGAGAAAAAACATCATAGTAGACCAAATGGGCCATGTAACATGTATTAATACATTTGCCCTTCACCCTGCCCAGCAACAAAATGTCTTGATATTTGCTTCCTTCTCCAGATTGGTAACATCTGATTATTTATTTCTGTTTTGGGCAGTTTCATAGTGCTTAGTTTAATTTACAATATATTTATCTGTGTTCATCTGATATAATGTATGGTTATTTCATATGTATTTGTATACCATTTTTCCAATTATTTTGTGAACTTCTGGGAGTCTGGGTCAGTGACACTTTTTTCTCTTTTTTGTATGTGACTCTTTCTCTTCCATTTACCTATCAGCATATATTGTATTTAGCACATCTTATTTATGCCCTATTGTGATAATTGAACTATGCAGTCATATTTACTGAAAAAAATGTGCTAGACTAGAATAAAAGGTATGACTCCTTTTTTCCCCTACAAATTTGGTGAAATTCAATGATAAAAGAGGAATGAATACTTCTTGACCTGTGTTTAATTAAGTTCAAATGCTTCCTATTCTATGTCACAGTTCAAATGTGAAATATAAGTGACTTAGTTTAGATTCTCTGGGATGCAGAGCCAGAAAAAAGGATTTGAATGGAAGTAGTTTATCTAGGATGTAATTTCAGAAAGCAAGATTGAGTGAGACAGGGAAAAAGGAAAAGACTCATTAGCAAGATCATTGCTGTGAAATAGAGGCTTGATTGTATTGGGACCTCCCGAGAAACAAATAGATGCCTTCCTAAATGTGTCCACCTGAAGAAACAGGAGGCTGAAGTTTTACCTGTTGGCTTCAGCCCTTTGCTGGTTGTGAATGATGTCCCAGGAGCATTAACTCCACCAGCAGTTGGTTCTTCTAGAGTCAGAGAATGCCCTAGGGAGAAAGAGAAAAAATACCTGTGGCATGAAGTTGAGGTGGGATAGAGTGAATAAGAGCATAGAATCCTTTGCTATAATAACAGAATTATAATGTCTGTGTCTTGATCTAGAACTTTGTGCTCAGTTCTGTGACCAGCTTTTAAAAGGGGGCATCAAATGATGACACTAAGAGAATGACAGGATATGGAAATTAAATCACATAAAAAAGATACCGAGGAAGCTGGAGATATTAGCTTTACCTTCAGAAGGCAGAAAAAATGTATACCATTCAACACCTTTAGTTCAGTCAACTAAAGGTGAATCTGAGCTTCTCTGGAACTATTTACTGTATGTAGCTGTGACTGACATTGGGAGAGGTACAGGGGGATGACAAGGTGTGATCCAGTGCACCTGCAGCATCTACAGATTGCTACATTGTCGCTACAATAAGCAATCTGTAACAAAACTTTAACACGAACATTTATTTTAAAGCTTACTCCTTAACCTTAAAAATATGTATGCAACTTCAAACAATGAGCCACTAGAGAAATAATAAAAAAAAGAATTGACTATTAAAGGATGATGGCCAAATATTAGAAAAGCAAAAGAAGACACAACTCAGCATTTTTCCCCAATTCAGTATTCATAGAGTTACATTCAGATGAAGGCAAAATGCATTTGGTCAACCACTTCATATTCAAATTCATGCGTGTGGAAGTAAATTTGATCCATCTGTTCCTGAATTATTTTCATAAACCACCAACATTTTATTTTACAAGAACTGATTTCCAAAGAGTCTTGTGATATCCCCAACCTCTTGCCAAACCTCCTCAAAATGTCTGAAATGTGGTCATTATATTCTGAATCTTCTGAAATATACTGTTTTTTAAAAAATTATGATCAGTAAGAAAACAAGTAAAAGAATATCTGATTTATCTGGTAAAATGCCATTCATGTTGAAATCACACACAGAACATGAAAAAAATGAGAAAGATCTATAGAGTATCTATTTATATAACATATATATTCAAGATATGGTATGATTCAAGTAATCTACCTAGACAGCAAGCTATATATAAGCAGTTCACACATGTGCCACTTGTGTAAATGTAGAGCAGCTGACCCAGGACATGTTTCGTGCCTGCTCAGAGGAGTGACCTAAGTCATAGAGGTTACCAATGGTGCTTCCTCACCCGCCACCCCTTGGCTACTCCTTTGTCTCCTTACAGGCTTCTCCTCTGCAGTCTGTCCCTTAACCGTTGCTATTACTTAGGATTGCCACCCAGGCCACCTGCTTTTCTAGCTCTCTACCCTCTTCCTGGGCATTCTCCTCCTCTCCCATGGTTTTATTGATCACCTAGATGAGAAGGACTCCCAGATCTGTATCTTCAGGTCTGTTTTCACTCCTGGGAATGACTATTCCTGAATTCTCCCCTTAGGTAATCAATAAGTACCTCAAAGTCAACAATTCTGTGAGGACTCAAAATCTGAGCCGGAAACTGAATATAATCTTTGACCTCTTTCTCCTTTGTCACCTGTTCCCCCCACCACATCCAGTCAGTGTCCAAATCCAGTCCATTCTTTCTCTTAAGCATCTATCTAATCCAGTTCAAACCATCATCATCCATCACCAGAATAACTGCAATGCCTTCCCCACTGAGCTACCTGTATCCAGGAGGGACTCCTCCAATCTGTTCTCCACATAACTATCAGAATGATCTTTCTAAGAGTGAAATCTTGTCTTGCCTCTTCCTGCTTAAACCTTTCAGTGGTCTCCCATTACTTTTAGAATGAAGTCCACACTTCTTAATACAGTGTCAAAGCCCTAAATTATCCGGTCTTCTTAAGTTTTCAATCTCTTCTCTTTCAACTCACCCCTGACATTCTACAGTCCGAATATTTGAATTTTTGTCAATTTCTAAAAAAAAAAAAAGTCATGCTGTCTCATACCTTGGGGACCCACAAGCTCTTTCTACTGATGAAAATTTTTTCTCATTCTCAGTCTTACCCCAACCAATTTCCCTGCCCATCAATCTTCCTAGTCCCACACACGTGTGCTGGCCATCTCATCAGCAAGCTCACAAAGATCTCTCTCCTTTTAGAGTGTTTCTGTCTCGGCCAAGGCCAAGTTAGATGCTTACACCTCACTCTGTGCTTCCTCTCTTACAGCTCTTATTATTACACTGTACTGTGGTTGCTTCTTCAATCACCGTTTTCAATAGAGGTTAAACTCTCTAGAATTGGAGAAAAATGCTGAGTTGTGTATTCTTTTGCTTTTCTAATATTTGGCCATCCAGTTTCTAACAGGATGCATAGAGCATAGTATATATGCAATAAATTATTATTAAAATATTGGGCAAATCTTAGATCCATAGTGACAGCCTTACATATAAAACACAGACTATCATAGGTGTTAATCTGTAAAGTGTATTTTAATGTGTTTTCACCCAATTTTCTCGTCTCACCATTTATAAGAAAAAATAGGGATATACAAATATAAAGCTATTTTCCCTGCAGATAAACATGACAGGGCTGTCCAGAAAGTATCCATGTAATCATTCTCATTTTTTTCTGTTTTCCTATCTGAACTTGGTGCCAAACATATTGAACTAGTATCTAATTACACAACTTTGTCCTTTACAGTTCTTCCTTATAGCTATTATAAATAATCTAGAACACACTGCAATCCTCAAGTAAATTATATTTGGGACAAGAAAATTGAGAAACTGCATGAAGGTATAATTTTCAGGACAGATTAAAATACCAAGAGTTGGAAACAGAACCCAATTACACAGATATTTAATCCTTCATTCTTTAAAACTGAATAAATAAAGCATCACTTTTTTGAGGCATGTTGCTTACGATGTGAAGTAAATGCTTATTTCAGATGATCAAATGGCAAAAGCTAACTTCTCTCTTTGCTAAGTCTACAAAAAGCTAGGTAAAGTGGAATAGGATTTTGAGGATATAGTTCCATTGTCCTTTCTTTCTGCTAGTAACAGAAATGTATTTGCCATTGATGATAGGATAACCTCAATTGATTAAGCCATGAAAATATTACCACCTTGTTTATAAGCACCCACTTGTATTGAATGTGTAGATTGACACTTTTTGATTTTAGGAATATATTTTCCATCTATAACTTAAAAAGAGAAGTTTGCCTCTTGTTATAGAGAAATCTAATTTAAAGAGATTGTTTATTTTATGTCATTTTATAATGGTTGGCTTACTCATAATGGAGATACTCAAATAAAATTATTTTGAAATTCACAATAGTTATGTGAATAGAGTTGTACAGTTAAAAATTTTAAAGGATCTGGAAAAAAATAAATTGTCCATGGAGGATATAAAATAGCATGATTATAAAATAAAAATATGACTTAAATAAGCAATTCTTTAGTTTAGCCATTTGGTCAAGATAGAGAAGCTCCAGAATTGTCAAATGTCTACTCATTGTGCTTCATAAGAATACATTGAAACTTAATTTTAATTTATTTTAAATTATATATATGTTTAAGGTGTACAACTTTTTATATACTTACTTCAATATGCATATACATAGTGATGTGATTATTATAGTTAAGCAAATCAACATACCCATTATCTCATATTGTTACTTTATTTTTTAACTCTACTCTCTTGGCAAATTACCAGTATAAAATACAGTGTTATTAACTATAGTCCTCGCATTGTACATTAGTTCTCTAGACTTAATTCATCCTACATCTGTGCAACTTCATACCTTTGACCTATATCTTCCCATTGCCCTGTCCTTACTACACCACTGGTAACTACACTTCTCCATGAAACCTACTATAAAATTGCTTTGATTTGCAGTTTTCATGTGTAAATGATAGCCCTCAAATTGTCATCAAAAATTATTAATTAGCAATTCAAATTATTAGTAGAAATACATTGATCATAATTTTAAGTTGGACAGTCATGGCAAGTAGTTACATTTATGATATATAAAGAAATAGTTATCTGTTATATAAAGTTATCTGATATATAAAGAAATAGTTATTCTGTTATCTCCTCTAGAAATGAAATACTATTACATGTGCTCTGGTTAACTAATACAAGTCACATAGCAGACTTAATAAATTGCTGTCAGTGTTAGTAAACAATATGAAAAAAGAGAAAGCATTGCTGTGAAGTGGAAAGAGAACTAAATATTCCAAATATTTGTAGGCAGCTAATTCTATTCTAAATCCAATGCCTCTCAGACCTATCTCTACAGTGTTCTTGAATTTTCCTGTCATCATCATTCGAATTGTTAACCTTTTTCTCATGCTCACCTCAATTGTTTACCTTACTTTTACTTTAAGAAAACTGGTCTTAGGACTTCATTTAGGGACTCTGCTAAGAATACTTTTATGATATCTTGGATAGAACAGTGAATCTTTCAGTATTTTAAAATGGCTAAAACCTAAATTATTCAAATCCTAACTATTTAAAAGAACCTATAGATCAAAATGACATAAAACATATTATCAGGAAGGTATTAAATACACATTAAATAATTATTTCACTGGTTTTCCAACATTGCCTAAAACATCCGATAATTATTTTCAAATTAATTTATATTGTTATGTAAATTAAATAAATTTACATAAATGTTAATTACATAATTAACATTTATGTAAAAAGTATGTTTTATAATCAGATCTTTAGGTAATTTTCTCAAAAGGGGATGGATTTTTTTTTAAAAAACTAGAATTACTGGAAATAAATGTGGTTGTTTAAACTGATGTCATTCCAAAAGAAAACCCATCCATTAAATGAATCAACTGATTTTCCCAGAGCAAATGTGGCAAATTCAAACTCCAAATAGGCAGAAAAAAATTTACCAGTGATTGAAAATCACAACTGATAAGATGATGCAATGGTTCTTTGGTTCTCATATAAAGTGGTTCTGTGGTAGGATAAAATATGTTTTATAAGAGAAACTAAGTTCATAAAAATTGAGAATACTAATGAAAAACAGACTCTTGAGATTTCAAATGATCTGCTTTTTCTTCTCTCTTCTTTTACTGTGCTTGGAAGTGGCAGGAGAAATATGAAATATAAGCAGAAAGGTAGCTTGGAAGATTTCTAACCTGAAACACAAGACAATTGCTGGTTGAGAGTACTTTCTTAATCAACCAACATCATCCATCTTGTGTTTTCTTTATCATTTTCTTCACTATTTCCATAGAGAATGCCTCACACTGGATTCTTCTTGGCTACCTCTAAAATGAGGTTCAGAGAGATAAAAAATCTATTAGGTAATGGGGTTATGTTCCTACTTTCATCAATTAAAAATGGAAAGCTATAAATAATATTGAAAGAAAAATACAGCTGTGTGAATCTTGGCACAACAGGGTGAAACTATTCTTACTGTTTTCGGCTCTTTCCCACATCCCCCTTTGCAGTGTATATAAATTCATTGCTCTGGTGGTTTCAATTTGGGACCCAGCTTTGACTTAATCTAAGAGCTGAAAGAAAAACACAGCTGAAACCACTGCCTGGTGGCTCAAATGATAGGCCTTCAACAGAACCCAGCAAGCTTTCAGCAAAAGGGCTTATGACTAGAGCTCATTTTGGGAAGTGGGAGAGTTTGATAAGTCAAATTGGCGTCACCATAGCTGGCTTAGGAGATTTTGCATACCCCTACTACATTTAGCCCTACTAAGAGAAAATGAGCATTCTAATCCTCTACTATATATGTAAGAAATATGTGATAGATTTCCCTAGCACTTTAAATAGACTGATTCTATGCTAGAATGTTAGAACCACAAGGAAATGGCAAATTTACATACAAAATGAAGGGCTGTGCACAGCAATTTCTTTCATCTTTATTGGATTTATTCCTATTCAGTTCTGAAGGCTCATGGGTCAGTGGTTGTTCTTGAATTAATAGACCTAAAGCCTTCACAGAACGCTGCAAAGATAGTCAGAGAGGTCCTCGTGTTCCTGTCATCCAGTTTTCTCTAATGGTAACATCTATAGTACAATAACAAGACCATGAAATTGACATTGGTATAATGTGTGTTTACAGCTGTATGCCATTTTATCATATATGTAGATTTGTGTACCTACCATGGCAATCAAGAAAGAGAACTATTGAATCACCACAAAGATCTCTTCTCTTGCTTCTACTTTGTGGTTATATCTACCCCTTTCTCCTCCCACCGTCCTTGATTCCTGGTAACCACTGATGTGTTCTCGATGTCTATAATTTTGTCATTCAAGAATGTTATATAAATGGAATCTTATAGCATGTGACCTTTTGAGATTGCCTTTTTTCACTCAGCTTAATGCCCTTGTGTATAGTTAAATCATTTTGACTTTTATCCACTGTGCCAATCTGGTTTTTTTATTTAAACCACATACATTTAATACAGTTCTTGATATGTTAGGGCTTAAATCTGTTATTTTAGTTTTAATTTTCTGTTTGTCCTCTTTGTCTTTTGTTTCTGCTTTCTATTTCTTAACTTCCCAGAGGTTGCTTGAACATTTTTGTAATTCCATTTTCATTTATCTACAGTATTTTTGAATCTCTTTGTATAGATTTTTAGTGATTGTGACATTATACATACCTAATTTTATCATAATCTCCTAGTACCAACATTTTATCAATTAAATTATAGAAACTTTACTTTTCTTTAAATCTCTTTACCTTCTCTTATTTATATGATTGTTTTAAATATTTCTTTTATATACACTGAAAACCATATCAAACAATGTAATAATTTTAGATCCACCTGTCAAATATAATGTAGAATACTAAAGAAAAGTAGCAAAGTCCATGATGTTTACACATATTTTTGCTTTTTCCATCATTCTTTCCTTCCTTCCTGATGTTCCAGACCCCTTTTCTCAATCATTTCCCTTCTGGTGAGAGAAATTCCTTTTGCTATTCATTTAGGGTAGGTCTGCTGGTGACAAATTCTCCCAGTTTTCCTTTGTTTGAGGATGAACAAAGAAAAATTATTTAAAGATTTATTTCTTTTTCATTCCTCAAGTATAATTTTACTGAATATAGAATTCTAGAGATGACAGTTCATTTTGTTCAACACTTGAAAAATGTTGTGCTGCTTTCTTCTGGCTTTGTAATATCTGATGTGAAATTGCTGTTTTATGAATTGTCTTTCTCTGTTGGTAACATATCATTTCTTTTCTTCTTCTTCTTCTTTTTTTTTTTTTTTTTTTTTTGAGGCAGTGTGTTGCTCTGTTGCCCAGGCTAGAGTGTAGTGGTGTCATCATAGCTCTCTGCACCCTCAAATTCCTGGGCTCAAGCAAGCCTCCTGCTAATTTTTTGTTTCTATTTTTAGTTGCCCAGCTAATTTTTTCTATTTTTAGTACGGACTGAGTCTTGCTCTTGCTCAGGCTGGTCTGGAACTCCTGCTCTCAAGTGATCCCACCTTGGCTTCCCAGAGTACTAGGATTACAGGCGTGAGGAATAGGAAGTTGCCACCTTCCTATTTGGATTCCTCCAACAGAGCTGGGGAGGGAAGAGTCATCTTATTATCACTGGGTGGGGGTGGAAATCCAGGATTCCATGTGGCCCCTATTGATACCATGGAAATGGGTCTTATTACATCTGGGATTTCCAGTCAATCTGCTCTGACAATTTCCTGACAGAGTGGAGGGTGAGAGGTGCCTCCTTACAGCCAGCTGAGTGTCAAAATTTAGGCTCCCCCCTCAGACTTTGCTGACAGGGGTGGCAATGAGGCCATTTTTTTTTTCCTATGTCTTGAGTAGAGCAGTTATTATCTAAAAGTTTTCTATCTTGCTATATTCTCCCTTTTCTGGACCTTTAGTTAGAAATAGTAGGCTTTCTTGAATCTTATTTTTTATTTTTTTGTCTCCTGTTCCTGTTAGTATATCCAGGTTGCCTCTCCAGCATCCAGGCCAGGATATATGAGCCAAAAAGAAAACCCAGAGAACTCACTGCTCATGTCGCCAAATCCCTACTGATCTATCTTCTTGTCTGTGCCCTTTAGAGTCATATATACATATACATATATATAAACACACACACATATGTATATATATGTATATATGTACACACACACACTTATTTTGCTTTTCTTATGTATATGGACAATAGAGATGTTTAACTAACTTTTGACTATGCCCTTATCTTTTTAGTCCTCTTTTTTTATATTTCATCCATCATTGCTATTGCTTTTGAGCAGAGGCATCTTCAAACATGAACTTACAACACTGTTTTTATTGGAAGTCTTCCAATTTCCTCTAAGCTGAATTTTCCCTCACATTTACAAAATAACTACCTAAATAAAGATTCCCGTGACCCTCTGTTATCTAAATTTGTCAAAATCTGCCTTTAAAGTGTGCACATCAAACATTTATTTGTTAAAAATATATACTTAGCACCTACTGTGAGCAAATAATTGCACTGCTTTTATAATTTGGAATAGAGTGAGGCAGCAAACAGGTGGTCCTGCTTTATGAAAGATAGACATTAAAATATATTTATTTGACAAGCTGTTATTGTGTGTCAATTATGCTGTTGTGCTAAGAGCTGTGGGAGAAGCAAACATGAAGGGTAATCCTCATTCCTTTACAGGTTACCTGGGGAGATAAAATACTAATGGCCATGGTGCAGGGCCTCTGGTGATAAGTACTGTGAGACAGGCATAGAGAAAGTGATGTGCATGTTGGGGGCTGGGTACTTCCAGTTGGGTGTGGTAGCCATGAATCAGGAAAGATTTCCCAGAGAAAGTGCCATTGGAACAGAACACTAAGGGAGGATGATATTGGGTGTGAAGAAAGGAGCGTTCTGGATGTAAGGAAAAAATACACAGAAGCAGCAAGCCAGGGGATGTGTACAATCAAACAGAGGCTAGTAGGGTTTTCTTCTATACTTTGTTCCATCTCTCTAGTCATCCAATGAGTAAGTAAATCAAAGTAAAGTGCTCTGATGATCACTGGGCTTGTTTGGAAATCATTTACTTTCTCATTTTTTCCATAATTGACACACAATAACAGCTTGTCAAATAAATATATTTTAATGTCTATCTTTCATAAAACAGGACCACCTGTTTGCTGCCTCACTCATTTTTTCCACTAACACATCTTTGTTTGCATCAGCTTTCAACAACTTCAACTGAACTTTAAAATCTTCCCTTCATAAGCTTATTCTTACCTTTTCCTTGGCCTTAATTAACATTTTTAAAAATGAAGTGTTTTCATCACCTGTTTATAGTTACATTGCCTACTTCCTACTAAAGACTCTGGTGTTCTTCAAATTACACACAGAATCCTGACAGTAATAACAAAAACATATTCTTAGGGTGATTTTTATTTGCATTTGGTGATTTCTCTTTTTTTGTATATGTTTTCATTAATAGACTTAATTTTTTTTTAAGAGTTTTAGATTTACAGAAAAATTGAAGAAAGGGCACAATTGAGTCCCAAATATCACCCCCCACACACATAGTTTCTCTATAATTAACATCCTACATTAGTTTTTTTTTTTTTTTTGAGACAGAGTCTCGCTTTGTTGCCCAGGCTAGAGTGAGTGCCGTGGCGTGAGCCTCGCTCACAGCAACCTCAAACTCCTGGGCTCAAGCAATCCTGCTGCCTCAGCCTCCCAAGTAGCTGGGACTACAGGCATGCACCGCCATGCCCGGCTAATTTTTTCTATATATATTAGTTGGCCAATTAATTTCTTTCTATTTATAGTAGAGATGGGGTCTCACTCTTGCTCAGGCTGGTTTTGAACTCCTGACCTCGAACAATCCGCCCACCTCGGCCTCCCAGACCTACATTAGTTTTTAAAGTGTTACATTGTTATAATTATTTACCCAATATTGATATATTATTACTAACTAAATTCTATAGTTTAGTCAGATACTTCTAATTTTTATCTAATATCTTGTTTCTGTTCAAAAAATCCCTTCTAGGCTATCTTATTACATTGAATTATTGTGTCTCCTTAGACTCCTCTTGGCTATGACACTTTCTCAGATGTCCTTGTTTTTTCATGATCTTGACAGTTTTGAGGAGTGCTGGTCAGGAATCTGGTACAATGTCCCTGTATTGGGATTTGTCTGTGTTTTTCTCATGACTAGAAAGGGCTTAGGGGTTTAGGGGAGGAAGATCATTGAGGTAAAGAGCCACCTTCATCACATCATATCATGGGCTCACATCATCAACACGATTTATGACTGTTGATGTTGACCTTGCTCAGCTAGGTGAGTTAATGTTTGCTGAGTTTCCTCACTACAAAGGTACTTATTTCCCCTTCTCCTTTTCCATACTGTACATTCAGAAGGAAGTCAGTACTGGCAGTCCATACTTAAAAGAGTGGGGAAGTATTCTCCCATTTTTTTTTTTATTCCTCAAAACAAGTTTATGAGAAAATGAGGAAGGCAGAGTAAGAATTATTATGCTCCTCCTTCCCGTTTCACACATGAGGAAAACTCTGAAGCTTAGAAACATTAAATGACTTTCATGGGGTCATGACAGAGAAGTGGAAGAACCATATTAGTAACTATGTGTGCTATCCAGTGCTTTTCCTTAGTTTTCTATCTCTTTATATTCTACCCATATCTTCATGTTTGTGGTTCTCACTCTGTTACAGTTCAGACACTTTTCTTTACTTTTTGACCATGATCTTCCTATTTCCTTCACTCTTATACTTCATTTTTATAGGCACTTAATTTTTTATTACAACTAGTTTTCCAAAGTTGTAATGAGATCTCATTGTCTAAGACAATAAGAGGATGGGTTTTTGTAGTTTATGTGTATAGACACATGGATCCTGAGTTTGTTCTGTTCCTTTCATGAATTTAAATATCTCAAGTGCATTCTGACTAATTGATACTCAAAACTTTCTAGAACATTTCTATCTCCATCTTTAATGATGACAACATTCCTTAAAATGTTATACTTAGATAACTTTTGCATTTTTTCTTCTAAACCAAGAAATTTCTTCTTTCAGACAAATGGTCCTTGAGAGATGGAAAAAGAGAAATAAAATATAGCTGGGATAAGTACAGCAGCCTCATTCAGAATATTTGTAGTTTTGATTACAGATGTTCAGCTAACAAACCTGTCATCAATTAACAAACTTATTTTGTTCAATGCCACTCCAAAATAGTATTTATTTTTCTGGCTCAATGAGAAAACTAAACAGTAATAGAAGACAGGGATCTACTCTTACATTTCATGGGGCATCTGGGTATCCTGAACAGTTATTAGGTTGGCCATTGCGTCACAACTGGAGACCCTGACAAGAACATGGGGACATTGTAAACATCATTTTGATGTTTTTGTATAAAGAACTGGTGAATTTGAATATTTTGTTTGAGTCTTCTGCTTTGGTTACAACTTCTTTGGTTGAAGTTAGAGAGAATATTGTGTTTGTGTCTGTATATTATCCTATTGTGTGTGCCCGGTGAGTATGTTGTATGTGTGTGTGTGTGTTTATGTGAGGTGCTTGGGAAGCAGAAAAAATTAACCTCCCCAATTTAGTAATAATCTACTAAGGGAAATAGAAATCTATTTAAATCAGTGGATTTCAAGGAAATTATGATCTGTTTTTGGCTTGTCTTGAACTTTTGTCTGAGTCACTTTGACTTGAAAGTCATTTAATTTTTACTCTTCAATTTCAAGATAAGAATACAGGGCTCAATTTTCTCAATCCTTGCCTTCATGACATAAATATTTAATTTATGTCAACATAACTCAACAACAAAAAAATAAAAATGGTTTTCATTGAATTGTGTCACAAGTGAAGTCCTCCATAGTTGTCTTGGAAAAATGCTTTAGTGAGTGTGATAGTCAGACAGTAGGGAAATCGTAAAATGATTGGATCCCACTGTGTTTCTAAAACATTAAGTTACAGGTCATGGGCTGAATTTTGAAAACTCCTAAGGCATGAACAAAATATTAAGAAACCCCATTGATACTTAACAATCAGATGGATCACAATACATGCATCGTTACAGTGGATCACAGTTGATATTTAATTACAATGTGATAGCTAAAGGTTTCATATTGATAGAACTGTTCAATTTAGAATATTCACAGCCACCTGATAATGCCCCACTTACTTGCAGTGATTATATCAAACAATCATGATTGCTGTCTTAAACCAATAGTTCTTTTTTTTTTTTTTTTAAGGTCCCCAACATTTTCGGCAAAACCAATAGTTCTTTATCTGCTCTCCCCTATATAAAGGAGGTAAAATTTATATGGAGTTTCCATAACTTTTAAAAAATCTAGTAACCAAAATATTGGATTAGCATAAACAATAGTTCCATATACTTTCATTCTAGCTGTTTGGCCATTTTGGTTTCTTACTATATGCAATATCAACTTCATGCATGGTATATGCATATTACTACACAGATGTATAGATGTTTGTGTGCATATATATCCATATACATACATACATATATACACATTGCTTTTTTTTATTATAAAAGTGATGCATGCTCATTATAAAAAGAAAAACAAACAGTGCAGATAGGGTTAAAACAGAATGTGCTATCCAATCACCCAGAGGTGACTTCAGTTAACATACTGATATACTTCTATGCATATATATATACACACATATATTTATCCTTTATAAAATAAACATACCATTCATATTTTTTTGAAATACTTTTTCACTTATATAACATATATTTTATATATATGTCAATGCAGATCTATATTATTGTCTTTAAGCAGGCAATCGTTGATGAACTCCTCATTCAGTTTTGGGACCATGGGGTCGGTCACTTAGCTCTGGGGTTAACATGAGGCTCAGGAAAGGGCAGCTGGGTCAAGAAGCCAAGAGGCAGAATCCGTGCAATGTAAGTGAGAGGTAGAGAAGAAACCCAGTCCAGAACATTCTCCCACTGTGGAAAGGGCGTATGCGAGCACCTCTTCCTCCACCCCACCCTCCCTCATAACACTTTTTTTAATTTCAGCATATTACGGGGGCACAAATGTTTAAGTTACATATATTGCTTTTTCCCCACCCAAGTCAGAGCTTCCGGCACATCCACCCCCGAGACGGTGCGCACCTACTGATGAGGCCTGAATATGCCCATCCCCTCCCCCACCCTCCCACCTGCCGACACCTCACAACACGGGATACAAAGAAATATTTGATAGAGCGACTGACTCTTTCCAGGGACACTTAAAAGAGACGGTGCTGCTTTCCTCGGAGTCATGGCAATTGGGCTGAGTGGGGAAGGAGATTCGTTCTGGCTAGTGACGAACTTGAAACGGCAGAGGCGAGGGTTCATGGACAGCAGCAACCCAAGGAGGAGAGGGGGTTGCCGCTGCCTTAGCACTGTGAGGCTGGGGACACCAGCTGTTGTTCCAAAAGTCATTTCCCTGGTCCCTTTTCTGGATTTGCTCGAAGGTGAGAAATCTGGGATGTCAAAAGGAATGCTTTTTCTAGTGTCTTTTTCAAACTTTGGAAGAAGGTTATCTCAGAAGGAAAACACCCATCTCTGTCCCCATCTTCTTCTCAGCTCTAAGCCACAGTAGTTCTATAAGCATACAGCAATCATTAAATCAGTCTGATCCGTGTTGCTGAAAATGTTACTGTGTAGGAAGAATATTACATTTCTAATAATTTATACCTACTTCTCTTACAGAAATAGATGACAAGAGGGTGCCCAACACACAAGTGGAAGTAAGTTTTTAAAAATATTTTGTGTAAATATGTTCAAATTAATTAAAAACACAAATTAGCTTGATTCTATGAGATACAAAATATGATATAAATATAACCGTGATGTAAAAACTGTTTTCATTGCTTTTCCTGACTGAACAAATAGCAATATGGTGTCATTAAAATTTCTGTCTCTTAACTACCTTGATTCTCTACATTTGCAATGGTAACTCCTGCCAAAACTTCTATAATAAAACCAGTTTTAATGGCAAAATATGGATTGATAATTTCCACTGATTGAATGATTATATACCACAGGCTGGGGCCAGGCAATGTTGGAATCTCAGAGCAAGGAGGTAGGGGGGGTGGCTACTGGTGTGTGGATCCAAAGCAGACCCTAACGCCAGAGTCTGGGGGCACTGAATTGTTCTAGAGCCTAGGTAACCAGATCCAAGGAGGACACCAAGAATGTATTTGGATTCAAATTTAGCAGGTCATCTAAACATTGTCATTCCCCATTCCTTCTACATATGCATATAGGAGTTCAGATAGAAAATAGAAACCAGGAAAGTCTAGGGGAACTGATAATATAGAATATATAGAATATGAAGTGAGTAAACTTGGCTCAGAAGTGAAATACATACCTTCCATCCAAGAACTAACCAGGCCTAACCCTGCTTGGCTTCCCAGATCAGATGAGATTGGTCACATTCAGGGTGGTATGACCGTAGATAAAACACATATCTAATAGGATGCTGTGTGAACTTAATTCCCATGAGCACATAGGCATACAGCAATACTTAAAGGGGAAAATCTAGAAAGGACAAAGATGTACCAAATAGTATCTCACAAGACTTCTCTAAAAATTTAGTGAGATTGAAAATGTGAAAATGCTTTGAAAACTAAACTCCTACATAAATATAGTTTTTATTACTTAGTAAATTTTAACACTGTGTTACTAAATAACAATAATTTTTCTGTAGAATTAATTTTCCACTTGATCTTTGAGTATGTGTATGGAAGTAAATATATAAGAACTCCCAGAAGTGGTTGCTTCTCAAAATCAACCAGATGTGACTAAAAACAACAGATGTGCCATAGAAACGTCAATCATCCACACATTTAACATTAATGTAGAGTTGACCTATCTAGACCTGTGCAAAATAGACTGGTACCAAATCAGTCTATGCTGGAGAATTTTGCTTGTACTATTTGCTCAGTTGACATCAATTTGACAACTGCTTAGTTAAATTTGTTACTTTTTAATAGATTGCTTTTGTATTAGGTAAATATCAACACCTAATGATATGTTTGATGGCAATTAAGCTTTAGTATGCACAAAGACAGATCCCTCAAATTTTATTTACAACTTAGTGAAACAGTTTCTAGTTTCTTTCAAATTCTGAACATGATGTTCTTTCTAATATGCATGGGGAGTCTAGAACAAGTCTCAAAAAGTATCTTGTAATTATTTATATTTGAGCTTTTTGAAGCAAAAATAATTACTTCAGACACTAAAACTCATTTATTATGACCCCTACTCTTGCCATGTTAAAACATAAATTAACATGCTATTAAAAAGGAGTCTTTGACATTATTGATTAAGGTATATATCACATATATGCAATTTATTAGAATAAGTAATATTTATATCTATTATGAAATTTCCATATAATTATCTGTATTTTTGACCCTGAAAGGTGTGCCTATTTTTATCATTTTTAAATTGAAAATCCTTTCTTCAATAAATTACTCCTGATCCAGTGTGCTTAGCTAAGAGTGTTACATAACAGTTTTGTTAAGAAATGACCTTCATTTGAACATACAAAAGAATATTACCTCAACATTTTAATTCCAAGGGACTGGAGATAATAGACTGAACATGTCAATTCAAGAAGACTATAGATTGATATTACTTACCAAGAACCCTCATTATCCCTCCTGAAACACACAGTAATCCTCCAAATTATGGGACTACACCATGGGCTGTGTCCCACAGACCCAGCTTTTGGAGTTTACTTTGTCATGGAAGTCATGTTTTCTCTAAATGGAAAGGATTAATATCTCTTTTCCTTTTCTTTTAAAAATAAACTAATGTTACTGGGGAGAAAGTAAAATGTATATTCATAATTTCAAGACTACAGTGATGTAGAATCTCGTGATATTTAATAAAATAGATCTTAAAGTCTCATGTATCTCTTAAGCCTATGATATCACTGAACATGACAGAAGGACATCAGAAAGCTCTTTGAGACATAACACAGTATTTGTTTCCCTCATAGGTCTGATGGCATTGCACTTTTTGTCCATCTCTAAGGATTTTACTTTTTTCTTTCTCCGCAGTCACAGAATGCACCCCCTAAGCAAAGGAAGCAGAGTGTGTACACACCACCCGCCATGAAAGGTACAGTTCAGGTACTGTTTCGGGTTGTCGTGAGTGCTGGCTGGTGGCCATGACTGCCAGGCCATCTGTTCTCAAGGGCCATACATTTGATCACAAACTAGATCTAGTCTCAACTCTACAACCAGTAGTATGATGTTTAGTAAGATACTTTATTTAAAACTTAGTTTCATTAACAGTAAAATATGTAATTAAAGAACTGATAACTAGAAATCTCAGAATCTGTCTGGAAATTCAGAGTTTCCAAAATAATGACCAAGTTGTTTTTGTTTGTGGGTTTTTCCCCCCCTTCCTCATCATTTTTCTTAAAAGGGATTTTTCCAGAAGTCCTAATTACTCTTGTCAGTGTTAGCAGAAGATTGTCATTTTTTTTTTTCTTGGCTTAAGCAATGCATAATAACTTGAATTTCAGGGAGATTGAATGTAAAGTATTGCTTCATTGCCTTGTGTCAGGAGCAGCTCTAAGAAACACAAACAGACATTCCCTATACATGTAACAGCTGTCAAAATAAGAACTAAGAATGCTAGTTCAGATATTGACATTTTCCCAGATTTTTCCCCCCAAACTGGAACTGTTAAAAGAACATCTAACTGTATCAAAATTTTGACCTACATCAGTTCCAGGGAAGACTTCTTTTATTTCTCAGACTAAAATGCTCCTGACACGAGGCGGAGTCTGTCCAGTCCAGTAGCTCATGTTCCAGACTGGCGCTTGGGCACTGGCCCCAGGGTTCATCATGCTCTGTCTGTCCCGCCCAGTTTCAACTGCATGAGAGGCTGGCCAAGCAGCTTCCTCTGGGGTTCAGAGAGTCTAAATTGGGAGTGAAATTTCCCACTCTGTAGTCTCTCTAAATTTGGGACCTTTTCATGGAGGGGAGATAAAAA
The DNA here is from genome assembly GCF_040939455.1 of Microcebus murinus. NCBI lineage: Eukaryota > Metazoa > Chordata > Mammalia > Primates > Cheirogaleidae > Microcebus > Microcebus murinus. Next base: position 58,879,763 of record NC_134111.1, read on the forward strand.
TGGACACATTAATAGCTACTTTCAGTAAACTTCCTTCCTGTGCTGCTATAAAACCCATGTTCACTTGTTAGTAAGACTGTGGTAAATAATGCAATCATCAGCTTTGTAGTTTATTCTGAGGCAATTATTAAGACTGTCAGGCATCTCTCTTTGAAGATAGGTGTAAACATTTTAAACATATTGTCCCCATTGTAAGTGACTTTGTACTTTCAAGACACATTCATTTTGGCATGAATGGGTAACAAGAAAAGATATATGTTCACTCATTTAATTATTTCCTCTGTTCTATTTTGGGTTAGCTTAAGCTAAATAAAGTAATACTGCACTCATGTCCTCAGAGGGTAATATTATTATTTGTAAAGGAAAATCTTAAGGCCTCAAGGGCCCATGGTATTTATATTTAGCTCTCAGATACCATTAGGAATGTAGGGTCCTAACATTTACAGAAGTTAGTCCTATTGCACATTTGTACATATAACCTTACACCATCGAGCCCCCAAAGATGGTCATTCAGTGATAATTAGTTGTGGTCGAGAGTTAAAGACTTGAGAAAGCACAGTAATTCTGTCAAAAGGATATCAGGATTGTGTTACAAGTCATTTAGGTTCTCGTTTACAACCAGTAGATACCTTTGGAAGTCTCCTGCTTATGATTAAAAAGAGAGGGAGAGAGAAAGCTAAATCCATGTTGCATTTGGTCTACCTGTCTTCTGAGAGCTAGAAATAAATATTTCATGACAAATTAAGCAACGGTAACATATAGTGCATTGTGAGCACGTTAGGAAGCTTCAATTACAAGAAAGATGAATGAACAAAGAAAATGTTATTGAGATGCTACATACAGTAATACAATTGTTATGAAATGTATAGTTCCTCAAATTGCAGTGGAACACACAGTTATTGAGTGTAAAAAGTTTGCTGAGGGCATGGTGGCATGTTGTTTCCCACTCAGAAGCAGGTATCACCTGAGCCCTGTGCTACTGACTGTCCTCTTGTGGCCCTGCTTCTGTTTTGCTTCTCTCTCTGCCTGAGTCTCTATCTACTCTTGTCGGCCTCCTTATCCATTTGCTTCTGTTTTTCTATTTTTAATTTCTCCCTAGTCCCTTCTACCCTGGTCAAAGAGAAAAATCAAATCAGATTTTCTCTGACCAAATCAGGTCAATTTTTTACCATCCAGAATTGTACATATGTTGGGTTGGATTCTGACAAAAGGTCACCTCATAAGCCACTGGACCCATTAGTTGTTGCCTTTGGCTAAAGCCTGGTTCCTGGGTCAGTTAGTTTGTGGCCAAGATGGCAACATCACATGACACAAACATGGTGATGGAGGTAGAAGGATTTGGACATGCTTTCTTTCTACAGAGTTGTCCCATGGGTTATCCAGCAAAGTAATAATAGATTTAATAGTTGGCCTGGCCATCTTTATATTCATAACACAGGCTCACAAAGTGCTAATGGAACCTAAAGGCTGAGTAGTATAACTATGCAGGGGTGACTGGGTTTGTCCACTGCTTCTAACCTCAGGGTATTAAACTGGTTGTGTTCTGCGGATCCTAATGATAGGCCTGGGGTGGGGCTAGATAATCAAAAGTTCCAGGTGACTTTGTTCCCGCAGGTCTGAAGATTGATCAGATCCGGATATCTAATCACTAATTTACCATGTCTTTCTTGTGTCCTAGTGAAGTTTTAAAACACAGGAGTGATTATGCAACTTGGCTAAAATCCTTCAATGGCTTGCCATTGTCCTTAGATAAAATTTCTATTCCAGAGCAATGTGTTCAAAGCTTACTGCCTTATGGCTCTAATCTGCCTCTCCTCACCTCACTCACTAAGTCCCAGCCACACTGGCATTCTGTTAGCTGCTGAATACATCATGCTAGTCCTGAACTAGAAAAGAGCTTGCACGCATTCTTCCTTTGGTTTCCTCCTGCCTCCTCTCTTCCTCATTCTTCACTGGACAACTCATACCTATCATTCAAGTCCTATCTTAAAAGGTGAGATACTAAAAGGAATTTTCTCTAATCCTCCATTCTGAATTCTATCGTTATAAACTCTCTATTGGCCCTCCCTAGAGTTATAAATTCTCTATAGTTTTTTCATTACAAGTTATCACAATGTCCAATTATTTAGTGTCTGTCTCTCCACGTAGACTGGAAGTGATCTATATCACAGCAATAGCAGTAGCAATTTTGTTCACTACCATATCTGTAGAGCTTACCATATGCTTTGGACATATAGTTTTAAATAATTTTTAAAAATATACTCAAAACTCTATTGTTGGCAAAAGAATTATTTTCTGAGGACATCTACTTTCTTTCTGGGCAGTCTGACTGTAAGAAAGATCTTTTCCATCGAGGCGTCCAGAAATTTGTATTCATTGAGGTGTGTAGTGGCATGCACCTGTAGTCCCAGCTACTTGGGAGGCTGAGGCCGGAGGATTGATTGAACCAGGGAGTTCAAGGCTTCAGTGAGCTCTCATTGTGCCTGTGAATAGCCACTGCACTCTAGTCTGGACAACATAGCAAGACCACATCTCTAGGGAAAAAATTTGTATTGGTGGATTCTTGTTCTACATCTTGTTGCTATTTGTAAATTTTTAAATGATAGATATCTATATATTTCTAGATATTTTCTATCTATGAGGTTCTTGTCTCATGCTAAGTTTTCTTTTTTTTCAGGTTAAAATATCTTAATATCAACTATTCCTGTTAAGTGGTCCTTTTTGTCTTCATTCTTGACCTAATAAGCTCTACTTTGCCTGTATCATTCCAGAAGCACATCATTCAAAAGCAACCTAATGTTCAAGGTGTGGTCTGACCAGAACAGAGTAGAGACTTCAGTTATGCCTGACACCTCCTTCAACCCAGATTCTTTAATTCTATTAATACAACCTAAAATCCTATTCACTTTTTATGGCAGCCATACACATGTCTGACAAATAGTGAGCTGATTATAAATTCAAAACTTCCGAGGCTTTTTCATTGCAGCTTTCCATATTATTCACCATGTATTTCTCATTTTAAAATTATATTTTTTTTAAAAAAAATTTTTTTACCAAAAAAGCAAGACAGTGCTGTCATCCCAATTGAATCCCCTATTGCTAGAGTCAGGCCGTTACATCAGCGTGTCACATTTGTATTCTGATTCTATCATCCATTCTCTTTTCTATTATTTCAATTGTGTGTCATCCACAGATACGATAAATCTGTATTTGGTATTTTTGTCCGAGCCTATAACAAACACAACAAATAGAACAGGGCTAAGGAAGAGCCCTGGAGCACTTCTATTTCGCTCTAGTCAGTTGACCCCCTTGAATGCCACCATTTAACTCTTATCAAATAGACCATCAGGATCCCATCCCTTCAAACCAGAGGTTCTCATAAGCACTCTTGTTAGACACTTTGTTGCATTTCAGATACTTTGTGCTGACTGTATGTCGTAAATTTATGGTATATATTATGTTTAAAAATGGCAGAAGTTGAAGGTTGCATAGAAAACAGGCTTATTTTCCCATTACCCTGTGTAACACAGTGCTTTGTGATTATATAAGTAGAAAGTTCTGAAGATTATCAGAAAAATGACAGCTGATGACTAATGTCCATGTGCACTTCTCTGGTGTTTATATGGTGGTCAGGCTGTAATTTACAGGACAGCTAATTAAATTATTGTTGGATAGCTTGAATCATGTTTTCAGAAAAGCAAAGTAGATTTGAATCTTGGGACAGGAAATGGCTGACTCATTTTCATCTCCATTGTGTGTGTGTATGTGTGTGTGTGTGTGTGTGTGTATTTTACTGGAATGCAAATGCCTTCTTCTGAAGAGAGCAAAGTAAGTGCTATCGATTTAAATAGAAACCTGAACATTAAACAAAGCAGCTGACTGAAAAATGACTGTGGATGGCAGGACCTATTAGTATTGCATTACCATTCTTAATGCATAGCAAGTCAGAGTTTTCATTTACTTCTGAAAAACGTCTTCTTCCTCCTATTCCTTGTAATTTCTTGTAAAAGAAGATTTCAGCTACTTTAATGTCCAGAGATTATGCTTCTGATATGTCAAATAGATCCTTGAATGCTTGTAGCATTTTAACATCTACATTTTTTTCTCCAAGGATGGCTGTGAACTTGATAATTCATCTTATTTCAGCCTCTTCTCATAATAAAGCAATAAATGCAAATATGGAATAACCAAGGGAGGGAATCTACCTGGCCTAATATGAAAGCTAACATGGTTTCTGCAAGGTAGAAGATGAGTAGCGTGAATAAGACATGTACCATTAACAGAAGGATAATCTTCCATTAGAGAAAGCTGGTGATCTTGGTAATTTCATGGGACCCAACATGAAAGGACATGAACTTTGAGGGACATGCTACCAGGGGTCAAACATCAATGCCACCACTTATTAGCTGTGCAAACTTCATAAAATCAATGGATTGTCAACCAAAAAATATCTCCAAATATGTTGAATTTATTTGGGAGCTAGAAATGGAGATTATAACCCAAGATGCACAACTATGGCAAGCCACATATGCAGCTGAAGAGAGACGGGTAAAGGATAAGTTCACATAAGCTGCTGGGAAACAGGGTTCATTGGTTTTGGAGATGCAAAGCCAGGGCTGGAATCAGTTCATTGGTGGAGATGCCATTATTGCATCTGTCCTTTTGAGTACAACTTATCTGAATTGCTGCAGTCCTAAAGAAAGAATTTCTTGTGGGGTTATTTTAGAAAATCCTAGATAATCTTTATCTCTGCCATGCAAGCATGAACCATGCCCCATTAGTGCTCTCCCAGCTTTAGTTTGTTTGGACCTGACAAAAAAGTGATTTCATCCTGGTGTCTACAACTTTCACAGGATTAACCTGTCTCTCTTCTCTCATTGGTAAAATGGAGATCATGCCTACCATGCAGGATTGCTGTGAGGACAGAATGAAACCAAATATGTAGGGGAAAAAATGCTCAGTTCAGGCATTTAATATGTGGAACTATTTTGAATAATTATTTCAGCTCTGGATTGAGAGTGAGGAGCACTCCTCTTCCATTTCCACTTCGCTATGCAGAGGGGAGGAGTGAGATTTGGGGAGAGACAGAGGACAGATGCAAGGACTTCCAGCAGAATGAAATCTCAGCCAGAGCTTTGCTCTCAACCCAGGGGGAATTGAAAAGTCAGGTTTGGAGGCACCTGGTCCCAAGGGCACAGGTGAATTACTAAACCTTGCAACTCGCACTCCACTTTTATTTAGCACCAGGCTCAGGCAGATTTATGGAGTTTATCTTCAACATTTTGCTTCCTTTTGAACAAATCCAGCTTTTCCTTCATTTCATCTAGCTCCTGTCCCCAGACACTGTGTCCCTTATTTCCCAGAGAACTAATATTCCTCTCAGAGATATTGATATTTACATTAATGCCTTGTATTTCAAAACAGCTGAAGAACAAAGTGATGGGTAATGGTGAATTTGGGATGCTAACACAGACTGCAATTCATCCCTCTTGTCAGAGGGATGAATAGGAAATCGCACCGTATAAATACAGCCTATGACGAGGCAACCTAGGTAAATTAACCAGGATTATAGTGAATCGTGACCAATCACTCTTCCTGATTGGAAACCTCTTATAATCATGACTCCAAAAATCTCAGAAGGATTAGAGCAGCCATGGTATCCAGCTCTCATTACCTCCTGAACACTGAAAATCGCTGGAAGGCAGGGAGGGTAGACAGCCAGATCTTTTAGCTTCTCACCAGGCCACGTCCTGCACACTGATTCCTTTTTTAAACATTTCTCTCCCTCTGTGGGTGTTCTCCAGGTATTCATCACATTTGCCTTTCTAAATCTTGGCTGTTTTGTTTGTGCTGGCCCAGTTTATTTACCTTGTAGGGTGGGGTTTATTTATGCAACTCAAGAAACATTTTAACAGATTTCTAGATAACAAGGAACATTCTAAATATAACAAATCTTGCTTCTTTCTTTTTCTTTTTTAATCCAAGTATGTGCCTATTTCCAGACCCCACTTCCTTCACTTCTCTTTAATTTCTCCCACTGAGTTTTATGTTCATCTTTCCTCATATCTTTGGATGTGGAGGGTGGGGTCAGGTTGGAGAACTGATCTGAGAATGTACCTTTCTTGAAAGTCACTAAGATGTCTTTTTTTCTGAGATCAACATCGAGAGAGAATGAAGTAAAAGGAAAATGCCAGCAAGTATGAGTAGACTTTGTATTTTAGAGTGCTGTGGTGGATCATCAGATGAATTAAATTGCAAATATGAAATTCGGCACCAATAATTTAACTAATCTCATGTGTTGCCTCTTAAAAACTTCAAAAGGAGAGGACCATTTGTTTCCATTCATTTGTCTCTCTATATTTACCTATTTTAAAATTAATTTTTTAAATTTATATTCCTCTGTATAAATAACAACACAACCTATAAAATTGCTTACTGTCTTAGAAGCAGGGGAAAAGATGAACTTTTGTATTTGGTTTGAACAACTGGATTAAGACCCAGTGTAGCTCTTTCCCAAATAGGCTGATGGCAACATTCGATTGGGCCAGTACTAATAATACACGCTACACTCACATGTGAGATCTGCAGCGTATTGACTCTGCATTAACATGGTGTAGACGCACAGGTGGAAAGCAAAGACCTGGCCTTTCGGGAGACCAGTCTGGAGGAAGCAACACACACGTGGATGGAACATACCATGGTAAGTCCCTTAGGGATTTGCACAAAGTTACCAGGGGATGTGAGGAGACTAGCAGTAGGCCTAGTGGACAGGAGGATAAGGCCACTTTCAGATCATGGAAAGGGCAGTCATATTTATACATGTGTCTGGAGTGGAAAAGAGACTAGGTTATGGAAGAGTGAAATACATGGCTCACATCATTTTCATTCCTTCTGCTCATGCAAACTTGCAAAGTGTTTAAGATGATGCCATAATGTGAATAGTGAAATCCTGCCTGGACCATCACAAAGACCTCAATGCCATGCAGTCTTAATAGGTCCCACTAGTGGCACTATGTAGACACCGCTTTCCAAAGCATTTGGAAATCCTTATGCATTTGATCCCATTTTAAAAGTTCTGGTTCACATCTTTGTCTTTCCGCTTCATGACATTACTTTTAAAATGGAATAAATTCCAGCTCAAATTACATGTTTTAAAAATAAATTGTACATTTTAGAACAGTTTTAGATTTACAGAGAAAATTGTGAAGATAGTACAAAGAGTTCCCATATATCCTGTACCCAGCTTTCTCCATTATTTATGTCTTATATTTTAGTGTGGTACATTTATTATAATAAGTAGACCAATATTGATACATCAATTATTAACTAAAACCACATTTTGTTTGTATTTTTTAAGTTTTTGCCTAATTTCATTTTTTTCTGTTCCAGGAACCCATTCAGAATACCACATTATGTGTAGTCATCATGTTTCCTTAGGCTCTTCTGGACTGTGACTGTTTTTCAGACTTTCTTTGTTTTAAATGACCTGGGAAGTTTTGGGGAGTCCTGGTCAGGTATTTTCTATTAATAGGATTTCTCTATATTGGAATTTGTCTGATAATTTTCTCATGATTATATTGGGATGAGTTTTTGGAGGGAAGGCTGCAGAGATACAGTGGCATTTCATCACATGATACCAAGGGCACTTTCTATCAATATGACTTATCACTGTTGACTTTGACCTTCATCACTTGGCTGAGATAGTATTTGTCCGGATTCTCCACTTGTAAAGTTACTCTTTTTTGCTTCCTTTCTCTTTGGAAGGAAGTCACTATGTGCAGCACACACTTAAGGAGTGGGGAGTTATGTTCTACCCCCTGGAAGGAAATATTCTGTGTCTACATAAATTATTTGGAATTCTGCTCAGGAGATTTGTTTCTTCTCCCTCATTTATTTATTCCATCATTTATTTTTGTCATTATGGATGCATGGATATTGATTTTGTACTTTGGGTTATAACTCAAAACTACTTAATTTTGTTGCTCCAATAGTTCCAGGTTTGGCCATTAGGAGCCTTTTCAGTTGACTCCTGTGTCCCATTGACATACCCTATTAACATGGGGGTATTTGTTTGTTTTAGCATGTCCTTACTTTCTGGGACTACAAGATACTTCAGGTTCATTTTGTATATTCCTTGCGTTAGTCCTAGAATCAGCCATTTTTCCAAGGAGCCCTCAAATATAATTTTAATTCATATTGGAGTCATTATACTGTAAAATATATGTTTGTATCAGCCTATGTTACTAAAAATGGAGAAATCTATCTCTTGCTCTGCAAAAATGCATGCGCACCATGTCCATTAGTGTAGGAGAGGTAATACTACACTATCAGCATGCTAAGATGTATACACTCCACTCTTATTAATGCTAATGGAAGTTCCAGGAAGAAAAAACAATTCCTCAACAGAATAGGCAGATACTATCTTTATGAGCTTGCCCTCCTCCATTTAATACCATACAGTGTTTCTTGATGTTTTGGGGATGAAATTGGTCTTGCCCCTTTATAAATGTAGAATTAGTAATAGATTTGCAGCTCTTTTGGCAATTGGCTGTTTGCTTTACCTAAATCAGAGATATTTTTTTTAAATAAAAATGTTTATAATACCTTATACTTTTGTAGTGCTTCAACATATGCAGTGTGTTTTCGTGTAATTTATTTGGCTTTTACAGAAAACCATGGAAGGTAATAAAGATTGTTTATCTTAGAATAAAGATCATTTATTTTAGAGGAAAGTGAGACTCATGGCAGAGCAAGGTTCTTATGCTAAATGTCCCTCCTTTTTGCAAGGTTAAATTGTGACATGAGCCTTTTTTAGGGCATCCCAGGAAATTCTGTTCGAATAGCTTGAGGCCTCATTTGTTCCATTTGCCCATCTATCCTGTTTGCCCTAATTATGATCCAGAGATCATGCAGCCTTACAACTTAATGGAAAGTTTTTACAAGATCTTTTTTATACCAGTGTTTCTACAAAATGCTTAGTACTTTTGTTTTTAATAATTTTTATATTTTAAGCTCATGTTATATATCCATATGTAATAACAACTTTGTACTCTAACTAAGCTTGTCTTTAAACTTGGCTCTCTCCAATCCACCTCCCCTCCCTCAGACCGCTGAGCACACAAACCTGACTCTTACATCCCTTCAAATGTTCACCGATTCCTTTGCAGTACGGCCCTGGAAATGGTGTGCGGGACTGTTTACGATCTGGCTTCCTCGTGCCTGTCCAGCCTCACCTGCAGCCGCAGCCTCCTTTTTTTCTGTCCGTGCAGCAGCAATGCTGAGCTGCATTTAGTTCTTTGAAAATAATACGTGGTTTCTGGCCTTCCTACTTTTGTTCTGCAGTGTCATTTGCATACAAGTCTTTTCTCTGTCTGCCTAACTCCCAATTCTAAATCCTTTGAGTTGTGCTCCTCTGAGATTCAGAATCTATGTACGTGACATCTGTAATTCTCTCAGGCTACTCCCCTGCGATTCCTTGAAGACAGTGCCCATGTCTTATTTGTCTTCCAGCGTTATTCTTATTTATTTTCTATTTGTATTTTAGAAGGCTCTTAATAAATGCTGAATCAGTGAGTAAATAATCTTTCTGATTTAAAAATGAGTTTAACTTGGCTTAATTTTAGCCGTATTGGAAAAAAATCTTAAATTTCTGGTGTATATGTTATGCACTCACTCACTTACTCACTCATTAAGTCTACGGGCATTTATAAAATGTTTGCTATCTACTAGTTCATGTCATTGGCTCTTTTAGTTCAGGATAAGTGCAGTAGTCTCTGTCCACAGGAAAAATGAAGTCCAATGAAAAAGAAAGTTGTGTAAAAAATAATTATAAGCTCCCTGAGGTTGGTATGGACAATGGGATTTGAAGGTGGAGGAGGAAATATCTAGCTGTCCCTGTCAGTGAGGAAAGACTTCACGGAAGAAATGAACTTCATCTGGCAGTTGAGGGATGAGTAAGATTTTGGTAGGGAAGCTTGAGGAGTGGATTCCAGACAGAGGGGTTGGCAGACCTGGAGGCACAGAGAGTGGAACGGCACGTGGACTCTGGACACTGTGGGCTGGGGCAAACCTGTGCAGGAGAGAATACAGGACAGTTGCCAGTTGCTGGGGACTTGTCGAACGAGGGTTGTCTGGGTCCTGTGCTCAGGTGCTGGGATTTTATCCAGAGACAACAAGACACTCTTTGCTAATTTTTTTTGTTTTTACTTAAAAAAAGAATCTTGGTCATCACGAAAAAGTGTCTTTTTTAAAAAAAATATTTTTGTAGAGTGGGGTCTCACTATATTGCCCAGGCTGGTCTTGAACTCTTGGCCTCAAGTGATCCTCCCACCTCAGCTTCCCAAAGTGCTGGCATTATAGGTGTAAGTCACTGTGCCTGGCTACTTTTTGATAATTTTTAAGATTACTTGATATGTTATCATATTCTGGTGCATGCTTTGAAGATGTGTGAGCAGGGGTAAGGGACAAAGAAGTTGATTCACAGAATTAAATTTTGAAAACACAACCAAATAGCTCAGGGTGTATTTGCCACAGTTCATTTGCCTGTTCCCAATACTCTTATTTATATAAGAATGGGTAACTGCTAGCACCAGCCTCACATTTTTTTCTTTCATGCATTTAGACTTTCTAAATAATAGCTGTGACTTTGAGATGTTGAAATACTCATCATATTTATCTTCCAAAATAGATTAATGGAAATCCAAATAAAAATGTGTTGTAATATAAAAATGTCAAGATAAATTGGGAAATTGGTTCTTAGTGGGACAAATTTAAGATAGGATTACATTCTTCACAAACCTGTGCCAGTCTATAAAACTTGTCTAAACATTTTCCCTCTTAAAACCTTATATTCTTGTCTGAACTTCAAAGAAAAGTCTGATCTGCAAGATAATTTAAAGAACAGTTTTAATTCCTTTCCCAATAGGTTATTATGGAAAAATACCCCACATTTCAGTTGTCACAGAGCTGGCTGTGTTCCTTCTATGGACTGTTTTCTGAGGGACAGCAAGGGACACCAGCAATGCTGTCAATCAATATACAAATATTTATTAAACTCAAGCAGTGCAAAGTTCTGAGCTGTGTGTTATTTTAAACAAATGGACTACCAAGTCCTAAGCACTCTACATCAAATTATGAAGAAGGTTTATAATTTTGGATCTTTCATTAAGGGAGCAAATACCAAGTAGGATAAGAATGTCCAAAGGTTACAGTATCAGGAAATTACTGGACCAACAATAAAAAAGAATTACATGATAAGCATTGAACTTATGATGTGTATTCTACATTGTATCCTTTCTGGTATAATTACCCATGTGAGACACATTATATTTTCTTTCTCCATGAAAGGTATGCTATAGCTATCTTTTTATTCTTTTTTATTTTTTTTGATTATAGTGGCTTTATTTTAATGGCTTTTTAGGACCCCAAAAAAGAGTCTCTTTTGATGGGGTTGTCACCCACTCAATCATCTTCAATGTGGAGTCCTAATCATTGATTCTGTTTGGTAGATCACAAAGATTCCTTCAAATATCTCTTCTTCCATTCCTTCATATTAGGTCACACATTCTGAAAGTCCATCTTTCTCTAATAATTTGAGGTGGCATATTCTGGTCTCCTACATTGTGTTCAAACCAGGTTGTTTCTTCTTCTCCATTGCCATTAATGCTTTCATAATCTTCTTATTCCTCTTAGCACAGTCAGGGCATAACATACTATCTTCTAGGCCCCAGGGATGGGAAATGGCAGGCTGGTAACAGGAAGAGAGAAATCATTGTCCTGGGAGTCGCAGGCACCCAGGCCTGACATGCATGAAACTGCAGGTGAACCCAACCCTTTGTCGGCTGAGAGAGCTTCGCCAGAGACCACACACCACCTGATGCCAGAGGCAGCAGCAGGAATAGAGCATGAATTCACAGCTTTAGGCTGAGCAGCTCTTGCAGCAATCCTTCCTCACAATGCTGATGATACCACTTCAACCGTATTAGTCTCTTCTGCTTTCTCATTCATCTTGCAACTTTCCTGAACCTTTGCTCTCTTGGTCCCTGTCTTGTGTTTCCTTGAATATGGCCGTAATCTGGACTCCTTTGATGTTTCAGGAATATCCTGTTTCTGTTCAGGATAAGCATGCTACTGAAGCCTCAGGAAAACTATTTTCTTGCCATCAGTGCTCAAATTGAGTTGTTGGCACCAGTTCCACAAAGTGTCTCCACACACGTTATTAATGGGAGGCAAAATGGTTGGTGTTTTACGTCTACCTTTTGGGAGAGCTTTGAATGGTTCATTTGTTAGCAGTAGATGAACTTCATGCACTTCATTGTATTTTCCAGGCTTGTTTGGGTTGACATCAGAAGTTGGAGAAACAGTTGATTCCATCTGTTGTTTTATATTTGCTTCATCTGAATCATTGGTTCCTATGTTTTTGAACCAACCAAACATTTGGAACCAATGTCAAAATCATACTTTCCTCATCCTCTGTTTCCTCCTCAGAGAAATTCTTCTTGCTGCTTGCATGATATGAGTCTCTATCTTTTTATTCATTTAACAGTAATTGTGTGCACTGCACTCTTGAGTAAATGTGTTACACTTTATTTTCAAAACCAAACTTAAAATTATTTTATTGACTTCCCACAAACTATCTTAGGGCAAGGTTCTCCCAAGCTTCCACCAGTATAACACCCACAGGACACCTCAGCTTTAAATACAGCTGAAATTAGAATTGAGAGAGGCCTTTGAGCACTTGAAATGGCTATCATCTTGCTCTTTCTGAATCTGAGACTGTCACTTAGCCTATTATTACATTTTAATTCTTTAAAGCTTATTGGTCCTCCTAGACCCTAGCAGTCTGAGAACAAATGAAAAAAGTAAGCAGTAGAAGCAACAAGTCAAAAGGCTGCAGGAGATGTAAGAGCTGTCTGGTGGGTAAAGAAACAGAAACCCACAACATTTACACAACGACATCACTGTACAGGACAAAAGATGATCAAAACAATGATTCAGAGTCACTAAGAAAAAAAATTCATTATTTGTATTGTAATGTATATCTTAAAAGGCAGAAAAGTGGTTTTATTTATTATTTATTTATTTACTGACGGGGTCTTACTCTGTGGCCCAGGCTGAAGTACAAAGACTCCCAGGCTCAACCCATCCTCCAGCTTCAGTGTCCCAAGTAGCTAGAATTATAAGTGCACACCACCATGTGTAGCTAATTTAAATGATTTTTTTTTTTTTTAGAGATGAGGTCTTACTATGTTGCCCAGGCTGGTCTTGATCTTCTGGCCTCAAGCAATCCTCCTGCCTTGTCTTCTCAAAGTGCTGGGATTACAGGTGTGAGCCACCACACTTGGCCTAGAGAGTGGTTTAAATGCCACTCTTTTTTAGAGTTTTTACTCAATGTGGTATGTATTCCACATGACATGAAAGTGCAAGTGCTCATGCCCTCTACATCTTTCTGATGTCCATTCTCAAACTTCTACAGTAGCCACTGGGTTGGTTAATGAGGGTGTGAAATGTCAGGAAGTGGGGAGAAGTCTAGAGCTCAGTGGCTCATACACTGGTGTTCTAGTCCATCAAAGACATTAGGGAGGGTGTGAAAACAAACTTGGCCTACTTAGAAATTTTGCCTAGGTCAACACCCAACCTCCTACACGAAGCAGAAGTTTCCTTTAAAATCATTCTCAGAAATCTAAAGGTAAAGACCTACATGCAAGATTTTTTCCATTACCTATGAAGCATTTCATCTGCTTTGAAAAGTTGGAAGGGTCACTTTGAAACAATAGGTGTTTCTCTTTTTACTTTTAGAGTGAACTCTTGAAACAAATTACTTATTGCCATAAGTAATATGTAAAGGCTTTTGTTATGGAGTATTTTAGAAAATGGTTAGTAATTACAGTAATAGCAAATTATTCCTCCATACTATGATACTTAAAGAAATATTTCACCTAATTTTAAATTCTTGTTTACTGTTAGCTCTATGCAAGAATCTATGTCCACTTCATATGAAACCATGAAGTCTGAGCATCCTACTTCAGATTTTGAAGAGTTTTCTTTTTGGGTTCATTTGATGATCTAGAGATGACAAGTTTTGCCTCAAATTACAGTAGTTCTGTGAAAAATGAATATATTTCATGTACTGAAAATTACTGCTGGATGATAATGCTTATGTCATGCAAAAATAGGTCTCAAAATAGATTTTTATATGGCAAAAAAAGCCCCAAACGTTTATAAAGTAGTTAAAAATGTATTTTGTTTTTAGTATTTATCACATGCTATTTTTATCTTTAGATTTATATTTAGCTCTAATCTTTATTATGTTGATGTTTGCCTTGAAAAAATGTATTATTATGATAATTAGTCTGGGTCTTCTAGGACAGTTCTTACTGTCTATAAAGTTATCTATAAATCAGGGATTTCAAACTTCTAGAAAAATGAGATGAGAAGAGAAATCTTGTCCTTCCATATGTTCATCTTTTTTAAAAACGCAAGCAAAAGGTACATGGCCCTGCCTTTGTTGTTAATGAAGGAATAGTATATGTAAAAATCAGGTCAGTGGAATGGAGGGAAGGAGTGTTGGTTCTGTGATTTCCTACACTGCTTCCCTTTCATGCTTTAAACCCTGATGGTTAATGAAGTTGATCAGAACTCTCCTAAATTTTCTAACCCTACCACCCACTTTGGTGTACTCCTCCCCCCCATGCAATAAATTAATCAGCACTTGTGCAATAGTTTCTCTCAAAGTATTTTTCTATTGATCTTTCTCAACTGAGTATGCCTGTAGTATCTTGCTTGTGCTGCTTTCTTTAACTTTCCAGTTTTGCCATTATTGAGTAACTCAATTGGATTTTAAAAAAACACAACTGAAAATCCTACCTTGGAGAAATATCTTTACTGAAGATTCTTGGCCTATTTGATAATGTTGATCCTTAAATACTCCTTCGTATCCATCTTACCCTAAACATTATGAAAATCATAATGGAATTACTGTTTCTTTGGGCTTTCTTAGAAAGTGTCATTTGATTATTATTGTTTAATTAATCTTCTATAATTACTTAGGCATGCAGATGTGTCCTAGACATAATGAAAACTTCAGAAAAATTCTAATCTACCTTCAAATTTAAAAAGAAGTACAACATGAATATTCCTTTGTATAAATAAAAACTAAAACTCTGTTATATGATCTCAAAGAACCCCAAAGCATGGCAAAATATGTTTCAAGTTTCAGATTATTTAAACATTGCCACATTAAACTATGTGTTGTTGAGTATCATAAATGTCATAAATAATTTTTTTTAAATTAAGATATATTTTCTGAGCTAAACCATGTTAAGGAGAAAAAATTGATAGTCAGTTTTATATTTAATGTGAATCAATTTTAATTAACATATCAATATATTGAAATTCGCTATGAAAAATATTCCAAAAGTAAATATCATGGGTCCTCATTGTCAGTGCCAAAGCTTTATTTCATCTTATTAAGATTAATTAATTGTTGAATCACCACAAGCCCCATGTTTTACTTATAAGGCCAAACCAAAGAATTCTTTGCATTTATATCAGCATCCCTAGTCTTCCAGACAGGCATTTTAATCCCTTCTGATCTCTGAGATAAATATATTTTTTCACATAATTATATAATTACTCAACAGACCAAAACAGATCCCGTGGAGCCACTCCAGTGTGTGCTGTATAAATAATGTTCTGTTCTACCCTGGTAATTGGCCAATAGATCCCCCTAGGAGTGTTTTGATCCCTTAAATAAACACTACATGGGCAAGGGGGGTTGACTCAGTATTTTCTTCATTGGCAATGAAAGCAGAAGGGCTTTGCAGTCAGTGCTTATAGCTCCCTCTGCTGGTTCACAAAGTTTAAAAAGTAAAAGTGGAAAATAATATTTATGAACTGGAACCCCTGGGAAGAAAAATGTGTCATTTTTGGTGTGAAACAGGGTTAAATTGAAGAGATGAGCAACAGAAAGGCTGGTCACTTTTATGATTCTTAAGTTGTGAGCCACCGTATTCACCACCTGCCTTTAGCCATTCAACCATTCTGTTTCCCTGTGGTGCCTTGCTTTTTGCAATAAAAAGCAGGCTGTAGAAATAGCAGGCAGGTACTTTTTCTGGACGATCCTAACCAAAGTAAGCTCCATGAGCCTATCAGCCCCTTTTCAACAACTCTATTCCTTCATGGGGCAGAGAATTACTCACAGGGGGCCTTAAAGTACCTTTACTCTCTATAGAGATATGGCAAATAAAAAATGGAAAGAAATGAACGTCTTTTTCAAACTGACCGATTAAAATCCTGTATATCTGATCTTTATGACATTAATACCTATCTTCATTTGCTTCAGGCCAAAAATAGTAGAAAAAGAGAAGACTGAATTAGGAGAAAACTGGGCTTGCATCTCAGCTCCGATGATTCAAATCCATGTAGACTTCTTCAAGTGACATATCCTCTCTACTCTTCCCTGTACGCATTTACAATTAGGAAATATTTGTCTCAGATAGTCATTGTGAGAGTTAAATAAAGTAATGCATGCATAGTGCCCAGTATACAGCAGGTGCATTTTAATTGTGGTTAATGCTATTCCTGAGAAATCTGAGTTTCTGCCCCAACCAACTGAATGATTCAGAGCACTGTCAAAGAGAAATAATTTCTCTTCCAAACATACTGAAAGTATGGCCACATAATATATGGTCAATCACATAAAATACATAGTTTTTATTTAAAGAAGTTAATGGGATGTGACTTTACCATAGTTACATAATCTACAATCAAATTCTATTTATTTTTTGATATGAAGACAAGATAAGAAATATGGTCGACCCTACAGAATTATAGATCCCAAAACTATTAAATCAGGCTATAAAAGCAGCTAGGTAAACAGTACATTCTGATGAAGAGGATTTAGGTAATGAGTTGTAGATGTTGTCATGGATTATTCAAATAAATGCATGTCTGTTTTAGTTCTCTATTGCTACTTGTATGGCAAATGTGTTTATTTTAGTATATTAGGTTTTAACAAGAGAGTAAACAATGGTTTCATAATCAAATAGCTAGGGAGGGAAAAGTGGTTTGAGCCTAACGCTTTATACATTCTGAGCGACAGTTTGCCTCCAGGTAATGCTGCATTGTCTCTGCTTCCCTACACAGGTTAGTTCACTCTTTATTATCAGGTGATAAGAAAATAATAGAGGCAGGACAGGTAGGTAGTGGCCAAGTGCAAAAATCTGAAGCCAGAGAATCTGGGTTTGAATTCTTGCTCCTTTTAGTTGTCTGACCTTGAGAGGGTATGTTGGATGCCTCATCTATGTTTCATTTTCTTCACTAATTAAATGGCAGCGGTATTAGAAGTGCACACTTTGTATCAGTTTCCTAGGGCTGCCTTAACAAATTCCCACAAACTGCATGCTTAAAACAAAAGAGAAGTGTATTCTCTCACAGTTTGAGGGAAGCTAAAAGCATGAAATTAAGGTAGCAGCAGGACCACACTCCCTCCAAAGGCTCTAGAGAAGAATCATTCTTACCTCTTCCAGCTTCTGGTGGCCCCAGGTGTTCCTTGGCATGTTGTCAGGTCGTCCTTGGAACACGACTCCAATCTCTGCCTCTCTTGTTACACGACCTGCCCTTCTGTGTCTACGTGTCCCTTTCTCTTCTTATAAGGACACTGATCATTGGATTTAGGATATTGGATACGTAATGCAGTATGAACTCATCTTAATTGCATCTGCAAAGACCTTATTTTCAAATAAGGTCACATTCTGAGTTTCTATGTGGACATGAATTTTTGGAGGACACTATTTAAATCACTACTTAACCTTATAGGGTTGTTTGGAGGATTAAATGAGTTACTGTACATAAAGCACTAGAACAATGACTGTCACATACATTTTAGTTACGGCGACTTCTAAAATTCTATCTATTACTCAGTTTCCTCCAAGTTACAGTTGTCTAGTAGGATCCCCCAATGGCTGCTGTATCTTAAGCTCAAGCTATCTAAAATGGTCTTCATTTTCATTCCCAAATGAGAACCACTGGATTCCCCCAATTCTTGTAAATGGTATCACCATCCCCCATTTGCCCAGATTCAAAACCTCAACATCATTTATGTCATCTCCTTCTTTGTTGCCATGTCTAAGCAGCATTTGGTCCTATAGAGTGTACCTCGAAAAAGTCCACTTGTTATATTCTTACTTCTCCTCTTCCAAGTCAGGCTCTCTTTAACAGTCACTCAAATGGAAAATAGAATAATATCATACCACAGTAAATGCACACACATATACACAGTTCAGATATCATAAATATAATGATATTTCCTTTAATTTAGACAATAGGTCTATTTAGTGATTTAATTAAAAAGTGGAATATGATATACAATAATGTGGCCTTTCTTAGTGGCTTATTTACTCAGTCATATAAACTGACTCTATTGTAGAAAAAAGCAGCTTTGAACAGGGTAAAAGGAAAATATTTACTATGCTTCTAATCTATAAAATTTAAATGAAAGCATTTTAATATGTATTGATTCTGTTAAGACATTTTATAGGTCTGGCTTCAATCTTCTTATCAATAAAAGATGATCTTGAGAAAGTGATTTAAATTCTCTAGTCTTACAGATGACATTTTATCATCTATAAATTGAAGTTATACCTACCCATGAGGTTTTCATAAAAGTTAAATGAGAGAACTATATGTAAAATGCTTCAGCACAGTACTATTGGTCAATAAATGTTAGTTATTACATATAATTTTAGGATCATACTGACATAAACCTCTCTAAAATTCTTGTACCTATTTGGCTGCTGCTTCATTTGATAGTTCATTTCCTTCAAAGTGTATTTCCAGATTCTGTTGAATTTTAGCAAGGCAGTATGATTTGGTACATTGTTTGCAACTGTTGGGAAGGATTTGGTTTCTGAATCTGTAGCTGCTGTTGGGCAAATGGAAAACCAAGGGTGTACACTTTCTGAATTTAGCGCCCTCTAGTGTTCATATTTATAAATAGGGTGAAATGGAATGTGAACGTTAAATAGCAATGGTAAGCACTCAATCAATGGTGGCTATCGGTGTTATATACATTTTTTTTTCAAGTTTCAGTTTCTAGGTGAATATGAAAGAGTACCTTTAACTTCTTTCTATACTTCTTTCAAAGAGAAGAGGCACTCCATTATGGTTCAGAGGTTATATGAAGTATCTGGACGGAAAGCATTATGACATTGTGATAGAAACTCTAGAAATCCTTATATTTGTATTGCTAGAATAATCAAAATGCATTCAGCACCCATTGAGTGTTGAGATTCTGACTAGCACTGGGTCAGCTGAAAGTGATCACTCAGGAAAGCCTTAATTCTGTGACACAACTAGTGGGGTTAACGTAGAAGTGAGCTTTGATAACTTCTGGGCCTTTAAAAAAAATCATGCCATGTTAAAATATACCATAATAAAAACTCCTGCACTTAGCAGGAATTACATTGACTGTGTCTAAGGTGTGTGGGTGAAAAGCCACTCAGACTGATATTCACATACACCTCAGATCCCGCACAAGGGCACGTCCCTTACACTAGGGCGGCATATTTGTTTACCCTGCATATTACCAATTCCTTATGCCACATGATAAGTCATAAGGCCAGAGACAGAGAAGCCTCAAGTGCAGAAACATTGTAGTTAATGGAAAAATAAATACTGACAAATTTTCTGACTATATACACCCCTATAACATATCCTTTTATTTATTTATTTTATTTATTTTTGAGACAGAGTCTCACTTTGTTGCCCAGGCTAGAGTGAGTGCCGTGGTGTCTGCCTAGCTCACAGCAACCTCAAACTCCTGGGCTCAAGCAATCCTGCTGTCTCAGCCTCCCAAGTAGCTGGGACTACAGGCATGCAGCACCATGCCTGGCTAATTTTTTCTATATATATTAGTTGGCCAATTAATTTCTTTCTATTTATAGTAGAGACGGGGGTCTCGCTCTTGCTCAGGCTGGTTTCGAACTCCTGACCTCGAGCAATCCGCCCGCCTCGGCCTCCCAGAGTGCTAGGATTACAGGCATGAGCCACCGCGCCCAGCTAACATATCCTTTTTTAAAAATTTCTTTTTTATTCTTGTAGCTTAAAGACATGAACGAAAGTTATTACTTGGACGAAACTGATAGCAACATATTAAGATTTGAGCAGGATTATGTATATCCTTTTACCTACCATTCTGTTTGCCATAAGGACACACAAAGACATTTTTCACTCTTAAGAATCTCATGAGCTACGTAGGAATTCTTACTTCACCCCTGCAAAGAATAGAATACACTCATAAAGTGACCGATGAAAACACGCATGTGAAATTGGAAATCATTTGCCTTTAAAGTGATAGAACTTAGCATGGTGATTGGAGGGGATGCAGTTAAGATGATATTTTGTAGCAAAGGTCTCACCTGGTTTTCAAGGAGGTTTTAGATTATGTTTGACAAAATCATGGGACAAGGTCTCTAAAGCATAGGTGCATGTTTTTGGCACAAAATCATGGTTGGAAAGCTACCTTGAAGGTCGAAGGGACCAGGTTTACTGAGTTTCAGCTTGACTTGGTAGGAGGGTTTTAGTCACTGGGGGGTGGGGGGCTGATTCTGAGTGCAGGGTCCATCCTGTCATGCACACTGATTTATTGCCCTGCCTCTACTGGCTCTGCATCTGAGTTCCAGAAGAACACACACTCCATAGATGCTGAATATATGTTGATTATCCCATCAATAAAAATATCAGAATTTCAAGATTAAGAGTTGTTTCAATCAAAGCACTGTCGGACATTGAAGACCTAAGCAATGTTACTTGGGGACCCCTCTAATCAACTGTAAAATAAAGGGAGGAAGGGCATTCTTCCTTGGGTTGCCCCAGACAGTCCTCTGCCTTGGTGACAGGAGGACTCCAGTTGACAATGCTTTATGGAACAAAGATGTCCCTGGGAAGCTGCAGCACTTAGTGGAGTCTGGTGACACCCAGTGGGAGACCACGGTACCTAGGGGGATAGAATCAATACAGCCCAACTGGAATATGCTTACTTGTGAACACGGTTACATACTTATGCCCTGAAAAGTTCTGGGAGCCTTGGGACGGGCCCCGAGGACATAATAGATTTTTAGAGGGGTCTTAGGTGAGTCCTAAAGTCCAAAAAAGAGGTTTGAAGTATTTGTGATATTGAGATCCCATGAATTCTTCAGGTTGTTAAAGTCGAGGAAAAATCAAGTTATAAAAGAAATATCAGATTTTCACATTTTGAGTTATATATAGATTTTTGATTTGAGTCTTCCAAACAAGAGTTAAATACATCGAAGATGAAAATTAATTTTTCTTATCTATTTTATTTTGCAAGTTTTCCCTTATGCACATCCATCCCTGTACACATAAACACATATACTGCTGTCCAGAAAAGTAAAAGGTGCTGAATATTCACTCTTTAATTGTAGGAAATGGGTAGCTACTAAAATTTTTGTTCTTAAATGTTCAACAATAGTGTATATAGATTTATTCTTTGGTCCTGTTGGAGTGTTGGAATATAAACATGAATATGGGTGCTGAAGATGGCACTTCTAAAAGATAATTAAATTCTGGTTCAATTTACTTTAGACAAAATGGGAAATATCTTATCTCCTTTTGCCTCCAGCTTCTCATACTGAAAACAATCTCTAAAGAATTTGCTGTGTGTAATGTTTTTGCTGCCTAAGGCAAGTATCTGTTCTAATTGTATGACAGAATCAACCCCATTATATTTGTTGAAGTTCAAATATTTGTGGTTTATTTCCAATGAATAAACTACACTCCAACATGCCACAAGGGAAGCTGTTTTAAAACAGAAAAAGAACAGAGAAGAAAGCTGATCACATTGCACACATGTTTGTTCTACTTTGCTCTCTAGTAAGTACACTTTAGTTTCTGGTCAAATGAAAGTATATAGATAAATCCACAAAATCATCAATTCGAGAAGGACTTTAGAATTAATTTTTTAAAATTATACTGTAAAATAACCTACAAAATGTGGAACAAACATCATATATTGGGTCTGGAAAAATAAATATATTTATAGGATATACTTAAAACATAAATGCAAAGTTAAGAATTTACAAGAAAAATAAACATAAGAGAAAGGGCTATACAAACCAATAGAAAAAAATTTCAAAAGCCAAAACATTATTATTAATTATTATTATTACTATTTTAAGAGACAAGTTCTTGCTCTGTCATCCAGGCTGCAATGCAGTGGCCTGATCATAGTTTACTGTAACCTTGAAATCTGAGGCTCAAGCAATCCCCCCCTCAGCCTCTTGAGTAGCTGGGACTATAGGAATATGTCATCATCGGCTAATATTTTAATTTTTCATAGAGACAAGAGTCTCACTATGTTATCCAGGCTGGTCTCAAAGGATCCTCCCACCTTAGACTCCCAAAGTGCTGGGATGATGGGCTTGAGCCACTGAGTATGGCCCCAAAACTTGTTGGAATATAAAGGGCAGACTGGACAACAAGCAGACAAAATATTATTGTCATTGTATCAAAAGCTCTCATTAGTCAAGGAAAAAAATACTAACACTTTCAGAGAAAGATGAATAAAAGTTATGAACGGACACTTTATAGAAAAATATAGTGTCTCAAAACAAAAAAAGCAAAATCTCATTCATAATTTAAAAATATAAAATAAAGCAATATACCAATTTAGAATTTTTCTTCAAAAGAATCACACTAAAACTTTGTGAGCATGTGGGAAAAGAGTCATCCATACATTGTTATTAGAATATAAATTGGTACCACTTTTTCAAGAAAACAAAAAATGTACAACCTCTTGTCACAAGATTCTGCATTTATGAATCTATTATAAACATGATGTGGGGAAAAATGAACACCATAAAACAGTAAGTGAAAAAAGCTGGATTTATAATTATATATGTGCCTGTCTTATCTGTTGTATGATCTCAATTCTGTAGAGAAAATGGAAGAAAATACATCTCAATTTTGTAGAGAAAATGGAAGAAAATACAAGTATTAACAATAGTTATCAGCATGACAGACTATTTTACACAAAGATAGGAACTGAAGGATTAAAACAATAAGCCTCTATATATGTCCACTACATCAATGAATATATATCTAAATCTATATATCTCCATGATATCCTACTAGCATATAAATTCATTGATTAACACAGTAATCACCTAGGTAACACCTGCTAGGTGACTGATCTAACAGATATCTTAAATGTAACATTGTCCCTGTCAGAAACCCTGATCTGTCTTCTACCAACTTCCTTATTAAGGCAGTGGGGCGTGGGGGGACTCAAAAACAAAAACAAAAATTTGCTTTTCCTGTAATTTTCATTCTCTCAGTTAATGACATCTCCATAACTTCCAGTTATGGTCAAAAACTTTAGTCTTCCTTGATTTCTTTTTTGCTCTCATATTTCATATCCAATCTATCAGGGAACCCCATTGGCTTTTCTCTCAAAAAATATCCAGTCATTTTTCAGAGTGCCTATTGTTACCACTCTTGTTTGAGTTATCACTATTTTTCACCGGGATGCCTACAATTACCTCTTAATAGGTCCGCAGTAACACTTTGTACACTGCAGTCTATTCTTAATACAGCGATCAGAGTGATTCTTTAGAGTCCTTGTAAGGTCTGCAAAGCCCAGGGTCTGGATCCCCTCTACACTCTGACCACCTGCTACTCTCAGGCTAGCTCACCCTTCTTGAAGCACAGTGGCTTTTTGGTTGTTCCTAAAAGCGCCCATTAGCCCCTTGCCTCAGGGCCTTTGCACACCCTGAGTCACCTTTCCCTGCTCTGTATTTTCTCATGGTACTTTTATCTCTCTGACATTTTTTATTTACTTATTTATTATCTGGATCTTCCTGCTAAAAATAAGCTCCACAGCATGATGAATTTTGGTCTTTTTTTGTTTACTTGCATATTCCCATACACAGAATGCCTGGCACATAGTAGGTACTCAAGAAATATCTATTGAGTGAATGAACGGACTCTGAGTGACCATGAGCTCCATGAAGCAGTGGCTGTGCCTGTTTTGGTCATTACTGGACCCCCAGAGCCTAGCCACTGTTGGAGCCCTTGGTGGGTACTAAATGGGTGAATAAGAATGACTGGGCTTATCAATCATGACACAATCTTTGGTCACAAGTCCATAGTTCACAATATCATGCATTTTTCTTTCTTACTCCAAATTAGAAATCCTTACAAAGTTTTATAAGCTACATAA